>NW_017729002.1:18399857-18404685 GCF_001723915.1 Gavialis gangeticus
TACAGAGGTGGGTGGATGAGAATAAAATGGAATTCAATGCAAACAAGTGCAAGGTGCTGCATCGAGGGAGAAGGAACCTGCAACACCTATAGGCTGGGGAACACGCTTCTCAACAGCACAGTGGTTGAAAGGGATCTTGGAGTCATTGTTGACTCCAGGATGGACATGAGCCACCAATGTGAGGAAGTGGTCAGTAAGGCTAACCGCACCTTGTCATGCATCTACAGATGCGTCACAAGCAGGTCCAGGGAGGTGATTCTTCCCCTCTATGCGGCGCTGGTCAGGCTGCAGTTGGAGTACTGCATCCAGTTCTGGGCACCACACTTCAAAAGGGATGTGGCTAGCATTGAGAGGGTCCACAGGAGGGCCACTTGCATCGTTAGGGAGCAGCAGGCCAGGCCCTATGACGATACACTAAAGGGCCTGAATCTATTCAGCCTCCACAAGAGAAGACTGAAAGGGGATCTGGTGGCCGTCTATAAACTCACCAGGGGAGACCAGAGGAACATAGGATGACAAGGAGTAATGGCCACAAATTGATTGAGAGCAGGTTCACGCTTGATATCAGGAGGCATTACTTTACAGTTAGGGGTGCCAGGCTCTGGAATGGGCTCCCAAGGGAGGTGGTGCTCTCCCCTACCTTGGGGGTCTTCAAGAGGAGTTTGGATAGATATCTGGCTGGGGTATTATGATCCCAGTACTCGTTCCTGCCCAGGGCAGGGGGTTGGACTTGATGATCTGTTCAGGCCCCTTCCGACCCTAGAAGCTATGAACTATAGAGCAAGCCATGGTCTTTACACTAACCTAGGCTCCCTGGCTCTCATAAGCTTGAGCATGGGGCTGTCTTATGCTGCACTCTGGGCCAAGCAGCACCAATTAACCTCCATTCCAGGGCCAACAGTGAGAGAACCAGTCAGAGCCAGGTGGGAATCCTGCCCAATAACAGGGCTGAATGACCAAGGACAGCATACCAGAGAGAGTGTTATCACACAGGGCAGGGCTCCACCTCAGCACACTGCATCCTCACAACACAGACAAGACTTTCAGCTTCCTCCATGTCAGTGTCAAAGGGTAATCCATCATCCATCAGCAGTAATTGGTTGAGCTGCCTACAGGCCACAACCCCTGCAAGGCAGATATCCTGGCCAGGGGCAGACTAGTCCCACCCCACCCAGCCCTGGGAATCATGGGGATGCACTGGCAAAGTCAGAAAACATGCCAGATGCACACAATGGCCCCATAGAAGCCCCAAGGGCCAAGGCCTGACTGACCAGCAGAAGGCACTAAAGACTGTAGGCAATGGGCTTAAGGAATGGCTGCCAACACCAGGGGGAAGAGAACCAAAAAGAGGTGGCAAGAGGACTGGTGATGTCCTGGCACAGCCTGGGGAAGGGAGATTGTTTGGGAAGGGAACAGAAGAGGGATGTGGACAACATGGAGAGGGTCCAGAGGAGGGCCACGTGCATGATCAGGGGGCAGCAGGGCAGGCCCTATGTGGACAGGCTACGGGACCTGAACCTGTTCAGCCTCCACAAGAGAAGGCTGAGGGGGGATCTAGTGGCCTGTTACAAGCTAGTCAGAGGGGACCAGCAGGCACTGGGGGTCCCTGTTCCCCCAGGCACTACCAGTAGTGACTAGAAATAATAATCACAAGCTGGCAGAGGGTAGCTTCAGACTGGACATCAGGAGACACTACATCAGTCAGGGCGGCTAGGATCTGGAACCAGCTTCCAAGAGAAGTGGTGCTGGCTCCTACCCTGGGGGTCTTTAAGACAAGGCTAGACAATCACCTTGCTGGGGTCGTTTGACCCCAGTACTGTTTCCTGCCATGGCAGGGGGTCGGACTTGATCTGTTCAGGTCTCTTCAGATCCTACTAACTATGAAACTATAAGATGGCAGTGAGGGAAGCCCCTCATCCTGGTTTCCATTGGTTCCTTCCCTGCCTAGATATTCCCTCTAAGTCAAGCCTTTGTGGGAAGACAAGGAACATCAGCTTCCTAAAGCAAGTTCCCAGCAGCCACAGGAAACCTCTAATGAGGGGCTGCTTAAACTCCAAGGCAATCACAGGCTTAGCTTCCAAATCAACTCCTAAATCACTGCCTTTGCTGAGTCTGCCCAATCCAGCTGCCCATACCTCAACATCTCTGTTATTTTTCCAAGAAGCTACATCACTCAGTTGCCAGCAAAACCCTGGTAAACCTAGAAGCAAAGAATCTGTGTGGGATCCAATTCCCATCCCCCACCCCAAAAACAGAGGGCGCCGACTCCAGCTGCGACAAGACCACTCAGCTGGGATGCATAACTCCCACGGCAGAAAGCATGCAGGGGGAAGGGGCAGCCACAGACTACAAGCAGGTAATGTGTACTGCCTTCACAACAAAACAGCTTCTCCCTTTGGCCTAGGTGAGATTCTCCAGGAACCCAAGAAAGACAAACTCTCTCTGCCCACGGAAATGGGAATGAGAAGCCCGTATAAGGAGAAGGCACCACACACCAAACTTCACCATGGAAAAAGCCAGAGCTTCAAGGCTGCCACAGCTTCCTTTTTAGTACTCAAGATCCAGTGGGTAATGCTATCCCTGTACCAATAGCATGGCAGAAAGAATTTTCCCTAGTGGCCTCCTCCCCAGGGCATGCCCTGAACAGCAAGTTCACAGTCTACTCTGATCTTTGAAGGAGCACCAGGGGTGTCAGACCCAGAGTGGCCCTAGTCCTAGCAACAACAATTCCCTGCAGGCAGGTACTGGGGTACTAGCTCCTGGGAGAACCCTAGGCTTGTCAAGCTCTTCTGTGTGCCCATCACCAGGGCTCCTGTGTCTCCTTTCTCTCCAGGGTTTGCAAACTGACTGACCCCAACCCTGTTCAACAGAGAAAAGAAGAAAATACCTGTGAGGCAGCAGGCTTGGCTCTTGGGTCAAAGATCCTTAGCTTCTTGTCCTGTGGAAAGAAGAGGGAAACAACTAAAGGTTTGTGCACTGCAAGCATCTCAGGTGCACTGGGATGAGGGATCGAGCACCAAGAGACAGACAGACAGGATGAGCACGAGCCCATGCGCCATACATCCCCCACCAATCGCATCACTTCTACTTCTTCCTGAAGAACAATGTCTTCTCCACCCCTTTGACAAATCCTACTGTACGTGAACAGCAGGGAGAGCAGGCTAGTCAGACCTTACCAGTGGGCTAGTCTTCACAGCCTACATGACTGCCTTGGTGCAGTGGCACAAAAGCCAGAGCTTCCAGAGATGCAACACGGAAAACCCAACCCAGGAATCTGGAGCAACACAGGCTCTTTGTAACTCTTTATCCCAGTCATTTCCTCCCCCGAGGACAGGCTCTGCAGGCACCTCCAAGGGGCTCCAGTCCTGTTGCTTTCTACTAGCTAGGAGGTGCTGGCTCCTGCTACCTACTCTACAGAGGAGCAGCCAGCCCTCCAGCCCCTGCAGTGCTCCAGACGTGGCCAGTGAGGACAGGGTACTTAGAACCTAGCACCCAGAGTCACCATGGCCTGTCTTACTGACCATATGTGGCTAGATGGGGACAGGTTCCTCTTAAATGACCTAAGCATTTGGAGACAAAATGCATAGGTGCTTTGGACCCTGAGTTACATCTGGATTCAGGGTCTCCAAGGCAAGAGCGGAGCCTTGGGGACCTGGGCTCCTCCCCAACCAACAGAGGAGCAAGCCTTTTGCCACAGCTCCCAAAGGGCCAAGCAAGGGGCATGTCCACCAGACAAGAACAGCAACACACACAGCTCCCTGGACCAGGCTCAAGTCTTCCCACAGTCACCAGCTTGGTCTTTCAGTGACCAAAACTTCCTCCTCTGCACTTTGCTTTATATTTAACAAGCTTCCTTCACCGCACTGGTGGGGGTAGGAGTGGGGGAATCCTGTTCCCTAGGCTGGCACCCAGTCCGCCCCCTACAGTGACAATATAAAACTAGGGAAGGTAAAGACTGAGATGCAGTTACAGGCAGGAGTGACTGTGACTGTGTCTGGCCTGTGCTATATGGGTCTATATGGCACAGCCAGCCCTGTGCACCGCTATGGGAAAGGGAGCAGACTCTACTCTCCTGGCAGGGTACAAACCTGGGACAGTAAATGGACTGGCACTCAGATATCACTGCACTCATGCCCCAACTGCAGGGGCCCTGCACTCACAGAGCTGAATTCCACCATGCCATAGCCACTGCGACTCCTCCATGGCAACAGCACCCACAAATGGGCACTGCCCAAGCCTCCTCCCAAGAGGCTAGGGGCAGGCAGGGGGAAATTGGGCCTGGCAGCAGTGAGGGGGATGGGCTGTTTTTTCCCTGGGCCTAGCAGCAGCTTCTGCCTGGCCACCACCATTGCTGCCGCTGCTCAGCATGGGCAGGCAAGTCTGAAACACGCATGGGGCAGGCCAGGGGCAGGGCTGCATGCACGGGTTCCAGCTGGTCCAGAGCTGGTCTGCTCCACTGGGGCAAGTCTGGAGCAGGCACAGAGTGGGCCAGGGACAGGACTGTGCATGCACGTCCCTGCCAGTACCAGGTGGCCAGGGCCAGAGGCAGCAGCAGCCAGAAAGGAAGTCCAGCTGTGGAGCCACCCACTCTACTGCGTGCCCAGGGGGCAGCGGGACACAACACAGGCCAGACAGCGCCTGGACTAGGCAAAACCAAGGGACCCACTGCAGGCTGGGCAAAGTCTCTCCATGGGCCAGATCAGGCTCACGGGCCATATTATGCCCACTCAGGCTACACTCTCCTCAGGGAAGCACTTTCTATCTGGCTTCTGGTATAAAAAGTGAGTACTGGAGAATCTTGTGACTGGCTATCTGCCTACTCCACGCA
>NW_017729002.1:18409685-18412106 GCF_001723915.1 Gavialis gangeticus
CTTTCATCAAACTATTTTCTCATCCCAACTAACTACTGCATCAGACCTCTACCACTATTAGTGCTGAAGGAGAGAAGTTGGGTTTGCTGAAGGACTGTATGTAGGGAAAATAGAGAGCAGAGTTAAGGTTGCAAAGTTTAGTCTGTTGTGTATGGTAGGTACTTAAGGTAATGGTCAGATGTGTGCTTGTGCTAGAGGGAAAGTGAAGAGGATATGGAAAGGATTTAAGACGTTTTAATTTTTCCTTCCTCTCCCTTCTTGCAAAATCTACACCTCCCAGTCCCCCAGCTTGGCACAATCCACCCTACTGCTCAGCAAGGACAGATGTGTGCACCCTATAGCATTAACACAGTGACTCAAAGTTCCCAGGACCCTAGAGCCTAGCACCAGTATGCTGGGTGGGTTGTCTCTACACCCCTGCAGCATCCCCAGAGCTGCAATGCCTTGCAAACTACTCGCAGGCCACCACTGCCAAAAATCAGGCCTATTATCAATACAGCCCTGTAATCAATGAGGGTGGAGCACACACAAGGACACTGGCACTGGCTCCTGATCCAGCTCTGAGCCCTCATCTTCCAGCCCAGGAAAAGCAGACACTCTGGGAACATGGCACGCAGCATGAGGGAGCAGAGGCCGGAAGCCCTGTCTGCACTCAGTTCCTTTTATCTCATGCCCTTTGTGCAGTCTACATTATCTCGGTCAGGAAGAAACCATCTTATCTGTTTTGTCTGCCTTTTGCCCTGGAATGGCCCCATAAACTAACAGGACCCTATGCAGGCAGCTGTGGAAGAGGCCAAGGTGCGTGGGAGTGGGGGAGGGGATCCAACAGCTAAACCAGTAACAGCTGCAAATATAACTCAGAGGTTTTAGAAACGTGGGCCAGCCTGGATGCTAGGTAAGCTCTTCCTGGGGAAGAAGGAACAACTGGAAATGCCCGGGTTTTGGGCCCCTGGCCTACAGAACCAGGACCCAGAAGTGGTGTGATCCAGCCATGGCCACCTCACTCTTCTGGAATCAGCCCTTGCTCTCTGTCTTGCCTTAGCTTCTGGCACCAGATGTCCAGGGCAGGAAGCCCATCACTGACACCAGTTCTGCACCCATTACTACTTGTACTGGGGAAGCACTGAAGGGCACTAGGCCCATTGGCTTGGGCACTCTAGAGACATGACAATGTCCACCAGTTCAGAGCCCGTCAACTTTAAGCAAAACCCCAGTGTGGGCTTGAGAGTGACTGGCTAAAGGGTTGATAAAATGGGTCATCTGTTCTTTCCACACCTTTGTGAAGAACAGGGAAGCCCTGCAAGATGAGGCACTGAACAGTGTTTTAAACCACAGGAATAGCAGGAGTATCAATGCCATGAGGTCCTGTCAGACCAACTTGATTGCCTTCTACGATCAGGTCACAAAAGCATTGGACACAGGTGTTGCCGTGGGTGTAGTCTTTCTGGAATTCAGGAAGGCCTTTGACACCGTCTCCCACCCCCATTCTCATTAAAAAACTAGGTGACTGTGGCATTGATGCCTACACAGTCAGATGGGTCTCAAATTGGCAGAGGGGTCGTACTCAGAGAGTGGTGGTAGACGGGTCTTTTTCGACCTGGAGGGAAGTGGGCAGTGGAGTCCCCCAGGGCTCGGTCCTTGGGCCCGCACTGTTCAATTTCTTTATTAGCGACTTGGACGATGGGGTGAAAAGCAGCCTGTTTAAATTTGCTGATGATACCAAGATTTGGGGTGAGGTGGGCATGCTAGTAGGGAAGGACAGATAACAGTGGGACCTGGACATGTTACAGGGGTGGGCTAATGAAAATAGGATGGGTTTCAATACTGATAGGAACCAGCAGCACACTTATAAGCTAGGAAACTCCCTTCTCGAGAGCATGGTGGCAGAAAGAGATCTTGGAGTCATTACTGACTCCAAGATGAACGTGGGTCAACAATGCAAGGTCACGGTCAGTAGAGCTAACCGTACCTTGTTGTGCATCCACAGATGCATCTCTAGCAGGTCCAAGGTGGTGATTCTCCCACTCTATGCAACACTGGTCAGGCTGCAGCTGGAGTACTGCGTCCAGTTCTGGGCACCGCACTTCAGGAGGGATGTGGACAGCACTGAGAGGGTCCAGACGAGGGCCACTCACATGATCCAGGGACAGCAGGGCAGACCCTAAGAAGAGACGCTACAGGACCTTAACCTGCTCAGCCTCCACAAGAGAAGGCTGAGGGGGAACCTGGTGGGCGTCTATAAACTCACTAGGGGGGGACCAGCAGGGTTTGGGAGAGACCTTGCTCCCCCAAGAGCCCCCCAGGGTAACAAGGAATAACGGCCACAAGTTGTTAGACAGTAGGTTTAGACTAGACATCAGGAGGCACTACTTCACAGTTAGGGCAGCTAGGATCTAGAACCAACTTCCAAGGGAAGTGGTG
>NW_017729002.1:18412348-18416690 GCF_001723915.1 Gavialis gangeticus
TACCTGGATGGGGTCATTTGAGCCTGGTTTTCTCTCCTGCCCAGGGCAGAGAGTCGGACCTGATGGTCCCTTCCGACCCTACTTCTTCTATGAACTATGAAGAACTCTGTCCCTCTTCGGGGTTGGGGGAGGGTGACTCACTAAGAAGGGTATGACAGGTCTTGTGGCCACAGGATGGCTGTGAACCCCCTAGTGGCCCTGCAGCTCCTGCCCAGCCCATGCTCTAGGGCAGGGGTAGGTAAAATATGGCCCGTGGGCCAAATCAACCTACCAGGCCATTCTATCCAGTCTGCGGGTCCCCTAAAAAATTTAGAGTTATATTTATCTGCCCTGGGTGCCCATCAAAATGGCAGCTGTGGGGGCAGTAGGACCCAGGGGAAGCCACAGCAGGCTCATGCAATAGAAAGGCCCACCCAGCCCTGCCTCCCAGCAGTGTTTGCCATGGCTGCCTGCCCTGAGTCTAGCCTGCAGTGTGGTGTGGCTCCTTCACTGCTAGCTCTGTGCTGCCCAGCGCAGCCGCAGCAAACACTGCCTGGCAGCAGCAAGCGGGGGTGGGGGGGGTGGCACTTTCCTCTACAATGAGCAGCAGTTTGTGCCCAGTGGCTGCTGCCACTCAGCCCGACGGGTGAACTGGGGTCCAATGCGGGGCCCAGGCTCAGCAGCAGTGGCAGGGAACAAACTGCTGCTCAGCACAAGAGAAAAGTGGCACCTCCCCCTCCCACTGCCTCTGCTTGCTCTTCATTGCCACCACTTCCCCACAGGGCAGCAGTAACACTGAGGAGAGGCAAGACATCCCCGGGTGGGCTCTAGGCAGCTGCCGCAGGGAGTGCTGGCCACAGGGGGGAGGGCTGCTTTTGCCCTGCACTGAGCAGCATTTTTGTTCCCTGCTACCGCTGCTCAGCACAGATGGGCAAGCGCAGGGTGCACACGGTCAGGGCTGCTTGCGCTCGTCCCCACCTGTACCGCAGGGCTGGAGCAGGTGAAACTTGGAGTGAGCTGGTGCACAGAAGCCAGCAGCAGCCAGACAAGAGCGCAGGGCCCGTGTTGGTAGGGACCAGAGCGGGGTGGCAGGAGCACAGTGTCCCAGCCAACAGGTGCTCTATGGAGCCGGTCCAGCTCTCCTCTCTCTGCTGGCGCAGCCCAGCCCTGGTCCATAGACCAGGGGTTCCCAACCATCGGGCTGCAGCCTAGCAGGCTGGCTGCCGGGTCGTGGCTCCTCGCCACTGGCAGTTACATGCAGGTGGTAGAGCAGCCCCAGGAAGGAGGCAGCTGGCTCTGTGCGCCCCAGCCCACTCCTGCTGCAATGGCCACGCCCAGCAAGGTGATGTTCGCACACCAGGTACCAGGGCCCGCACCAGGCTGGGCAGGACCCCCCAGCCCCATCCGCGGATGGGAGCAGGGGGATGCAGGCAGGGAAATACCCAAGGCAGAAGACAGCAAGGCAGCTCTGCTGCTTGCTCCTAGGAAAGGCAGCAAAGCCCCTTCTTCCCAGGGAGCCCCAGCTGGGTCCCCCCGGGCCACTGCCTGTGCAGCCCTCTCCACTGCAGCGTCAGGCCCCCCAGTGCCCCAACCCAACCCAATCCTCACAACCCCGCCTCCCTATATAAATACACTGAAATATGTTAATTAAATTTAAAGATGTAAATTAGATAGTTTGCAGGTCCGCAGTATAAAAAGGTTGGGAACCCCTGCCATAGACCCCTGCTAGCCCCCTCCATGCTTCTACAGCCCCACTCTGGGCCCCACTGGTGCTGGCTCCAGGACACTGGTGTAGGCCCCACACTCACTCGCTTCCACACACCCTCCTCACCCACCCCGCCCCACTCTCCCCACTTTCTTGCCCACCTGCCAGCCACTCTGCACCACACGGTTCCCATACCCACACATCCCCACAAACCCCACACCACATGCCCATACCCCACAACACCCTTGCACACCCCACACAGTATATGAGTAAGACTGCATTTTAAGCTATTATGCAATCACTTCTACATATACACCACAAACGCACACAAATCAGGACAAAAATATATTTTTTAAATTAAATTAAAATATATTATTATGGGCGTTTGATTTTTAGTATATACTTTGTTTTTTTCCCTAAGACGGCAAACCCTCTTCCCCAAAGTAGTTCTTCCCGGGGCAGGGGGAGGGACTTTTGGTGGCAAAGGTCAGAGGGGCTAGGGGTGGGACTTCCAACCCAAAACCAGCACACAAGAAATCTCCAAAGTTGGGGACACTAGAAGAGTCACTCTTGCAAGAGCTGAAGGAATGGTACTCCCTCAGCATGACAGGAAAGCAAGGGTCTCAACTGGAAGACTCAGGTGCCTATACACTAATGCCAGGAGCATGGGGAAAAAGGAGGAGGAGCTAGCCCTCCTACTCTCCGGTGGGCACTACCATCTAGTAGGGATTATGGAAACTGGTGGGACTCCTCACATGACTGAAATGTAGCCAGCGGTCTACACCCTACATGGAAGGGACCAAGTATGGAAGAAAGGTGGAGGTGCAGCTCTCTCTCCTTGGAGGCCAACAATATTGGCTCCAAAGAAGAATGGCTCAAAACCCCCTGGGTCAAACTATGGGGAGGGTGTGGTGAAAGAGACCTAACTGTAGGTATATACCACAGACCACCAAACAAGGGGGAGGAGCTTGATCTACAGTCCTCTCAAAAACTGTCAGAGGCCACGTGCACATGGGACATGGTCATCATGGGTGACTTCAATTACCCAGACATCCCTTGGGAGGAACACCCAGCTAAGTCAAATCAGTCATGTTGCTTCCTGACCTGTATCGAAGAGCTCTACCTAAGACTCAGGAAGTGCATGGGGCAACCAGAGGTAACACTCTCCTAGACTTCGTCTTGGCCAAAGGAGACAATCCGGTGAGCAATCTGAATATAGAGGATAGCCTAGGCGACAGTGAACATGAAACCGTCATGTTCACTGCCTGTCGCAAGGCAGGCAATTCAGCTACTAGGGTTGAAGTTTTGGACTTCAAAAAAGCGAATTTCAACACCCTCAAGGGAACAGTAGGGGAAGCGCTGCGAGACCAAGGACCAAATGTGAAAGGGGTGCATGAAGAGTAGTTGTTCCTCAAGGACATGAATCTCTATGCACAAAAGAAGTCCATTCCCATGCAGGGGAAAGGTAGCAGAAGGGCTGGTAAGTCCTTTTGGCTTAATAGGGCTATCATGGTCCTCCTGAAAAAGAAGAGGCATACAAACAATGGAAGCTTGGGACAGTCCCTAAGGAGGACTATATGACAATGGCCCACACTTGTAGGGAGCAGGTCAGAAAGGCTAAGGCGGTAACTGAATTTAAACTAGCAACAGAAATCAAGGACAATAAGAAGTCCTTCTTTAGGTATGTAGGAAACAGAAGGAAAACAAATGGAAGCATGGGCCCACTGCTTAACAACTCAGGGCAGCTGGTTACTGACACTCAGGAGAAAACTGAACTCCTGAATGACTACTTTGCTTCGGTATTTCACTGGACTAAGGGGAAAATCATACTAGATAAGGTTCAGAATGGGCATGGTAGGTCTGACTGCCTTCCTACTGCTGACGTTGAACTGGTGAGTGATCAGTTAGAAAAGTTAGACATTTATAAGTCAGCAGGACTGGATGAACTTAAACTCTTCCAAAACTCATAGCACTCAGGGGAGGTCCCTGAAGACTGGAAGAGGGCCAATGTTGTGCCCATCTTCAAAAAGGGGAGGAGAGAGGACGTGGGCAACTATAAGCCAGTTAGCCTAATTTCTATCCCAGGGAAAATCCTGGAAAAACTCATCAAGGAATCTAGGTGCGATAACGCTTGCAGAAGGTAGGATTCTGAACAACAGCCAGCATGCCTTTGTCATGGGCAGGTCTTGTCTTACCAACCTCATCTCCTTCTACAACCAGGTAACTTGCCACCTGGATAAGAGAGACAAGGTTGATATTGTACACCTACACTTCCAAAAGGCCTTTGATCTGGTATCCCATGATGTTCTTACGGGAAAACTGGAGGATTGTGGGCTTAACTGCTTGACATTTAGGAGGGTAGGATCCAGAGAGTTCTAATGAACTGATCTGTGTCGTCCTGGCAAGAAGTGGCCAGTGGTGTCTCTCAGGGGTCCGTGCTTGGTCTAGTGCTTTTCAACATCTTTATCAATGATTTGGATATGGGGGTGAAAAGCTCACTGGCCAAGTTCGTGGACAACACCAAGTTATGGGGGAGCATAGTCATGCTGGAAAACATGCAAATGTAGGCAGAACTAGACAGGCTGGCAAGTTGGGTGGACCAGAAACAGATGAAGTTCAACATTGAGAAGCGTCAAGTGCTCCATCTGGGGATGATCC
>NW_017729002.1:18421690-18429383 GCF_001723915.1 Gavialis gangeticus
GGGTGACTTCAATTACCCAGACATCCCTTGGGAGGAACACCCAGCTAAGTCAAATCAGTCATGTTGCTTCCTGACCTGTATCGAAGAGCTCTACCTAAGACTCAGGAAGTGCATGGGGCAACCAGAGGTAACACTCTCCTAGACTTCGTCTTGGCCAAAGGAGACAATCCGGTGAGCAATCTGAATATAGAGGATAGCCTAGGCGACAGTGAACATGAAACCGTCATGTTCACTGCCTGTCGCAAGGCAGGCAATTCAGCTACTAGGGTTGAAGTTTTGGACTTCAAAAAAGCGAATTTCAACACCCTCAAGGGAACAGTAGGGGAAGCGCTGCGAGACCAAGGACCAAATGTGAAAGGGGTGCATGAAGAGTAGTTGTTCCTCAAGGACATGAATCTCTATGCACAAAAGAAGTCCATTCCCATGCAGGGGAAAGGTAGCAGAAGGGCTGGTAAGTCCTTTTGGCTTAATAGGGCTATCATGGTCCTCCTGAAAAAGAAGAGGCATACAAACAATGGAAGCTTGGGACAGTCCCTAAGGAGGACTATATGACAATGGCCCACACTTGTAGGGAGCAGGTCAGAAAGGCTAAGGCGGTAACTGAATTTAAACTAGCAACAGAAATCAAGGACAATAAGAAGTCCTTCTTTAGGTATGTAGGAAACAGAAGGAAAACAAATGGAAGCATGGGCCCACTGCTTAACAACTCAGGGCAGCTGGTTACTGACACTCAGGAGAAAACTGAACTCCTGAATGACTACTTTGCTTCGGTATTTCACTGGACTAAGGGGAAAATCATACTAGATAAGGTTCAGAATGGGCATGGTAGGTCTGACTGCCTTCCTACTGCTGACGTTGAACTGGTGAGTGATCAGTTAGAAAAGTTAGACATTTATAAGTCAGCAGGACTGGATGAACTTAAACTCTTCCAAAACTCATAGCACTCAGGGGAGGTCCCTGAAGACTGGAAGAGGGCCAATGTTGTGCCCATCTTCAAAAAGGGGAGGAGAGAGGACGTGGGCAACTATAAGCCAGTTAGCCTAATTTCTATCCCAGGGAAAATCCTGGAAAAACTCATCAAGGAATCTAGGTGCGATAACGCTTGCAGAAGGTAGGATTCTGAACAACAGCCAGCATGCCTTTGTCATGGGCAGGTCTTGTCTTACCAACCTCATCTCCTTCTACAACCAGGTAACTTGCCACCTGGATAAGAGAGACAAGGTTGATATTGTACACCTACACTTCCAAAAGGCCTTTGATCTGGTATCCCATGATGTTCTTACGGGAAAACTGGAGGATTGTGGGCTTAACTGCTTGACATTTAGGAGGGTAGGATCCAGAGAGTTCTAATGAACTGATCTGTGTCGTCCTGGCAAGAAGTGGCCAGTGGTGTCTCTCAGGGGTCCGTGCTTGGTCTAGTGCTTTTCAACATCTTTATCAATGATTTGGATATGGGGGTGAAAAGCTCACTGGCCAAGTTCGTGGACAACACCAAGTTATGGGGGAGCATAGTCATGCTGGAAAACATGCAAATGTAGGCAGAACTAGACAGGCTGGCAAGTTGGGTGGACCAGAAACAGATGAAGTTCAACATTGAGAAGCGTCAAGTGCTCCATCTGGGGATGATCCCCAACATACTTACAGGCTCGGTGGCGCCAAACTGACTAGCACCATGACTGAAAGGGACCTAGGGGTAATAATAGACCACAGCATGAACATGAGCCAGCAGTGCGATGCTGTAGCCAGCAGGGCAAACAATACTCTGGCATGCATCAACCGATGCATCTCAAGCAAAACCAAGGAAGTGATTCTTCCACTTTCCTCAGTGTTGGGAAAACTGCAGCTGAAGTATTGCATCCAGTTCTGAATGCTGCACTTCAACAAGGATGTGGAAAAGCTTGAGAGAGTCCAGAGAAGAGCCACCCATGTGATCAGAGACTTGCAAGGCAAGCCATAAGAGGAAAGGCTGAGGGACTTGGGTCTCTTCAGCCTGAAAAAAAGAAGGCTGAGAGGGGACTTCATAGCAGCTTACCGCTACATCAGGGGAATACATCAAGGGCTCGGTGAACAACTGTTCACCAGGACACCCTTGGGGAAAACCAAGAGTAATGTCCACAAACTCCTGGAAGACCGTTTCAGGCTTAACACTAGGAAAAACTTCTTCACAGTTAGGGTGTACAGACTGTGGAATAAACTCCCTCCAGAGGTGGTGCAATCATCTACCCTGGAAATTTTCAACAGATGATCAATTTGCTGGGGTCATCTGACCCCCAGCTGTCTGTCCTGCCTAGTGCAGGGGAGCTGGACCCGATGATCTTGCAAGGTCCCTTCCAGCCCCTTAAAATCACTGACTCTATGAATCCAGCCCTCAGGTTTGATAAGTCTCTCTCAGCCTGACTAGGCTCCTGTTTTGTACATGTAGCCTTAAGGACAAAGTGTGTAGCTCCTTTTCCTCCCCTACACTACACCCCAAGCCTTGTGGATGTTACAATAACACAGTTGCCTCTGTCAGGGCCTTGGCCTCATCAGTCTCTGCTCCTTTATTCTTGCTAGGCCTTCTAGCTTAGGCCCACTGCATCAGACCTGACTTTGAGGCACTAGCTTCAATCTATTACCTTCAGTCACCAGGCCCCTAGCCCATTTGCCAGGCCCCTGGCCCCTGTATGTCCTCTTAAGCGCCAGGCCACTGGCGCCTATCTTGCTGTGCTCCTGCACTCCGCCCCTCTCGGGGCTCAACAATAGCTCAGGCCTTGAGTCTGCTCCTGGCATGGCTCAAGGCAGTTGCGTGCCACTCGGGCACTAATGGGACCTCTGAACCCTCCCATACAGTCCCAACCCAAACCACCAGAGTAAATAGGAACAAATTATAAGCCTCTGGGATACAACAGAAACAAAAACAACAGCTGAAACAGCTCTCTGCCCCTTGAAGAGGGCAAAGTTTCCTCATCTCCTAGACGGCTATCTTCCTGCCCAGGGCTATTCCCTAGCCTACACACTCAGCCCTCTTGGGCTCTTGGACCCTCTGGTAGGCACCTCAATCCTCCATAGTTAACATAAAACAAAGGCCACTTGCCTGTAATCCAGCCTCTCTCTGCCCAGGGCACTTGCCTTTCTTCCCAGGCCTGTAAAGCAGTTTACCTAAATCCAGGTCCCTTCAGGAGCCCTGCTACCCTGCAGCCAAGAGCTGCTCACTTCTTGAATGTGGGGAAAGACTCCCTGACCAGTGCAGGCTCTGGGCTTATATAGTTCCAGCCTGAGTCCTTCTGGTCTCCCATTAGCTCCCCTCTGCCACCTGCAAGCAGCCTCTCAGGCTGCTTGCCCTCTTAGAGAAGCAGGCACATCCCAGTGCTCTGCTACAAAAGGATCCTTTGAAGAATGTTGCAGGGTGACTAGAAACTCTTCTTGAAACTTGTGCTCTTGGCTCTTGCAGCATCACCACTCTGCAAAGCAGAGACCTGCCAGCCTCAGCATTCCTGACATGACAGAGCAAGCAAAACTTCGTCTTCAAGAAGTTCCAGGTCTTCCTGGTGCACCAGAAGGCAGCAAAGGGCAAATCATAGAATCATAGAAAATGAGGGTTGGAAAGGACCTCAGGAGGTCACATCTAGTCCAAACTGCTGCTCAAAGCAGGACCATCCCCAACTAAATCATCCCAGCCAGGGCTTTGTCAAGCCAGGCCTTAAAAACCTCCAAAGATGGAGATTCCACCACCTCTCTAGGTAACCTGTTCCAGTACTTCACCACCCTCCTAGTGAAAAAGTTTTTCCTAATATTGAACCTAAACCTCCTCTGCTGCAGCATGAGACCATCACTTCTTGTTCTGTCATGTCACCACTGAGTACGATCTAGCTCCATCCTCTTTGGAACCACCATTCAGGTAGTTAAAGGATGCTATCAAATTCTCCGTTTCTTCCTTTCACAATCATTCCTCAGCCTCTGAGTACTCCACACTAAACCCCAAATCATAAGACAACCCAAGAGTTGGCAAGAGCCAATGGACTTGCTGGCATTACTTTAACCCCAAGGCTCCTCCAAACGGCACTCTTCCCAGAGGAAGTGATTGGACTACCAGGGTCTCTAACAGAGTGCCAACAGTCCACCTGCATGCTAGAGACAGACCTGTCTGTGCCCACTGTGATTTCACTAGTTCTCTCCCCACAGAGGGCTGGGATGTCTTAAGCAAAGGGGTCATCAGACTCTTTCCTAGGCACATACCACAGCCCAACAGATGCCAGGTCTGACAAGTGTGCTCCTGACCACAACCAAGGAGCAGGTAGTGATTAGGTGTATGGAGCCAGACATTTCTGGATCACAGAGTCAGTGGTCCTGCAGACTCCAGGCCTCTGGGATTGTTTGGCCTGATGCACACAGGCCTGGGGCTTGCTTCTCTCATTAGAGCTGGGCCTTCATCCCTTTGGCCTCATCCCCTCCCCACTCCCATGCCCATACTGACAATCCCTAGCATCCAATCCTGGTCTCAGGGCCATGGAGAAGTGCCCACCATAGTGCAGCAACTTTATTCCCAAGTCAGGACAGGATCAGGACATCAGGGAGAAAGAGGAGGTAGCATTACTGTTATACCCTAGATTTAAAAGGCTCATTGTCCTGATGCTCTAGTGGACCCAAGCAAGCTACTTCTTTCAGCTGCTCCCCACTCACATCCTGTGCTACTGAAGCAGCGTAGGCCAGCCTTCCACTGGCAAAACAAATCAACTAGGCCAGCAAGGGGTCCTAGCAATGCCCTGCCTTCCGGTGGAATCAGTGTCCACCTCACCCAAATCTAATCTGTAATGGAAGTCATGTGGTGCTGGCCAGAAGGTAGTACAGAGACTTCAAAGCAAGTAGGATAATCTGTCCCTACAATAGGTTTTCTCCTGACTACACTAGAGAGATCAGTTAAAGAGGAAAAGCATAAACACTGTCCCCTCCCACATTTTTAAGCATTAACAAGAAATCCAGCCTCCAATACCTGGGTACCAAGCCCCACACTCTGGCACTACACTATGAGGAAAAGCACTTCTGTCAGTTCAGATTTTTCCAACTCTTCACTTTCACCCAAAGTCCCCTCAGTTTTGTGATCTACATGAGACAGAATGGGGTATCCAAGACGCTGAGCCTAGGCCCTGCTATCACAGGTACATCACACAATTCTTGAAACTAGTTCAGTGCTGAGGCAGGTAGAATGGCAGCTCCTGCTCCTCTGTCTCTCCCTATTTCCTCAGCTCATGGCCGGCATCTCTGCAGTGAACACCCTCTGAGAAGATCAGTTTACCACTGTCACCACTGGGGTAGGGGAGCAAACTGGTCCAAGGGAAGCATGCTTGAGAGCCACATGTGCTGGTCCTGCATCTCCTGATCAAGAGTCCTTTGCATTGGCCAGAACTGATGGCTGGGGAGAAACCTTCCAAGTGTAAGCCAGCGTGATAGAGCCATCACTGAGCCAGCAGATTAGCAAACAGCCGCCAAATCAGGCATCCGCCCCTGTTCATTTCAGCTGAGCAGGCTCTTAAACCAGGCTCCAGTGGACAGGAGCACAGAGGAAGAGTTGTGTCCTCCATGCAGTACAACACAGCTGGAAAGACTCAGCTTCTCCCTGTGCACACAGAAGAGTGCTCTGGTAAGGGTTCCCTGCCCAGAGGGGCTCTGTGCCCATTCATCACAGGGAAAGGAGCTCAGTAGAAAGCACCTGCTGCGTAACCTCTTGGCATATTAAAATCTAAAGCAAAGAGCTCCTGCTTGAGCTGTCCAGAGTCAAGATGTCCTGGCCTTCCCCTTAGGGAAGGGAGAGCACCAATGGCGCAGGTCTGTCAGGGGGCTTCCATCAGGCTGAAGACAACTATCAGAAAGCAGCCTCCTGGAGGGAGGGGGGTGGCTGTCCCATGGTGCTAGCTGCAGCACGAAGAATGGGCTGTTGGCAGGGATGGGGTGGAGTCCTGGATACCATGCTGTGCTCACCTCTCAGACAGCAAGGATAGTGCACTGCACACCCAGCAGTGGCTCTACAGGAGAGCCCAGCATGACCAAAGCCCAGAGGGGTGCTGGGGAGTCCTGCAGCCTGGCTCTGACGCTGCCCATCACACAAGCAGAGAGTTACAGGCAGGCCATAGGTGTGTCGAGGGCGCCACCTGGTGCCAGTTACTGCTCCCGTCCCCCAAGCACCTTCTTTCTGGCCAGCTGATGGTTCCAGCTGCTCTAGGGTTTCACCCCTTCAAACCTAGGTTAGCTCTGAACTGGGCTAGAACATAGCCTCTCTCTGTCCTTGCTAACTGGGAAAGACCACCCCGACTGCTTGCACAGTCAGTGTGTGTGACAGCCCCCCAAATGAAAGGCTGAAATCACTGGTCTGCCCTGGATGCAGCCATCCATTTCCCCTGGGGCCTGCAGGCTGCTGGTTCCCCTACAGCTTGAGACAGTCTCCCAACAGCACCACCAGCCCTCCCAGGTTCCTCCCACCAGTTCTGGAGTCTAAATCTCCCCACCCTCCTCCAGAATGGCTCTGGGAGGCCCATGCTTCCAGGGTATCAACCCGGTCTTTGACCCAGACCAGGTTGCACTGCTTCCCACAGGCATCTACCTCCCCACAGCCCCAGCAGAATGCAGCTGCAAAAGGAAATGCAACTCACTTTTCAGACAGGACTGGCTGGGGTGGTGGGGAGAGATTTACTTTCATCTTCATCTATACCCATCCCAGGATTCAGCATGACCCAGGGCATGGGGCATCTGGCAGAATGATTTCCAACCTCTGTGATAAAGGGTGTTCACTGCTGAGATGCATCACAGCAAAGCCAACACTCATGGACTCGCTGTCCATTGGTAGTGCCTGCTGGTGCAGTCCAGAGTTCGTAATGTAGGAAGAAAGGGAGGGGAGTGGGGAAAAGTAGGGGCAGATCCAGGGAGGTGCACTGGTACAGCTGCACCCCTCTTTGATTCCTGCTCTACCTACAGTTTAAAACCAACTGCCTGGCAGTGGCAGCAGCATTTCTATTCTATTCTATTTAGTGCTGAGGGAGTCAATTGACTTCATGGCTCATTGTCATCTACCTGATCCATTCTAAACCCTTTTTCTACAGGTATTAATGACCCTCTCTTTTTTCGTAATGAACTTGATGTTCCACTGATCAAACTAATCTTTGTGCTGCCATTCTGCTGTCTGTTAGCTGCTCCTGGGAATTAAGCTGTTATTCACAGCCCTGCAGGCTGTTTTGAATTCATTCCAATGAAGTTATTTGTTTTTGCTTCAATTAAACTCAATACTACAGCTGTAGGTCCCTAGCAGATCAGTGAAGCTTCTAGTTTATTTTTAACTGGAGAAAATGTGTTGTTTCATAGGTGATGATGCACCTCACCATCTGCACCCCCTTTTCAAAATTCTAGATCTGCCCATGGTGGGGGGGAAGGGGGATGGGTGAAGAGGACTAAAGCCAGCCAAATGAGATGGTAGAGGAGGGGGGAAGGGAAGAGTTGGAAAGAGCATCTGGAGTCAGTCCCTTTAAATCTTAGGCGATGGCTGGACACCTGGGCTTTGCGAAATTTCAGTAGCCGTTTCATTTCGGAGGCGCTTCAGCCCGCTTTGGTGCCCGAAACATTGAATACGAAATGAAACGGAAAGCTCTGAAACATCTCCGAAACAGAACAAAACCATCCAAATCATTTCGGAAATGTTTCAAAAGGCTTCAGAGGTGCACCCCGGGAA
>NW_017729002.1:18434383-18445517 GCF_001723915.1 Gavialis gangeticus
GGGCTTTGCGAAATTTCAGTAGCCGTTTCATTTCGGAGGCGCTTCAGCCCGCTTTGGTGCCCGAAACATTGAATACGAAATGAAACGGAAAGCTCTGAAACATCTCCGAAACAGAACAAAACCATCCAAATCATTTCGGAAATGTTTCAAAAGGCTTCAGAGGTGAACCCCGGGAATAGTCCAGCATAGCCCTGCAGCCCTCCTTTTAAAGTGCCAGGAGGCTGGAGGTGAGTGGGGGAGGGGGCCGGACAGGGCAGCCATGGGGGCCTCTTCCACAGCTACCCACACTGGGGCAGAGCCAGGCACAGCCAGAGGAGCCGCGGGAGAAGCCCCCATGGCTGCCCTGCCCGTCCCCCGCCCCTTAAAAAAAGCCCTGTGCTCACCAGCTGCAGCAGCGATTGGGGCCTCCTGTTACAGTTGGATCTGCCCATTCTTAAGGCAAAGCAGGTCAGTACAGCATTCTCCTTTCACAGCACCTCACAGCAGGGCACAGGCCAGCAGTGCAGGCTGATGTGACCTCTCCCTTCATCCTGTCCAATGCAGTTAGTGGAACCCAGCCATGCGCCTCAGCACCTGCCTCACTACCCACCTCAGCTGTAGTGCAGCAACACAGAGGACACAGAAACTGAGTTATGCCTGCAGAAATCCAGCTTTGCAGCTACAACAGCAGGAGTTTAGGCTGCAGGTAAAGTCACACTGGGGGGAAGCATGATCAGTCATATGCCCCTTGCCAACCCACTGCCTCCACATCCAGATCTGTGTGGGGCAGACTACTCCCACATCCTGCCAGAGCATTATGTGAGCCAGCTGGAGTGGCAGAGCCATCTGGAAGCTAGTGGCAGCACCCATTGTTTTGCCTCTGGCCCTCTTTTGCCAATGACTCCAACGCCTTCCACCAGGCTCTTTACACTGCCCATCTTCCAAGCTCCCCTCATTCTACTCCCCTTTGTCCCTTTACCTTATTGCTTCCCAGCAAAATCCCACACGGACACAACCCGGCAGTGCTGGCAGGCTGCAGGTCAGGCATCATGCTGTTCTCATCCCCCTACCACCAAGCCTGTGCCGCTGTAAAGCTCAGGATGCAAGCTCCCTAGGGCAAGGTCTGTCTTTTACCATGACTGGAACCAGCCACAATGGAACCCTCAGTCTGGGCTGGACAGACACTTAAATCCAACCCACAGAGGCACAGACTCATCACTGATTCTCAGGACATGGCAAAATGGGACCAGGAGCAAGCTCCTCAGTTAACCACATGGCTGGAAGTAATCCTCACTGACTAGCCAAAAATCAGAGGGCAAGTGTTTATCACCAGGGACAGAACCACAGAGGCTTGAGCAAGGACCGGGCAGCTGTTGGGGAGCCAGTGTTCAGAGGTAAAAGGCCCTGGCTGCAACAAAGGCACCTTCTGGCCACCTGGCAGCAGAACAGTACAGGGGCAAGACAAGAGACTTAAAGCAAAATCCTTACCTCAAAGAAATAAGTGGCAAATCCCCACCCATCTTAGTGAGGCCTGGGCATTGCCTGTGTGTAGGACACACCTGGGAGAGGCTCTGAAGCTGCAGCATCACAGATCAAGCTAAGGGGACCATGATCTGCCATGCTGTGCCATCACTGCCATGGCAAAAGGCACACTGGTCCTGTCCATGCTGCAGCATGGAGGCTGTGTGCTCAGAGTGCATCATAGCAGAGAGACTC
This sequence comes from Gavialis gangeticus, assembly GCF_001723915.1. Lineage (NCBI taxonomy): Eukaryota > Metazoa > Chordata > Crocodylia > Gavialidae > Gavialis > Gavialis gangeticus. The sequence goes on from NW_017729002.1 coordinate 18,436,079, forward strand.
AGAGGCAAAGGCCTTCCCTGGCGATCAGCTGATAAAGGGATCTTTACAGGCGCAGGATCCTGGAGCAGCAGGCCATGACCTTCCCCCAGCAGTAGCTGTAAAAATGGCAGCTGCTGGCAGAGAGCCAGGTTCTGCTCACACATGCTGTGAATGGGCAAAAGGAAAGGATGGGGCAGACAGTGAATACCAGGCACAATTGAGGCAGCCAAGAGACAATCAATGTGACAGGGCTCCCTGCTCAGACTAGAGAGTCATGCCACAGATGTCTCTCTGACTGCTGGCTGTGCAAGGCAAAGCTAGAATTCATTAGCCCTGAGCAGCTGCCAATGAGAGAGACTCTGCAATCTCACTCCTATAACACGTGTGCTAATGAAAAGAGAATGTAAAAAGACCAAGTGCTCAGTACATGCCAGTAACCTGACAGCGTCCCTACAAGTAAGGGTCAGACAATGCCCGAGAGACTGCATGGGGCACAGGCAGACAATGACAGCATGCTTAGACACCCACAGACATAAGCTCAAACCTCCTGAGTTACTTTTGGTACATTTCATTCATGATCTAGGTCAAGAAGCTCTGTTTCCATGTTGCAAAGAGGCCCTGTTCCCTGGGACTTCGACACCTTGAGAATGTGCCTAATAGATTTCCTTGTTCAAATTCAGAGAGAGAAACAAAGCAACACAGAAAATCCTGAGTTGCCTTTACTGACTGCACTACAAACTTACTCTGACAACTGAATTTCTAAATATCTATTATGAAGCTAGTAAATGCACAGCTGTCAGACAAAGGCTGGGTCTGGTAAGCGGTAGCATCTTAAAAATATCCAGGAGATGAAAGCCGCAAGACTCCAGCAATGATGAACTTTTGCACAATGGGACAGTACTATGAATGGAATCCCTAGCTGGCAAGTGGCATGGCTAGCAGGGGAAATGCCTGTTATCAACTGTGGTGCTGTCCCCTTGAGAGCTGCCAAGCATGTCACAGCTAGATCTTGTTTCCAGCCTTAATCTGTGGCTGATCAAGTTCTAGAGCTCCTGCCAGAGGACTAGAGTGGTACCTAGGCAAGCAGCCAAGAGCACTGCACAGAGTTCTCCTCCTCCACAGCATGGCATGGCACTCAGATAGTGAAGTCTGTTACCCAGATTACAGGTAATCTTGGGGGCAGACTACTAATAATAGATAGAAACAGGTTTACAGCCCAACATTTTATTTGTTTGCACTTTAAAACATGAAAACATACCTAATTGTTTATCCCAAAGTCTATCTAGCTTGGGAGAAGAATGACACACAGATTAGCAGCAGGTCTTCTTAAATTTGCTGAGTTCTCTAAATTTCCCTCCAGTCTATATCCAGTACTTATACATGGCTGATTTTAATTCTAATAAATAATCTCCTATTCATTTTAATCTCTGATTGAAAGTTTCTTTGTTTTACTGAAACTTTTGGAACTGGACTAAACCAAATCTCTTATGAACTTGGAAGGTGTCAATTAGTTGGGATTTATATACTTGGGAAAGAAAGAGGGAGGATTTCTTATCTCCTTTCCTTCCCCACTGTGGAGTGCTGCTCAGCACTAACCTGTTTTATCTTAGTTTATGGTCTTCTTTGACAAGGCTGTTCTTGTTTTTACAAATTATCTAAGCATCTTAACAAAAATGTATGTATGATAGCAAAATAACATCTAATATATCTCCTTTCAGGCCTTGTGCTTTGTTTAATTGTTTGATGGCTTTTCACTTTGCTGACCAAGTTAGTTGTCACATCTGCAAAGGTTCAAACCACAGTCACTCAGAAACAAGTTTGGGGGCCTTCTGCTTAGCCACAGTTCTGCAGCTTGTCCTAAGACCCTTGAAAATGGTCAAGGTTGGCAACAAACCCTAAGTCAAGCTCTGCTCTCACAACCTTTGCCCACACAAACATTTGACGAGTCATGGCTGGGCAGCATGCAAGGTGAAAGAACGGGTGAAGCCCTCCCACCTCCCAGCTACCTCTTCCCTCACCTGCAGAGATACTTGGGGAATTTCTCCTACAGATAAGCCAAGAAAGTAAACTCCTACTGAAGATAAACTGTTCCCTTGGGGCAAAGGGATACTTTCTATATCATGCAGTTGTCTGCGGGGTTATGGCCACAGGGAAGGAGCATAACCTGGCCCTCCACAAGGGTATTTCCCATCCCCAATCTCCATCTGCTTTTGAAAGCCTCTTGGAGAAGATCTACACTGTTCTTTGGGAACAGAATTTCAGATTTCAAACTGGCCTCCAGGACACAAGCCAACCTCTCAAAACTCCACAACAAGCAAGTTTATATAACCACAGGGAAACAATATCTACTGTTTACACACAGCTTTTCATCCTGAAGGATCCTGAAATGGTTTGTAAACACATAAGAACCTATCACTGAAATGCAGCAGCCTCTTGGGTGCAACAGCACAGAGCATGGCTACATGGTAGTCAAGGACAGTTCACAAATACCACAGCCAACTGATGCTGCAGGGGGAACTGAAGAAAGCAGGATAATTCCTGGTGATGGTATGTGAGTAGGGCCCCAGGGTAGCCAGCCTAACTGTTACAGAGACCATCAGTTTCTTGTGAGTCTTTAGTGCCCACAAGCCATCAGGCCTTCAGCATTAAGTGATTTTCCAGGGGAGGCAAGAACAGTGAAAGTCTTTGGAGTGGGCCTTCCCCCCAGTGTGGGGACGTAATGATTAAGCTCTAGTTTGAGCTCCCTGAGGAATAGGGATGACAAGAATGGAAAGCACCGTGAGCTGCTTTTATCAGATGCTCATGGGAGAGGCACCAGAGCTCTTTAGGAGCACAGTGAGCAATTTCAAGCAGGAACTGAAGACAGCTGGAGTACAGATAGCAACTGGTCTGCATATCCTGCTCTTGAGGATAAAGCCCATACTGTTGGAATTCCAGCCTCATGATCTTGGGGAATGAGCTTTGCAGTGAATGGCATGTGAGAAAGGAGAGAGAAGGGCACTTGTCGCAAGAGGTGTTTGACAATCTCCCCACTGCCTTTCTGAACAACGAACTCCCAAAGCCTCTGCCATCACCTCTCATATGTAAGGGGCAGCCCTATCCCTAAAGCCACCCCAACAGGTGGGTGTCCAGTCTGGTACTCTCTTTCTCCATGGAGGTTACAGTGCCCTAGGAACATACTGCATAATCAAAGCAGGCTTCACTCAAGTTCTCCATGGAGTTACCTAGTACAGCCCACACCTGCTCAAGGCAGAATGTGGCAGTTTAAGCTCCAGCAGAAGATAAATCCAACACAGGGAAGGAAATATATTTTTAGACATTCTCATTCTGCAGAGGTTTAGTTGCACTCACCCACACAACAAAGTTTAACACCTACCTGAATACATCTGTTCAGGAAAGCACATTCAGGATTTCTCCCCTGCCTGCCCTCCAGCTCACCCACCACAGGAAACGCCTGCTTTACTCACCTTACAGGAAGTGCCAAGGAGGGCACCATCTCGTTTCCAGGCCAAACTCTGGAGCTGGTCACCATGAGATTCCAGTTCTAGAGGAAGAACAAGGGGACACACAGCTAAGTGGGAACAGCTTTCAACCAGTTAAGGATGGAGGGTCTTCCCTCTGTGAGAAATACACAACTTCATTACAAACCACTTCAAAGTCCAGAAATTTATCGAATCTCAGCATTTCCCACAAATGAGTAAATTTTGCATCAAAACATGTACTAACTTGTTTTCCAACCAAGCAATTTAGTTTTCCAGAATGGAAAATATTGCTGGACTTGAAGGAAAAAGAGTTCTCCAGATTGAGCTCAGATTTCACTTTCACTACAACAAATCCCAGCTTGCATACAAAACCAGAATATTTCTGAAGGTTTTCCAAACCAAACAATTTAAGCCAATTTGAACCAAGTTACAAGAACACCAACATGTGGAAGTGCTCTGAAATTCAGCCATTCTGACTGCACGCCCTTGAGCTGGACTTATACTTTCTGAAGGACAAAGTTTCCATAGCTCATTGCCAATCCTCTGCAATGGGTCTTTTAATAAGGAATTCATAACATGCTTTTGGCTTTCTGGAACAGGATCACTGTTGCTCACAGGAAGTCTGAGGAGGAATTCAGTACCAGGCTGAGGAGAAAGTCTGGCTATTCAGGCAAGGTGACAGGAGACAGGCCTAACAAACCTGCAGAGTGGAACAGAAACAAGTTGGTAGGCCCTCATACTGCCCACAGCAATGACAGCGGTGGCTTCCTCATCTAGTGTTACTGGAGGCATTTATGTGTGGCAGCATTTTAAAGGGAGTAACCAATAGGTAGGGCTGGTTCTTTGCGATGACAGTGGTATATACAGTGACCTGGAGGGAGGCTGCAGAGGTTTGGTTCCATTTTCTTTTTTGGCTCTCCCTGGAACCTTAAGCCTAAACATCCATCATCAGGCAGCTTAGAAGGAAGAGGAAGGGGGAAGCAATTTGTGCAGCACACTTGTGCTCAGACGCTACCAGAAAAAACACATCCCAGATCCAAGACGGTCTAGACCAGTGCTTCTCAACCTTTTCCACCAAGGCACACCTCCATAACTTTTATGAATTAGCAGAACCCTGTCTGAGAACTGCTAAGCTAGAAACTAGCTGGTTCCAGATGAAGGCAGCAGGGACAGAAATTCACCCTGCTGCACCCTGCTCTTTCGGCTGTCTGCCCCCACCCTCAGTCTGTACCTGAGGGGGCAAGCACAGCCCCTGTCATTGAGACTACCTCTCCGGAGCATAAGCACACCCCAGTCAAAATCTTCTGCCTGAGCTACAGCAAAGGGCAGGGGCAGAATATTGAATTTTTTACTTCCCATGCCCTCCAGGACTGCCTATGAATAACCTTTGGCAGCAATAAGGTCCTTCAGAAAAAGACAACACCCACAAACAAAGGAAGGGGTAAACTCCTGAAAAGTTGCTGATGCAGCAAACTGGCAGAAGTTTGTGCAGCTGAGCAGATATTTGCTTGTGTATTCAGGCAGAAGATGCCATGCTCAGCCCACAAGACAACATTCCCCTGAGCCAGAATGACTCTGCCTACCTGTCAGGGACTGCTGCTGGGCCACGTCCCAGATCTTCACTCCCCTGCCAGCTCCGCTTGCCAGCACACCATCTGCAGTGGAGTGGAACTGGAGCATGTCCACTTGGCACCCCTCAGGCCCCAGGATCACCCCCGCACTGGCAGGCAAGTCCTGGCCATTTTCAGACAGACACCACACTTTCACCTGCAGGCCAAGATGCACAAGAGTGATCCCCAAGAGCCTTTACGAAACCCTCTGCCTACACTCTGGTCTCCCATCTCCATGTCACAAGCGTGAAGTTGCATCTGCCACTCACCCCAGGCTCACATGGAGCTCTCAGTGCTCAGGTGCAGCAGCCACATACCAAGTGCTCTCCTGCCACATCCTGTTGGTAGGTTGTGTCTTGCCATTCATTTCTTAGGCCTTTGTGCCCCCAGACAGAGCCACAGGTAGCTCAGCAGGGCCATTTCAAGTGAATTGGGCTCAGGGGCCTCATTGAACTTAGGGAGACCAAGCTGAGTGGCAGGTCAAGCTGTTTCCTCTGCTACATGTCCTTCCCTTCCCAACATGTGCACAAAGCTCACAGACACCCCACATCCTTCTAGCTTGGGACAACCCACCTTTCTGCCTTCCCCTGCTCCACAGACTCCTTTGATGACCCCTCTAAACACCATGGCTTGAAGCTGGCAGCAGCTCACAATTCCCATCATCTGTCCCTTTGCTGTACCCCATGCAAACACTGGGCCTGCATCCAGCTGAGCAACCTGAGTACATGTTAACTGCACGTCCCTCCAAAGCAGGGAGCCCATTTCATCTTCATGGCCCCTGGCATCCTTCTGCTCCAGACCATCTCCAGACCACACCCTGGCCCCACCTTCACTCCAGACCTCAGCCTGAACTCCCCTCAGTGCCCCTCCCGAGTTACCTGTGAAGGCACTGACAATCCACATAAACAGACTCCCAGGAACCAGCTGGCAGTATCAAGAGCTAACCCCGGGACAAGGGGGGCAGGACAGCTCCTCTAGTCAAGTGATCTCACTATATGCAGTCCCCTCAGTTACCACTTCACTGTACACTCACCGTCTTATCAGCAGAGCCTGTCGCCAGTAACAACTGGTCAAATGGAGAGAAGTCAAAGTCTGTCACCGTATCTGAAGGGAAGAGAAGAAGTTTAATTCCTGGCTCCCTGAAAGGATGCACTTGCTGCAGCACAACTATCCCCTCACCCTGGCCTACCAGGGCCTTATCACCCCCTCTCCCTCCAACCCTATGCCTCAAGAAGCTGTGCTTACACAAGCAGAGACACCCTGGCAGAGAAGACCACCCAGGGCAGTCCTCCAAAGGGTTACAGGTTCAGTTCCCATGAGCAGCCAGAAGGTTGGACCCCAAGTAGAGCCACTTCAGGAGAAGAAAGATGCTCTCTGGCGTTTCAACCAACTGCTAACCCACTGCAGAGAGTTTCCCCAAGTACTGATCTGCCTATGGACAGGGGAGTGCTGTCTTTAGGTCTGACAAGGGACACTGAGCAGACATGCTGCCCACTCTGCTTCTCCCTGTGGATGGCTTAAAACCTTTTGGGGCAGGGCTGAAGTCAAATGCCTAGGATAGCTGGTATAAAAAGCCCTTTGTAAAGAGTATTCAAATCCCTCATGGAAGGATGAAAGTCTGTCCAGACCCACTGCCCTAACAGTCACCAGGACAGACAAGACAACACTCTGAGTTTTTAAACATTGACCAGAGCTAACCCCTTCCCTCGACACATTTCAAGCCTCCTGTATCCACCATAAAGCAGTGAACAACAAGCATGAGTCCAATTTGTTTTCCCTGCTGCAGCTCTCCTAAAAAGAAAGGAAATGGGATGTCTGGCTAATTGAGGGGAGCAATTAGAGTGAACATTTGCAGGGACTTGACAATGCAGTAAATAAGGCTGAGCCAACCAGCAGCCTGCCCAGACAGTAGTGGGCACAGCACGCAGAGAGGCATCTGTGTTGGTACATAATGCTGGGGTTTGAAGCCTTGCTTGGGTGAGCAATTCTGCTGGGAACAAAATCCCCTTTGTGATTCCCTGGCTCTGTTTGTCTGCAGATGAGGCGCTCCTTGTAACTCTGTTGGCAAGGACCTGTGAGACAGAGGCTGGCACCATGACTAACAGCCCCTCTGATGCATCTGGCATGCTCAAGAAAATAGGTCACTGCTTACTTCTCCATTCACACACAAGATCCAAAGCCGGAAGACAAAAAATAATCTGCACGCTGGAGGAAGTTATCTGCTGGATGTTTGCCCTAAAAAATCCTTCCCCAGCCCCAGCAAACAGCCTGCTCTCAGACACGCCAGCACACTTCACAGGGATTGCACTGACAGCCCAGGATGTGGCACATCTGCACTTGCTTTCTTTCCTAGCATATCACTTGCCAGGATATTGGGTTACAAATGCCTCCTTTCTAGCCAGCCACTCATAGTCAGAAGCCCACTTCTTACAGCCAAGCTACAGATGTGACAGCAAGCACGGATGAGCATAGGAAAGGAAAGCTCCTTTCCAAGTCACCAGGTCAAATCCAGATCAGGTCATTTGTCACTTAAGTTTGCTGCCAGCCAATGGCTGTTGGGCAGTCTGTGAAATGAGCCCGGGCTGGGGCGGGGGGGAGAGGTTGTCCCATTCTAAGTCTATAGGAGTCTATCTCATAACCCTGCCCCTTATTCGCCCTCTCAGAAAAGCTGTCAAACCTCCCTGCCATCTTTCAGCAGTGCTGGGCCTTGCAGTTTAGGAGAGCCAGATCAAGACAGGGTGCCAGTACAGGGAAAAGCTGCACCTGGCCTGCACCCAGAGAAGAGTCAGGCTGCAAGGCAGCTGCTGCAAGCAGCATGCACCTACAGCAACATCAGATGCATATGACCCAAGACCGTTTTATGAAAAAGCAGCTTGGGTCACTTCTATACAAGCATATGAGCGGGCATGCACAGCATCACAAGCTGAACACCTGCTGCAGACAGCTCAAAAAAGAAAGGTGGGACAACCTGGGTTTGAATGGGACTGAGGGGCCTTCAGGCCCACAGTGGAAATGTGAGCCCACTGTCAAAAATGATCCATGACCACACACCAATAGGACAAGGCAGGAACTATCTTCCATTTCCATCTCCTTCACAATGAAGAGAGATCCAGCAAGGAGATGCTGCCAACCTTGTTTTGGTAAGAAATGTTTGTACTAAACAGACCAAGATTTGGTCCTTTCGTTAAGAGAAGAACCTTCCCCAACTGTAAGGCCCTAAAGAGCCACATGCTGCTCCTAGGGGAGACCCAAAAAAGGGACACAAATCCATACAGTCCCACTAAACTGGCAAAGAACAAGAGAGAAAACTAGTCCATTCCTGGAGAAAGTACGAAGTGACCTTCCCCCTAGATCATGTGAAGGGTCGCTAGGATCACAGGAAGGCATGGGGCTTGTTCAAACTGATGCTTTGATAATGATAATCCCCTTAGGAAAGCCTCTCAGACTAGCTGGACAGACTCCAAGATTTACCCCTCCCAGGAAAGAGTCCAAACAGAATTTTAGGAAGTGAGAAGTAACTGCTGATTGAGGCAAGAGATGCACACAATAACCAAGGACAAGAAGCTGTAGTGGCACATCTGGAAGCAGCGTGTTTAACAACAGACCAACATCATCTGTCCCTATGCCACCTAGACTGGCAAACCTGAAGATGGACCTGGGCCACTGACTTTGATTGCTTTTTAATTACAGATTGAGACTGTTGGCTCCTTTGCAGATGAAGCCCCATCTCCCTTGCTATGCAACTCAACTTTCTCAGCTTGGCCTTTGCCACAGGGACATGGACATCTACAGAAGCCCTAAGCAACTGAACAAAAACCCTGCCACGTGAAGCATGCCCATGCATACCACCACAGGCAAAGACAAGACAAGAGGAAGGCACCAAGGAGCCCCTGCCAAGGGTGTCGGGAGATGGGCCCTCCATCTCAGAAGGCACCAACACCTTTGCCAGGGTTATGATGCTGTTCCTGCCACATAGGAATGAGGCACCTTGAACGGAGGTAGGCAATACACTTAGCATGATGTGCACATTCCTCACCTCCCTCCTGACCCTGCACTACATAGCTAGAGCCCTGAATCCATCCCAGCCTGGATGCAGTGAACACCAATGTTCACACCCCCTGAACAGTCAATGCTGCCACAGTGGACTTGCAGACCCCAGGTCCTTCCCAGGTGTACTACTGTGACTGCCTCCAATCTTCCACACTAGCATCTCCCCTTTTCAAGCAATAGCTTGTTTAGTCACAAGACTAGTTAGATCATTCACTGTCCATGTTTCTCTCAAAACTCTGCTCCCTAAATGCTGTCACCACCCACCTGATACATTTCCTCTTGGATTTTCCCCTCGGCGTTCAAGATCCCCCCCCCCCC
>NW_017729002.1:18445611-18461154 GCF_001723915.1 Gavialis gangeticus
TCCCCCCAAATGCCGTCCCCCCCCCCCCGGAACATTTCCCCTTGGATTTTCCCCCCGGCGTTCAAGATCCCCCCCCCCCCGACACGCTAATTTATTTCTACCCACATTCCCTTTTGGGCTGGTCTCTGCCATCTACATCTCTACTGTTTGCTAGCCCTACCTTGAGACAGCCTCTCTGTGCCATGCTATTTAATATAAGTCTAGAATGTTGTCCCACCAGTAACTTTCACCTTTCTTCAGTTCACCTTGCTAGAGTATGTTGTGTGGCTGGGGCGGTTGTACTTACAAAGAGCAATTTAATAAATACACAGTAAGGAAAGTAAAAGGGGCCTGTTAAAGAGACTTACCAGGAACGAGACATGACCCATTACTCAAAGGACCAGCCGAGTTACATGCAACAGTCCCACTGCAAGCTAATGGGATGTGGTAGCTAGTCCCATCAGATTCCTTAGCCAGTGGGTCTTAACCTTTTTTAGACTCTAGGCACCCCTTAGAAAATGCCAGTTTTCTTCATTTTCACTTTTTTCTGAGTGCAGAGAAATGACAGAGCAATTATTCTGTTGCAAAGAACTCAAAAAGAGCACATCAGGTCAGAATGGTTTTAATACTGTTGATTTCTAGTTGAAACCTCTGGGCTTATCTTGTCAAACACGGTTACACATCTAACAGGGATAACACTGCATGGCATCCCATGGCACCCTTGAAAGCCCCTGGTTGAGGGTGCCATGCATTCAAAGGTTGACACACATTCAAAATACCACATAACTACAAATCCTTAAAAGAACCCAGTGCAGCACGAATGGGAAATGCTATGACAAGCTGGAGGTCCTCCAATGGGTGACACGCAAGAGTTAGCAGTGTCCTGCATCAACATGTGACCCTCCTGTCATGTTCCAAGCCGATTAGAGCATAGCTCTTTACTGATGCTGAGAAGCATGGAATTTAACACTGGATACTTGGATCCTGGAGTAAGATGTGTCGCGAATACACCAAGCTAATAAGTTGGGGTGTGGTGAGTACCCAGCTCACCTGAATGGCAGTGCAGCTGAGACACAGCTCTCTTGCCTCCATCTTGGCAGTCCAGGGACACGATACCTAACACACCTTGCAGGAGGAAACACAATGTTAGGTTATAAGTTGCCCACTGTCCAACCCAACAGAGCCAGCCCTAACTGGTCATGCCAGCTCCTATCAGCTGGAACTGCCCTACACTACACACCACTAGTATTTGACACCTGGCCAGGCAGGAGGTCAGAAACTAAAATGCGTCTGATACCAAGTCAGTCGGGTGTTCCATTCTCCCATATAATTCAGGTTACAGGCCCACAGAATGGTCAAAGGCAATCTCATGTTTGCCTCAAAATGGCCAACATCTCCTACAGAGTCACAGGTGAAGACTTGAGGATCTGAGGTAAGCGTATGCATGGTCTCCACCGCTGAGGCTGAGCAAGGCATCAGCTAAATGTGTCACAACTGGCTAAGAGAAGCAAGGTGATCTGTTTGTTTTGTACTGGTCATGTCTGAAGCAGACAGTTATCAGGAAGACACAAGTAAATGCGGGTCATCTTGGTCCATGTAGAACAATTCAGCTGCGTTCTTTTTTTGGCCTGTTGTCCAGTAAAGACTGAGCCCATGTTCAGCCTCTGCTCAGTACCAGGAAGACACCTCAGGCCAGTCTCAATAGGTCCAAGGAGCTCAGCAATGCAGGCTGGGTCAGTCTCTGAACAGGGGAAGCTAGCAAGAGAAGACCCAGAGCAAGACGTGAGAATGACACTTTGTACATGGCTTGCATCCATGTGACTCTGTGCTGAGCCAATCTTCCACATGTGTGGGACTGCAGAGGAGCCACCTTTCAGATGGGCCTTAATGAAGGTCATGAACACTGAATATCTAATGATCTTATTGTCACCTGCAGGCTCCCTGCCCCCACTTTCACCTTTTGTCTGCTGCATTGTGTAATCAGCTTGGAAGATCCCATAGGCCTTTTAGACAGCATCTGGCTCTAGCAAAAATACCCTGGGACATGTTAAGGGCTACAAAACATGTCTGGTGAGAAAAGAGGGCTCCACTAGAGTGTGAAACAACTCCCACCCCTGAGCTAGCTCTGAGACAGCTGCCTCGGTAAAACTCCCTGCCAGGAAATTTACAGCAAATAAAATCTGACTTCACCCAAACAGGAGCAGGTTTAAAGAATCAAGCCAAACCCTTTCTCTGACCCTGCAACAGTGTCACTCACCCTGGGGCTGCTCTTTCACGAGGGCCTTTTCAGCTAAGGAATAGGGAATATTTATAAGTCAAATGTGGTGCAGTCTGTTACCAAGAGGTGTGTGGGTGGAGTAAGACAGTGGTAGGAGCCCAGGCAACAACAAGCAGGAGTCTGGGCTGTATGAGAGTATCAGCAAGTATCCCGCTGCCAGAACAAACCAATGGATGCTAGCAGCCCTGCATGTCTTTTGGCACAGGGCAGGACCCCTAGGTCACCAGAGGGCAGCCTAAACCCACTGCCTTTTTAACCCCTTTGGCCTTCCCATAGTCAGCGAAGTGCTGCAGACATCCTGCTAGGCCAGCCACTATACAAAACGAGTGGCTTGTGAGAAGCTCTGCAGGCATAAGATGCTCACATGTCTGATGTGCACCTCTATCAACATGGTTAAGAGGCCTGTGATCCACTCCCAGGTCAGCCACAGACCTCCTCTGGAGTGTGGGGCAAATCATTTCATTCCTCAGGGCCTCAGACTCCCTCTAACATGGGTACGATCTCTCCCTTCTCTCACTCTTTACATCTCTGGTCTATTAAACTGGAATCTCTTCAGGACAGAAACTAGCTGTGTGTGTACAGCACTTTGCACAACAGGTCACCAATCTCACTTACTGGCTTAATGTCAGCTCCAGGGTCAGCATTGCACACACACCCAAGGCAGCCTCCTACAACAGCCTTACCTGCTGAATCTGCATTAAATGCTATCAAGCGGCGGCTGGCCTTGATCTGGTTCCCATAGGAGACAGTGGTGCCAGCTCGGATATCCCCAATCCAGGCCTAGAATCAAGAGGAAAAATCCCTATTAAAAGAAACTGATGCCTCTGGGACAGCCCCAACACAACACACAGGAGCTCTGCACATGCTGGGGAGGGAGGGAGGGGAGGCACGGCTGCCAAGCCTGATCACAAGTGCAACAACCCTGAAGGGACAATGTCTCCTTGTCCCACAACACACCAATGCTGGCACAGTCGCCCCTGCACTCCCCCATGCGCCACATACCAAAGCAGGGTTGGGTGGGAGGAGAGCTGGCAGATCCTCTCAGCATTATACCTGTTCACTGCACTGCAGTTCATGAAACAGCAGCCTGCTCCAGAGGAACAGCTGCACCATCCAGCGCTCTCCTGCCCACACCCAGCCCAGCGGGGCTCTCAGGAAGCATGCCCAGGCATGTTATATGGGCACCCCAGATGCTAAGATGTTCTGGATGGGCACGCAGGGCTGAAGAGTGCTGGGAACTCTCTAAATAATGCTCCTCCCAGGCAGGGGAGTAAGGTGGGGGGGACCAAGAATGCGATTCCCCAGCACCCCCACCAGCCAATCATTTCCCAAGTACTGCTAACCACAAGAATCCTGTACCAATGGCTCCACCATGCATATGCCTTCTTCTCCAATGGCCCCTTTCCAACTTGGAGCAGGGGAACCGCCACATTATCCAGGCCAGATCTGCCCATGTTATGGCAGGGCTCTCAGCACTCTGCTTCCAGCTGACAACACACTGGCAAAGCCCTGTACATTCACCATGATGAACAGGTCAGTGCTCTTCACCAGTGCTACAGACATAGATGTCAATGACAGGACCTCTGCAAAGCAAAACAGGCATCCTCCTCCCATTCCATGTTAACAGATGAGGCTGAGGGTCACTGCTCAAAGCTGCCTATGTAGGAACAGAGGGAACTGGATACTGCATGCTTACTTGAGTTGAAAGCCAAGGACTCGGGACTCTGCTACTAGCCCAGGGGTCAGCAATGTTTTTGAGCAGTGCCAAAAACACCCACAACCTTAACTTAAGATGTTGGTGTGCCATGGGTGGGTGGCGGGACTTGATTCTTGTTGTGTCAGTGCAGACCCAACCACTTCCCAGCCGTCTGCCCTGAGGTGCATGTGCCAAGCAAAATGCCTTCATGTGCCACACCCTGGCATGTGCGCTGGGGGTTGCCTACACCTGTATTAGCCTATTTTTCAGAGCCAGGGGCCTACAAGTTGCAACTAACTATGAGGCTTCTGGTATCACAAGACACAACAGGAGCCCACTGCAGACTTACAGCTTTACATGATTAAAACAAACCCCTGATGTTTGACCAGTGACGCAGGATCTCCGCCGTTCAGAGGACTCATAAGAAAGGGACTGCTATGTTCCACATGCCCTAGCTAGTCTGGAAGCATGGCCACATGCACAGCACACGGCAGTCAAGCCTCACGCTGCGATCTTGGTTTACCATTGAAGGGCCTCATACCGATTAGGAAAAGGCACAACCGATGGCCAGGTGCAGACAGGGAGATGCAGCAACAGCAGCTTCTAATCAGGATAGCCTGAAGAAGCTTAGACCCAATACGCCCCTCCCCAGGCTTTGGCCATCCTAGACAGACATTGGACAAATGCCCACCCTCACCAGACCTGGTAAAAGTCTATGCAAGTTCCTGTGGTTGCTCCCATTAACCCAAGGGTGTCAAATTTGCCCTGTGCCCAAGGCTCCCTGTGGGTTAGATTTGAATGTAGCTCTGCTGGCAGTAGCTGCAGGGGTTAAAGCAACCACCACTCACCCCCTGCTGCTGACACATCCCCAGTGGAGCTCCAAGGCCCAGATTTCAGTGGTGGGTCCTGGCCCCAAAATGGCAGGCCCCACTACCATCCCCAGGGGCCACATGACATTGTTCTGTGAGCCAAATGTTTGACATCCCTGCCTTAGGCTAGTAACATTAAGCTGTATTGGGACCCCCTCTCCAGCAGCTAGCTCTCTGAAACCTGAAGCCTGTTAGACACTGGGAATATCACCGCTACAAAGAGAAGATGGAATAGGACAGCTAAGATTATGAACTTCCACCCCACTCCCAGAAACCTTCTCAGCTCCCCTGATAGCATGCACGCCCCACCCAGGCTTGTGTGATAGTGGAACACACCTGTCCAGCACAAACCTGTCCAGAGGCAGCACTGGGGTCCATCCTTTCTAAACAGGCTTCCCTTATTTTCAAGCACACAACCCCAAAAATGTGCAGCAACACCATCAAATGGTTTTCTCCACTTGCCACTGACTTCAATTCTCTTCTCCAGTGAAAACAAAGGGCCTGTGCTACGTTAACCTCCTTGAGGTGATCCAAAGAAGTAACAGGGAGATAGCAGACTTCAAAACAGAGCATCCCTGTCTTCCCCTGTCATCTCCTCTAGCCCTTTGTAGCTCCTCTTGAACATGGGAACAGAAAGCTTACATCATCATCATAAAAGACCCCACAACCTCAGGTTTCAGCAGGGCAGGGACCTTCAGTAGAGGGGCAAGCAATAAGCATTTTAGCATGAAAGGCAAAGTATTACAAAGCTGACACTAAATATGAACACTACACAGCATGGAGCACACAGCACCATGGTCAGAGCACTTCCTTCTCCACCCTCAGCACAGTTCCAGCCTGGTTTTAGGAGCCAAGACGACCAATCCACCAAGAACTAGGAGTAACTATGTGAGTGATGGGCAGGGATCCTGGTTTTCTCCGATTAAAAAAAAAATCACAAATTCTCTGACAAACAAAAAAATCGCAAATTCTCTGATAAAAACCACAAAATCCATTACTAAAATTAAAAGCCCCCTGCAGCCTCCCCTAACCCTGCTGGTGCCCCTCACTTGCCCCCAATGCCTCCTCCAGCCCTGCTGGTGCCCCTCACTGCCCACACAACAGCCCCCCGCCCTACTCATGCTTCTTGCCCCCACCCACAGTCCCTGTCCCCCAGCCACGATGGAAGGGCTCCCAGCTGCCAGGGCTATGGGGCCAGGGACTCAAGTCTGCAGGTCCCTGCCCCCAACAGCAGGCAGCTGCAGCAGAAGCAGCATGGAGTTGGCTCCCCCACTGCTGCTGCCTGCTTGGGCGGGGGCAGAGCCAGCTCCTGGCTCCCCCCAGCCCTGCTGGTGCCCCCAGCCATGACCCACAATCCCCCAGCCCTGCCAGAGGGACGCCCAGCCCCTGCAAACCGCACTTACCTCAGCCTCCAGGAGGGAAGTGTGAAGCTGAGCTGAGTGGAGCTGCGGCTGACTGAGTGCCTCAGGCCCTGCCCTTCCCCCTCTTCCCCTCTGAGCAGGGCTGGGGGTTTCCTACCCTGTTTGCAAACAGCTCTTGCAGGCTGGAGCTCAACCAGCCTGCAGAGCTGTTTGCAAAATCAGGGAATCCGTGGGTTTCTCTGCGAAAAGGAGAAATCTGCATTTTCTCTGATAAAAAGAGGAAATCCATGGTTTTCTCCATTTTCCCTTGGGAAACAGAAAACCAGGATCCCTGGTGATAGGACACCCTGCAACCTTCATTCCCCAGCTTTGGTTTCCAGATCTAGCCGTTTAAGGTGGGAACTACTAACTTTAGTCAGAATGGAGCAGAGACTAAGCAGCACAGTGGTAATCAGGACGACTAATTAGAGCAGTCGAATCCCT
Organism: Gavialis gangeticus; assembly: GCF_001723915.1. Classification (NCBI taxonomy): domain Eukaryota; kingdom Metazoa; phylum Chordata; order Crocodylia; family Gavialidae; genus Gavialis; species Gavialis gangeticus. The sequence continues at coordinate 18,452,278 of NW_017729002.1, forward strand.
CATGCTGCAGAGCCAAAAGCTGAGCCACAGTGGAAGAGACAAGATTTGTCACGGCACACACAGGCATCTACAAATCTTGGCAGTCACAAGGCATGAGACCTTCAGGTTTTCGCTGATGTCTTGGATGAGCAATGCCTTTGAAGCACTGGTGCAGAGTCTAACTTAGCAAGTCTTGAACACTTCTTAGGTATTTGCAGCCTGGGCAGATTGAGATTAGAAAGCCGCAAGAAGTCAGACAGCAGTGTAAAACTACTGGCATATGGCAATTTATTGCTCTCCTGTAACTGAACTGGATATAGATACTGCCGGGTGAGTTCCCTTTGTTCAGAACATTTCCTGCATGGACACAGTTCAGAGGAAAGGAACTTTATTAAGACAATCCTAAAACATGCAGTGGTTCATTTTCTGTTCTTTTTATTAATGGACACCGTAGCTTGGTAGAGCATTTACAAGTACCATATCAGCCAGATACTAACCCTCAGGTGATGTAGACACATGTGTTTCTAGGCTGTCAGCAGGCTGCGAGGCCAGAAACTACTGGCATTCTAAGGGCTAAGTCCAGCCCTAGAGAACAGATGACTAAACATTTTATGGCTGCCTCTGCAGAAGAACCCCTGTGCTCAGTGCCTGCTAGGAGCTGTATGACTTGGCTTGAACAGCCCCAGGGTTATGATGACTATCACTGGCAAGCAAAACAGATCTCTTTTTTCCCTGAGTGACCTAGTTTCCACCACTTTGGATTTCACTAATGGCAGGTACCTCAGGACCCAAGCACTTTGTCTATCTTGAAGGACACAGGCTTTATTAAAAGTACCTGCAAACAGAATAGATCTGTATGGCCTTCCTTCCTGCTTGTGGGACTATCACAGGGAAAATAAACTTACCCACACTCACTCCCGTGTACCAAAGCACAGTAGTTACATTCAGAAAAGCTCCTGGCCTGGCTCTGGTGTGCCAGAGTAGGAGTGAACAGGAGGGGCTTACTTTCCTTTTCAGGAGTCCTATCCAGACACCGCTGCAGGCACTCAGCATATGTAAGGGCAAAACTGGGAACAGGATACAGACTGCTGCCTCCTGGTCACCAGAGCAGGAACTTTTCCTGTTGTCACTAAAGATATTGGGGCAGCAGCCTCTGAAACCAACATTGCAAGCCCACATCTTTTTTATTTTATACCACTGGAGTGGAGAAACCATTCCCTTCCACTTTAAGAACTGTGCTCATGCACGCCTAGGCTGTAGATCCCAACAGACAGTAGAAGGTTTGCAGCTCAAATTGCCTTTTTAGCTGCATTACAATATTTCTGTTCAAATTAAAATACTGAACAAGCAAGTTTAAATTCAGAGGCTTCACCATAAGCACATGCCCCTGGGATTAACCCTGCAAGGAGGGAGTGCACTAGATTAGGAGGCAGCCAACTGACAAGGGAAGAGGAAGAGATAGAGAGAAGGAAGGCCTAGGCCCACACAAGAGTCACGTGGTAATTTGTGCCATGCCAGCCTAGACAGAAGCAGGCAGATTCAGTCACCCTCAATACAAAGCCAGCTCCATTCAAATGCTAGCCCTCATCTTTGAGCTGCAACAACTACTACTGAGCACGAACTGATCCAGTTTTGATCCAGAGTGAGTAAACACCTGACTCCAATAACTGGATGGGGCTGGCTGGTCCTCCTGCACCCCATTCCTCAACAGGAAAAGCCACCTGGTCTCAAACAGTTAGCTGAAGCAGAGCCCTCCATTTTGAGCCCAGGCAGGAAGATGCTTACTGCAAGGATGCTGCTGCAGGCAGCAAGCTCTCAGGGAGACTAAATAAAACAGACTGCACCTCAGACAAGATTTAAGCACCCCTCTGACAGCAGGAAGCCACTGAGGCTAACCCAGGAGACCTTTATTGGGCAGCTGGTGAATCACAGGCCAAGGGAACGAATTTCATTTTCATTCAAAGGAGACCACCCAGCAGGGTGGGGCCCAAAGAAAGGATATCCCTTTATGTAGGATTTCCCCAGTTAAGTTACAGCACTATGCACCTCACTGGAGCTGGGTGGCTGGTATTGGACAACACAGTGTTTTACATACTGGGAGGCATTAGCTGCAGGAACTGAACAGGCAAGTGTGTGGGTTACTGGCACTCGTGAGAGAGGTGTCCCACACTGGGAACCGTGCCTCTTCCGTACAGGACATTAGTACACTGTAATCCTCCTGTGACTAATTGCCTGGAGTTCCCTGGCTGGATTCCAGTAGAACCACAAGGTAACATCCTGGCTTACAATGCTCTCCAAACAAACCCTGTTCTTCCGGAGACAGGGAGGGCTTTCCCTCGCAGAGAAGGTAGCTTGGAAGAGTGGCGCTGCGTCATAGCTAGGAGGCTTCCTCAGATGCTGCCCTAGGGGAGAAGTAATCCGGAAGTAATCCTTTGCATTTCCTTACCTACAGATCATAAGGGTGTACATTCAATCAATCCATTTACACAGATAAACAGAGATCTGAGAGAGCTTCCCACAGGTACTGTGCTCTGTTACATAGGGTATGGGCTACAACAGGGGTGTCAAACTGGCATGGGCCAAATCCAAACCACTGGACTGCTCACAGGGTGGATCCAAATGTGGTAGCATCTGGACAGGCAGCATCTGGGAGTCATAGGAGTTAATACAGCCATTGATTACCCTCCCATCACTTCTAACACCACCCCCCCCAGCTCCAGTAAGGCTCTATACCAGGGGTGGGCAAAATACGGCCCAGGGGCCAGATCCAGCCCACCAGACCATTCTAGCTGGCCCGTGTGGCCCCTAAAAAATTTAGAAAATTAATATTTATTTGTTCCTAGCTGCCTGTCAAAGATGACAGGAGCCAAGGGCAGTAGGGCCCAGAGGAAACTGGTAGCAGGACCCACCAGCAAGACCTTCCCAGCCCTGCCCCCCCAACCAGAAACCCCTGCCTAGCCTGGCCATATCTTTCACACCCTGGTTTATAGATGAAAGGGCCATACCTTGCTACCTGCCCACTGCTCCATCAGTGTCCTGCACAGCCATCATGTTGGTTAGGAAGGCTCAGCTAGCAGTTACTGGCACTTCCAGTTGGATCTACATTACTGCCTTTAATCTAAGTATTCTCAATATCATTCCCTTCCCCTGCCAATGTTTTGCAGCTGTGCCACTTGGCAGGCAAACACCTTGTTAGATCTTTGGCCAAGCCAGGAAGGCTTCTTTACTGCAGACAACAGCACCAGACACTGCCCCAGTGACAGAGCCACGTGACTAAGGAGCCAAGACAGCCTTTGCCTTCTGACAGGGACAGCCCAGTTCTCCTGACTGTAAAAAGTCTAACTAGTTGCATCAGATCTAGCATTCTCCTGCTCCGCACAGAGGGAGGCTCAATCTCAGATGCCTTCAAAACACTGACATTATGTCTATACCATCTCTATACTGAGCTTGACATCACCACAAAGCATGACCAATCCTGCATACACCACTCCTGGAAATGAGGTCACATCCCCGTCATCAAATGCTTTCCCAGTCTGCAATAATCTGGACCCTTACAGGACCTCAGTCAAGACCAAAAGAACTGGGACAAGGCACCAGTGTCCCTCATATGCATACTTCCAGTCTTTAGGCATCCTGACCACTTCAGCTCCTCACCCCTTCCACTCCACTGAGGAAGAGACAAGGAGGAGCTGCCTCATTCCTGCTCTCCTGCATCCATAGGAAGCCTGTGAGAGGAGTACCTCCTACAGGTACTCTTTGTTGGCCAGCAAAGCAGACAGCAAGGCATGAGTCCCCACAGCATTTTCCACACTGAAATCCACTTCCCTGAGCTGCTAGTCACTCTGTCCTGAGCTCCAGGATTCCTGGCTAATGCTGCACTGGACCCTGTTGAGTGTCCTTGTTCCTTTGCCTTCTCTACAGGGCCTGCCTACAGTGAGCAAATGAAACCTTGGTGACCAAAGAGCCCTCTTGTTCCTGAAAGCAGCCACGTTGGCTCAATGCAGGGAAGCCAGCAGTGCTACTATCCAGACCACCTCTGTTCTGTGGGAAGCAGAATTCAGTATCCAGGGCCAATAATCTAATAAAAACACCTTGTTCTTAGTGAGTTTATGCTGAGCATCCTACTAAAAGTAAGCAAGGCTCATCTTCCAACAGCCACTAGACCAGTGAAAAAAGAAATCCTTTGGCTTGTCATCAGTTCTGCTCCTATAGCCTCAGCACAAGCAGCATTAATCCACAATGCCTTCCAATTCAAGAGCATTTTAAAGCCTTTGCCCCTGAGCAGGCAGCTCAGCCCAGTTAAGCTGCCATCAGGCCTGTGTAGTTCAGCAGCATGTTAATCTGCATCCTGAGAACCAAATGCTGGAAGGAGATAGCTTGGCCAATTGAGACTGCAACCACTTGCGTCTCATTAATCAGCTGTGCAGATGGACCAGGCGCATGGATAAACCGTGTATGTGCACACCCCAGGGACTCTGGGAAGAGCAAGGCCAAGTACTTACTGGGTGGTGCAGGGAGTTACTCTGCTGTGGCTTCAGGTTTCAACTGCAGAGTGAGTTTTGATCCATGTATTTTTGCAAGAGATGTGCAAGGGTCAGAGCCACAGGGAGATGACTGCTCTTTCCATGCACATCATTTAGATGCACTGTTACAGTTTGCAATTAAGATTGTGAGGAGAAAATCACTTCAGTATTTGCAAATCTTCATTTTAATACAACTGGCACCAGCCACAGGGCAGATCATATCTCTTAGGCAAGCAGCAAAGATCTAATGATTCAAATGACATCCATGAGCCAACTACAGAAGTTTAACCCTGGCTTGGCCACTTCTTGCTGCAAGCCCTCAGGCGAGTGATTTTACTATTGGAAAGAGGAGAGGTTTAGAGAGGCCATTCCAAGGCCGAATCCCACTGCACTGCACTCCTTCCACTCTGGCAGCCGAGGAGTTTATCCTATTGACCTACTATGACAGGACCCTCTCCCTGGCAGCCAGTCCTGTCATTTCTCCCAAAGCTCAAAGCAGGGGACTTCCATGCCCCACAAAACCCCCATGGCCTGCCCCTGACCTGCTGTACGGCCACTACATGCTTCCCAACGTCAGCTTCCACTTCCTGCCTCAAGGTTTTTGTCAGATTTCTAGTTTGCTTTTACTACCAGAGCCTGGGCATCCTCCTTGCCTTCTAACCAACTTTATCTGATCTAGAATGAGCTATGAGCAAGATAAGAGCATCACACTGGCAGCAAGTGTGAGGCAGACCCTTAAGTGTCAAGCAAAAACAATGTTCTTCCAGGAAGCAGAGATGTGACTCAAGGCAAGGAGTTAGGTCACTGAGATTATCTCAAGATGGGTCAGAAACATAGGTGCTTTAGATGGAGGAGAGAGGCAGAGTGCCTCTCATTAGATAGGTAAGCCAAACAGCTACACCCCAGAGAATTGAACTGGTAGCTGAAAAACTCAATACTGGTTCTACCCTGCGCTGACAAGTCACTCACTACTTTACACTGTGCACCCAACCACAACCATTTCTGACCTTCTTCTCCCAAACCAGCCTCATTTCTCCTTCCTCATCCAGCCAGCTCTCCTTTGGTTATGGGGCATTTGTCCCCAAGAACCTCCATTCTTCTGAACACCTTATTTCCTTATCCCTGCCTCCTGGGCACTACACCAACTGGCCCTAGACAGCGCTCCTCGGCTCACATGGTTCTCAGAGGGTAACCACTGACTCTGTTGTACCAAGGGCAGCTCACGATTATTTCCTCATGTGGTCAAGCGGAGTCACTAGAGCAGGACCAGCATTCCCTCTAAGCTGCATGGTGTGCACAGCCACACAGGTGCACTCATGCCACGCTCATGCCGCGCTGCCAGGTGCACCTGTACGACTGTGCATGCCACACAGCTTAGAGGGAATGCTGAGCAGGACAAATCAGTACAGGTTTCCCTCACTCTATGCTATACATGTGTTCCTGGAAAATGGTGCATAACTCGAATTTGCATAAAGGGAACTCACTTTGCAATATAACAAATAGGGATACAACCCAAGACCTTGACTGTATTGACTCCTCAGACCCATTTCTACCACTTTTACAAGACAATTTTAGTACTCACCAACAGCAGACAGTACACACAAGCACCGGGTGGTGGCGAATGTTACCATAATGGGGATGGCAACTACAGAGACACGTGTTACAGACAACGAGCAAGAAGCACAGATCCACACATGAGACTATATTTTGGTGCGCATCACTCCCACAATGCACCACACAAAGCAGCTGACTGCAGGCTTGCACCACACCAATCCCATAAAAGCAAATTTACCTTGCAGATAGCGAATTCTTGGTATAAAAAGGGTCATTGCAAAGGAGCAAATTCGCACATATGGAACCTGCATAAAGCGAGAGAAATCTGTACTTCCTCCCTTCTCCCAGCCATCTGCTGGTACAAATGCCAGCTCCTTAGCAATGCATGCAGGAGAACAATAGCAGACCCTGATGCTGGGAAGCCCAGTGCGTCTGTGGGAGCAACCAGTTACAAAAGTTGTTCTCCAACTGTAAGGGATGCACACGGAGAAGGGGAGCAGCTGTGCAATGAGCTCCAAGCTGAAATAGCAGAGGGGCCTGAAGGTCAGGGCTGAGGGGCCTGGGAAGTACTGAAGTGGGGTCCAAGCGTGGATGGAGGTGGGTGAAGTCTGTACAACGCTTGCTCACAAGATGACTGGTTTGGTTGACTCTGAATCTTTTTTTTGCTCCACTGGAAACAAGAACAACCAACTACACTTGTGTTTACTACATTGGACACTCCAATTGCTAGCCAAGTATGCTCACAGACCAGCCTGAACTGAACTCAGCTGTAAGTCCCTTGAGGTCTGGACTTGTCTAAGGTGACTGTCAGGTGTCATGTGCATATATAACACTCTATACAGATAGATACTTAAAATCTCCCCACCCCCAGACAAGCACATAGCCCATTTCAGCCTCCAAAACACAAGCGAGTATCACTTCCCCTCTACAACCAACCCAGGGAAAAGCTGTCACCTCAGGGGTAAACAGGGAACCCAAAATAGCTGAGAACAGCCCTTTGCAGAGATCCCAGGCCCAGAGTTCAGTTGCCTTTTTCTTCACAACAGGATAGAATCAAAGCAACAGGCAGGGCTGCACACTCCTCATATCAGCAGGGAGTGCTGTGTCTGGAGGTGAGTCACTGAGTGCTCAGCACTGATGTTACTGAGGTGCCTCAGAGCTTATCTTTAGGCATTTGCTTTGAAAATCTTAGCCAGGGTCTCATCTAGCCCATGAGGACCTTGTAACTTAACAGTGGTACAGGGAACTCTCCAAGATCCTCACAAGCAAGTTGTTGCAGAAATGCAGTGACTGTGCACTGTATGGTGTGGCAGGCAGAAACCAAGCTCAAGTTCTTAAGGAAATGGTCACAACATATTTTAGCCCTTTTGACTCCAGCATGTAGGATTTCTCACACTTGCATTGCCACTGTAGGTAGCCATCTGAAAGGCTTCCCACACAACACCATGTGGCAAACTAGTTAATTATGCAGTCCCATGGCAATAGCTTGGTATCATTTGGGAGGTTTTTTATTTTATTTTATTTTTAGCTCTGGGAGTCTTTTTAGTACATTTCCTGACTCTCAAGTGTGTGGGTCCAGGATGATCAAAGCAATCATAATTCACAATGGGACTCCTGCACAATGGGCACACAACTACCAATGAGGCTTATGAACTCCCTGCGGCTCAGAATTCAGGGACTGATCCCACAGATTCTGGTCTCACAGGTTAGTTAACCTGCACAAGGTCTGTAAGCAACCAGGCTGTAGCATGAGAGCCTAACACAGGGGTGGGCAATTATTTTGGGCAGAGGGCCGCTTACTGAGTTTCAGCAAGCCATCGAGGGCCGCATAACAGGCAGCCAGGGGCAGTTATATATTAATTTTCTAAACTTTTTAGGGGCCCCGCAGGCCAGACAGAACAGCCTGGTAGGCGGCATCTGGCCCTCAGGCTGCAATTTGCCCGCCCCTGGCCTAGCAGTACACAGGGCATCTCAGGAATTTCCTGACATTTAAAATTTGCAAGATGACAGTTGCATTAAAGTCAGTGTTTGGTGGCCATGATCTGCTTAGAGAGCCTCCCCCAACCCCTTGCTGTTTTCTTTGTGGATCAGTAAACTGCAAAAGCCCTCATTTTGCATTCAAGTTTACTGGCTGACTATCTGCATGTGTTAATCTCTGCCACATTAGCCCACAGGGCCTCCTGAACTGTTTCATTTCCTAGCAGGTTAAGCTGCAAACTGCTCTACAGAGAATAACACTACAGGATAGGGAAGAGGTTACACAAACACCCAAGAGGAAGACAGGGCGGAAATGCTGAGCACATCTTGTGATACCAAAACCTAAACTGAAAACTGGTTTCAAACAACACTGATGTTCTTAACTTAGCATTTCAAAGCCACAAGGCCCTCTAGATCCAGCTGGGGATGCAATGTCATGAGGAAAATATGTCGGTGGAGAGCATTAAGATTAAGGCACAAAACCCTAGGTGGAAAGTGCGGAGATCAAAGGCAGGAAAGGGGGCATGTGTGTTTTACAGAGGGGCTGCCAAACAAGCCAAGTGCAGCAAGGTGCGGGCAGGGAAAAGGGCCTTCCAGGGATCATCCTGGACCCACACAATTGAGAGTCACGCTTCCCAGCTCAGTCTCCCCCCACACATACCCCTGCACAAGAGGGCAGGAACCCTTCCTGCGCTTCGGGCATTTAAAAGCCAGCAGGTCTCCCAGCGGCGGGGGCAGGTCACCAGCAAATAAAGATCGGTGCGAGTGGCGCCCCTCGGAGGTGCCAAGCGGGCGGCCCTGCTTCTCACACCCTGGCTCAGCCACGTGCCCTCGGCCCGGCCCG
>NW_017729002.1:18461581-18464082 GCF_001723915.1 Gavialis gangeticus
CCATCCACCGCCCGAAAGCGAGTGGCCGGCAGTGGCGGCAGCACTCCTGGGGTCAGTTGCCCTCATGGCTCGTTGCCATCTCCCCGAGCTCAACTAAGCTCTTCTTCTGCCGTGTTAAGACCTTCTCTTCTTTGCAGTGGTCTGGATGCCCCCCAATCCAGCTGGCCTTTGTGCGTCTGGGAGTGACACTCTTGTTCACAGCCCTGGAGACTTTGATTCGTTCCAGGTTGGTTTTGCTTCAATCTTAAACTGAGTAGCACAGTCCTAGGCCCCTGGCATATTAGTGAAGCTTCATGTTTCTTCTTAGCTGGAGCATAAGTGTTGTTTTATCCACCATCTGAACCCCCTTTCCCAAATGCTAGATCCACCCATGAAGGGGACTCCTTCTGGTAGGCCAAGAGATACTCCAAATCATGTCTTGACCACAGCCTGCTCCAGGAAGATCGATTGCCACTTTTCACTTCCTTACCTTCCTTATCTAGGGTAGTTCATTGTACATCTAGTGTTGGGCTATTTCAAACAGTACTCAACCGCCGCCAGTTTTTGGACACTGATCATTCAAGCTTCAGATCTGGCTCTGACAAAGAAATACTGTTAGTCTTGTGAAGGAATGGACAAAATCAGCCATGGTGGTAGTACTGCTGTTTTTTACAAGCCTTTGATTTGACCACAGGGCCAGACAGGTTTGGGAAGAATCAGATTAAAGGGATTTTGTTCATTCTTAATGGACAGGCTTTAATCCATGGAGTTAGGCCTTTGCCCCGTCTCCTTAGAGCTCTCAGCTAGGGACTATTGTGTTGATGGGCGCAGTCTTGGCTCCTCTCTTGCTCAGTTTTTCCACAGCCCTCTGCATTGCATTGTCGTCAAAACAATTGATCACAAAACTCTGCTGTCTCTTTGGTAGATCAATAACTAAATGACTAGGTATTTACAATGAATCCATAAAGGTAGTTGATAGATCGTCTGTTATCCAAATGGCCAGTAGAGAGAGAGCAGTATGAAAGTCAATTCTCTAGAGCAGTGGTTTTCAATCGGTGGTCTGCAGACCCTTAGGGGTCCATAGACTATGTTGAGGGGTTCATGAAAGATGATTATGATCAATCAATGTATGTGAATACCCACACTTACAATTCAGAGGTGTCTGCACCTCCATTCAAAATTTCCAAAGAAGTCCACACCTCCATTTGAGGGTTTTTTTAGGAATCCACAAATGATAAAAGGTTGAAAAACACTGGCCTAGATTTCCACTTGGATCAGACAGACTGATGCTGACTGGAAGCAAAGAATATTTTGAAGAACTGGCTGACAGATGTGTCAGGTTATTCCATTAGTTTCTTTTCCTGGATTTCCAACTAGCAACATTAGCAAGAAATGCTTTACTTGAACACAACTTGCAAAAAAATAGGAGAGAAAAAGAAGCCAATTTGGTGTTCTTTTTCTTTTCAAAGATGCATAATAAAGGCCCAACAAATTTTTATTTCTTTAACTATTGTACTGTTTGTTTTTATTTAAAATTTGGGTTATTTACCCTGGAAAAGTGATTCTTAACTGGCGTGCCATTGTACTTAGGGCTGCCTTGAGATTCTTTTAAGGATGTCACAGGATGCCACACAATATTAGCACTGTTAGATGTACAAAACACTACAGGACTTACAAAATAAACCCAGAGGTTTCAAATAGGAATCCATAACACCAAAAACATTGATTTGTTTTGGTCCTTTTGAGTTCTTTGTAAAACAGAAAAATTGCTCTAGCATTTTTCTGTAGTCAAAAAATGAAAGAAAGCTAAGAGCTGGCATTTTTTGAAGGATGTCTTACAGGGCTGGGCCACACTTTTTGGGGGCCCCCTGCAAGAAATAGTTTTGGGGCTTCCTGCCTTAAAGAAGCCAGTGGCAGTGGGGGTGGGGGATGACAAATGGCTAAAGAAGCCAGTGGCAGCAGTGTCAGGGATGATGGTGAGTGGCCGGCTGTGAACCCGACAGTGGAGGGGGTGGCAAGCAGCCAGACTCAGAGGGCCCCCTTAGCTGTGGGGCCCTGTGCAGCCACAGGTTTTGCAGTATAGGGTAGGCTGGCCCTGGTGCCCTAAGTCTAACTAGGAATACCTTCAATCCAAAAAAGTTGAGAAATACTGCTATAGACAACTGAAATACAAGCAGAGTTGTGACATTATAAAAAGTATGGAAGAAGACACTGAGTGAGAGGTATAACATTTTTATACTCTTCATTTTTAATTTGTTTTTCTATATTCTATCTTAGATTAAAACTGTGGAGAGAAGATTGAATATATTTTGTGCTTTTAGCTAAAGGAGAAAAAAAAAAAAAGGTCTCCTTACATAAATATCTGTGTAACCTAGGCGGTACTCCAAGAGGTACCCCCTCTCCAATTGAAGGGATCAAAGCAGGTGCACAAGTGCTGTGGGAGGTGTAGGGACTCTCCTCCCCCTATAGAACAGAGCCAGACCACCAATGGGGACTTAACCATATACCTTTTAATACTGGGA
>NW_017729002.1:18469082-18469849 GCF_001723915.1 Gavialis gangeticus
TAATACTGGGAACGTAACAGGCATAAATCAGAGGGTATAGAGGATACTGCAATGCCTCAAGGGGGCAGGATTCAACAAAGGTTAGACACTTACAATCACTGACAAAAAAAACAGGGTTAACAAAATATAAAATACAGAGCAGAACAAACAATACAGGTTCATGAAATATAAAAAGGCATGAAATGCAAAAATGTCAAATGACAAGGAAGTATAGGGCCTTGGTACCTGGAGGGGGAGATAAACATAATAGCCCCTTTCCACTGTAAAAAGATTTGCTTCTTGTTATTTCATTCACCCCAAGTCTCCTCAGCTGAGACTTGAACCCAGGAACACTGCCACACAGCCACCACTGGTGGCACTGCTCCAGCCTGCGAGGGGCCTTGCCATTCCCAGAGCCCCAGCCTCACTTCAAGCTGCCTGGCCTCTGATTGGAGGAGCTGGAATCAGAGCTGGGAACCCCTCAGGTCACTGCTCAGATCCTTGTTGCAGCAGGGGAGCCTCTCCTGCTAGCTGCAGCCTCTCATAGGGGACCCTAGAGCCCAGCAGGGAGCCTCTCCTGCCAGCTGCATGCCACACTGCTGAGAGTACCACTGTTGCGTGCAGATCCTGCTCTTTCAGGCTCTTCTGGAGCACTGCTCCTGCCCTGCTGGCTCAGCTCTATAAAGCTCCCTCCTTGTTGTCCCTCACTGGTCTCTCCTGACTCAGCTGCACTGCCCCTTTTATCCTCCTCCAGGTGACCCAAGGGGGCAATCAGGGGACATGGAGGG
>NW_017729002.1:18474849-18480655 GCF_001723915.1 Gavialis gangeticus
GTGAGTCTCTGGGGCCTGATTGGTGCGGAAAGGGAATCCCAAGTCCTCCAATCATCTTTTGCCCTTTCAAAACCCCTGGGCTAAGTCACTGCCAGCTAGTCTGTCGAATCTGTCATGCAAGAAATCCACCAGCAAAAGCAGAGAAAGGCAGTCAGTTTTGGGCGTCCCACTGCAGAAAGGATGTGGACAAATTGGAGGGAGTCCAGCGGAGGGCAATGAAAGTGGTTCCGGGGCTGCAGCACATGACTTATTAGGAGAAACTGAGGGAATTGGTCTTATTTAGTCTAGAGAAGAGAAGACTGAGGGGGGATTTGATAGCAACCTTCAACTCCCTGAAAGGTGGTACCACAGAGCATGGAGTTGGACTGTTCTCTGTGGTGGCAGGTGACAGGACAAGGAGCAATGGTCTCAAGTTGCAGCAAGGGAAGTTTAGGTAAGATATTAGGAAGAATTTCCTCACTAGGAGGCTAGTAAAACACTGAAACGGGTTACCCAGAGAGGTTGTGGACTCCATCCTTGGAGGTTTCTAAGACAAAGCCTTAGCTGGAACAATCTAGCTGGGGATGGTTCTGTTTTCATCAGGACTAGATGATCTCCTGAGGTCCCATCCAACCCTAATTTTCTATGATTCGTGATATTTGTGATTTTGAGGGGGAAAGCAAGCAGAAAAGTAATACTCGGGCATTTTATACCGCATCAAGAAGCAACATGGCACAAAAACATTAATTTTTCCTTTTTTAGATCACCTTTGACCTGTTGCCAGCTAAGATATTGCAGTCTTTCCTGCTCACTTTGCAGCGATGCTCCTTTTTCTGTTGTTTGAGAATGAATAGACTGCAAAGTACCAGACCTGAAATTATTCACTGAAGCTGGTTAGAAACTTCAGCTGGTGTAGGCAGCAGCTGCCCACCATCTAAGTAGGGCAGACTGACAACAGCATATTAAATGGGTGCTCTGAACTCTCCCTGCACTGTCATACAATTCCTGTTGATAGCCCAGGTTACAGCTCCTGTTTACAAATACCTAATTGGCCTACATCTCAGCTGTCTCAGAGATGGCCTTTCTCCCACAACATCAGCACCTCTGCAGGTCTCAGATGTACCCCAACAGGAGCAAGTAGATAGGGATTCTCACCCTTGGTAGTGGACGTGGGCTCAGGAAGAACTGGTAAAGACATGGCCTAATGCTTCTAACATAAGTTAGTCCATGTTGACTAGAACTGAATGTCTCCTAAATACAAAGATGTAGCTCTGGATGCTGCAGGTCCTGCTTCTCATTATCTGTCTTGAGCTGAGAGGGGAACTGTGCAATGGCAGAGCACCCTGATTCAATATGATTCCCACATGCACTCAAAGCAAATGCACCATACAGATCTGAAGTGGGGCTTGTAGTCATGGTTTGCATCAGTGCAGCTTACAGCTGTGCAAAAATCCCTAATGTAGATAGGCCTGAGTCACTGTCTTATACAATAGGGAAGAACTGGTGGGGAATGTACTAGTGGATGGCAACTTGGGCAGCAGTGACCATGAGATGACTGAGTTCAGGATCTTGAGGAAATGAAGTAAGAAGAGCAGCAGAGTAAGGACCTGGACTTCAGAAAAGCATGGGCAGGATCTCCTAAGAGGCCAGTCTGAGGAGGAAAAAGGAGTCCAGGAAAGCTGGCTGTACTTTAAAGAAACCTTACTGAGGGTGCAGGAATGAATCATGCTAAGGCACAGAAAGACTAGAAAGTATGGCAGAAGACCAGCGTGGCTTAGCAGGGAACTCTTCCATGAACTAAAACACAAAAAGGAAGCTTACAAGGAGTGGAAACTTGGACAAACAACTAGAGAGGATTATAAGAGCATTGCTTGGATATGCAGGGATGAAATCAGGAAGGCCAAAGTGCAATTGGAGTTGCAGCTAGGGTAACAAGAAGGGTTTGTACAAGTATGTCAGTAACAAGGGGAGGATCAGGGAAAGTGTGGGTCCCTTACTGAAAGGGGGAGGAAACCTAGTGACAGAGGCTGTGGAAAAGGCTGAAGTACTCAATGCATTTTTTACCTCAGTATTCACAGGCAAGGTCAGCTCCCAGACGACTGCACTCGATAGCACAGTCTGAAGAGGAGGTGAGCAGCCAACAGTGATGAAAGAACAGGTTAGGGATTCTTTAGAAAAGCTGGGCATGTACAAGTTCATGGGGCCAGATGTGATGCACCCAATGGTGCTGAGGGAGTTGGCTGATGTGATTGGAGAGCTGCTGGCCATTATTTTTTAAAACTCGTGGTGATTGGGAGGGATCCTGGATGACTGGAAAAGGGCAAATATAGAGTCCATCTTTAAGAAAGAGAAAAAGGAGGATCCAAGGAACTACAGACTGTTTAGTCTCACCTCAGTCCCTGGAAAGATCATGGAGTAGATCCTCAAGAAATTCATTTGTAAGCACTTGGAAGAGGAGAAGGTGATTAGGAACAGTCAGCATGGATTCACCAAGGGCAAGTCATGCCTGACCAGCCTGATTGCCTTCTATGCCAAGATGTCTGACTCTGTGGATGTGGGAAGAGCAGTGTAGCAAGGCTTTTGATGCAGTCTAGCACAACATTCTTGCAAGCAAGCTAAGGAACTATTGGCTGGATGAATGGACTGTAAGGCGGATAGAAAAATGGATGGATCCTTGAGCTCAAAGGGTAGTAAACAAGGCTCAATGTCTAATTAGCAGCCAGTATAAATAGAGTGACCCAGGGCAGATGACACCAAGCTGGGGGGAGTAGTCAGGGGTGATGTGTAGGGGGTGCACGCGGGTGCACGTGTACCCCCTGAGTATGGCAGTGCACGCCCTACAAAAAGGCACTGCCGATGATGTCAACGGTGCCTGTGGGTGGTTGCCACTCGCCAGCACTGCTGGCAGTGTCTGCAGGCGGCCCACAATCCCTGCTGGCTGTTGCCAACGCTCACTGCTGCCAGTGGCTGTGGTTGGTCGCCGACCCTTGGTTGGCGCTCACCACCCCCCCCGCAGCCGTTGACATCTGTGGGAGCTCCCCTGCTTACCGCCACTTAGCTTCCACCACCGTGCTCCCCAAGCAGCTGGGGGACTATTTGATGTCCTCTATTGATGCAGCTGTGCAGCTGGATCTGGGGGTCGCCAGCGGTCGGTGGCCGAGGTCTCTACGTCCTCCGGATCCCTTGTGGGAGCCCAGAGATGGCTCAATGTTGCGCCCCAGTGGAGGCAGGTCCAGCCTGGCCGTCATCACCATTGCACAATGTTGTTCTGGCGGTGGGCGACCAGCGCCATGATGACATCAACTAAAATTTCAGGAGAGGGTTGTCGCATTGGCATCTGTCGCTTGATGTTCTGTGTGCAGTTTGTAGCATGAGTCGTTCATGGGAGTAGTAGATACACTGGAGGGTGAGGCTATTATGCCAAGAGATCTAGACAAATTGGAGGATTGGACTAAAACAAATCCCATGGGGTTCAATAAGAACAAGTGCAAAGTCCTGCACTCAGGATGGCAAAATCCCATGCACCAGTACAGGCTGGGGCTGACTGGCTGGGCAGCAGCTCTGCAAAAAAGGACCTGGGGGCTACTGTGGACAATAAGCTGAACATGAGCCAACAGTGTGCCCTTGCTACTGGGCTGCATTAGTAGGAGTCTTCTTCTCATGTCTCTACACCAAATTTGACCATTTTCTAACATGCTTGTGCTCATTTATTGTACTTTGCAGGGTTTTTCATTGTATGTGTGTTTTCAAGCAGCAGGCATTGCAGCAGGTGTTGCACAGTTTTGAGGCTCTGTGTTGCAGTAACAGGTAGTTGAACCGATGGTACAGCCCAGGGGTGGGCAATCATTTTGGCTGGAGGGCCACTTAATGAGTTTTAGGGATGTGTCGAGGGCCACATCCAGCTTTCTCCCCCCACCCCTTCTCTCTCTCCCCCTCTCTCCTTCCAGAGCCCAGCTGGAGCCACGGTTCACCAGGTGCCCCCAAAGGTCAGCTGTGGACCCAGACAGGGGTTTCTACCATGGCAGGTGGATGGTGGTGTCAGCTATTGGCACAGCCGGCAGGTTCAAGACCCCCAACATGGAACCTGCCTGGTGGCGTCCACAGCTGCTGCTGCCACCCTCCTGTTACAGCAGAAGCCCTGCCCAGGTCCACAACTGATGCTGCCACGTCAAGGACTGATGCTGCTGGATAGAAGTAGTCCCACCTGCCCATGCAGCAGGAAGTGGCAGCTGGAGTCACCAGCTGTCTGCAGGCCAGAGTGTGTGGCTGTAACAGGGGGCCTTCTCGGGGCTGATTTTCTTGTGGCCTGCCCACCTGTTTCTGGGCTAACCGCCCACCTTATCGCCCCCCCATGCCTTGTTGTTAATCAATTAATAGACGTTAATTAAGCAGGAGGCTTCCCATTTGTTGCCCTGATGCCAGGGGGCACCATCTGCCCCTACACCACAGCCCAAGCCTCGCAGATGGCATCCAGATGTTATCAATCACTGGCCCCACTCTGGGCCCCAAAATCCTATTATTTGAACCCCACCTGGATCCCTCCATTCAGGTGGCCTATTCCACCTTCATCCTCAGCAGTATAGCTCCCTGAGCTGCTTCTCCCTTATGGGTGTGGTCCCTCTGAGACATTTGGTTCTACTGGCCCTGGCCTCACCTCCAGGCCAGTCAGAGCCCCAGGCCCTCAGCTCTGGGCATCCCTCATGGTGGGCCCCCAGCCCTTCATCCTTCTGGTCCTGGACCCAGCATGGACCAGTCGGGGGATGTCAAGACAGGTTTGAGTCTATGGCCTCACTCTCTCACTGGGGTCCACCTTCCAAACCCTACAAGGGGGTAACCCACCCAGTTGTGGGAGCTGGAGTTAAGGCACCCCGACCTGCCTTTCACCAAGGTGATAACTGACCTGGCATTTCCTGGGGGCTCCTGTACCACTGAGAGCCCTACCAGGTCACCCACTCCCAGCAGGGTGCAGTTTTAAGTCATGCCCAGGACCCGAAGCCTCCTAACCATCCCCTACAGCTCCTCCCTTGCCTCCAGATGATACCAGCAGCCAGTCAATGTTGTTGCCTAGCCTCCCAGCAGCAAAATGCTCTGTTTATATGGGCAGCCCTGAATCCAAAATGGCTGCCCTCATCAGGCACCTGCCAGCTGCTGTCTTCAGGCCCTTAAAGTGGCAGGCACAAACAGTGCCCTGCCACAGTGGCCATCCACCCATGGGCCAGATTGAATCTGTTGGCAGGCTGGATCTGGCCCACAGGCCCACCCCTGTGGTAGGCAGTGGGGTCAGATGGGCTGGGGTGTCCAGGCAGTGGGGATGGTTCTGGTGGCAGCAGTGGAGACACTGGCAATGGCAGCTGGATTGTGAGGGTGGGAGAAATTATCCACTGTGGGGGTTGCCATGAAGCCAAATGTGGCCACTGTGCCACGCCATGTTGTCCCTGCCCCACTGCTGTCCAGCCCTGTGGACAATATCTCTTGATATGCTTGACAGCCATGTGGAGGGATAGAGTGAGCTGCGCTCCTCACCAAGCAGCACCTCCACTCCTGGGGCAGTGGGACCAGCTGCACACACCACAGCCCAGGCTGCCCCCTGTGCCCCGTGGGCCAGGTGGGGCCGAGGAACCTGCCGTAGCCTAGACAGAATCACTTGGTGGGCCAACTCTGACCTGAGGGCCATATTTTGCCCACCCCTGGTTTAGAGGAAATTGTCTCTACTCCTTTGTGTTAAGACCTGCTGTGCAGATTTGAAACTTCATGTCCTTGGTCTGTGGCGGTCAGTGATGGAGGGAAAGGTTTCATAGTTTCATAGATTTAGGGTCGGAAGGGACCT
>NW_017729002.1:18481055-18487350 GCF_001723915.1 Gavialis gangeticus
TTCCTGCCCTTTGGGCAGGGGGCTGGACTCGATGATCCTCTGAGGTCCCGTCCAGCCCTAATGTCTATGAAATTTATGAAATCTTTGTCATTGCACACAGCCTTCTGTCCAGCTGTGACTCCAGCCTAATTTTATATTTGCACAAATACATGTCTTGTCAAACTTCCCTCATGCTTGATATTGTCCCACTAGCTGGGGAGCCCATGGAATCTTTCTTCAGTTCTTTTCCCTTTTGCAAGTGGGTATTTGCCCAGCAATCCTGAAGCTGTTGTACCAGATATTGCCTACAAGTCAGGAACTCCTGTGTGGAGGTAACAGGGTCTGATTTGGCTTTGTTCTGTTCTTCAGGCTCAGTTATCATGTTTCAATGCTTGATTGACTATATTCAATTAAATATCTTTGTGGTCCTGGTTGTACTTTCAGTGCTGTGAAAACACCAAACCTGGGGAAGCCTGTGGTCCCCAGGCTGCAGTGCAGAGGGCAGGGGTCAGGCTGTCCCCAGCATCTAGGCTTCGCTAGTCTCATCACAGGTCCAGGAGGGAATTTTTCCCTCCTGTTGCTGTGGGTTTTCACCCTCCTCAGCAGCATTGGAAGTCACCTGCATCTAGAGTGACCACCCATCCCTAATTGGACAGGACAATTCCAAAATGGGAACATCAGGTTCTGGGCTGCATGACTCTGGGACAGCATTTGTCTTGGATTTGCAGCATTATGAAGGGATCCTGGTTTTCCGTTTACCATGGAAGAATGTGGAAAATGGCAGGTTTCCCCTTGCAGGCTAGCAGAGTTCCAGTTCAAGGGGCTGTGGGGAGTGGGTCACAGGAGGCACCCCGTAAATGTGTGCCAGGAATACAGCCCCATGCAGCAGTGAAAACCAGCTCCCGCAGCTGCCTGCAGGTAAGTCTAATGGGAGGAGAGATAGAGGTCCCTATGGTGAGGGAGGGAGTGGGGTAGGGTTGGTGGCTGGGGCTGGGGACACTGCCCAGCAGGGGCAGTGCATGAGGCCCAGGGCAGGAATGTGCAGCCACGGGGCAGGAGCCACAGGTGGCTTGTTGGAGAGGGGTAGGGCAGGGAGCTCCCTGCTTCTGTGCACTCTCCTGGGGAGGATGGCGTGGGGGTATCTGGTCCACTGATCTGTGTGTGATGGGCTGGCTGGCAGTGACCTGGCCCAGGAGTTTTGAAGGGCAAAAGATGATTGGAGGACTTGGGATTCCCATTCCTCACCAATCTGGTAATGATTTGGCCCGGGGGTTTTGAATGGGTAAAAGATGATTGGAGGACTTAGTATTTCCTTTCCGCACCAATCAGACCCCAGAGACTCACCCTCCATGTCCTGATTGGCCCCTTGGGCGTGCGGCTGGCAGGAGACGCTCCCCGCTGGGCTCCAGGATCCCCTGTGAGAGGCTGCAGCCAGCAGGAGAGGCTCTCCCGCTCCAGCAAGGATCTGAGCAGCAACCTGAGGGGTTCCCAGCTCTGCTTCCAGCTCCTCCAGTCAGAGGCCAGCCATCTTCTTGTGAGGCCGGGTTCCAGGAAGGTCAAGATCCCTAGCAGGCTAGAGCAGTGCCACCAGTGGTGGCTCTGCAGTAGTGTTCCTACCTACCACATAGGAGAGCTGGGTTCAGAATCCCAGTTGAGGTGACTTGGGGTGAGTGAGATAACAAGAGGCTAAATTCTTGTAGTGGAAAGGTGCCATTGTGTTTTTTCCCCCTCTAGGTACCACGGCCCTATATTTCCCTGTCATTTGACATCTTGCATTTTGTGCCTTTTTATATTTCACCAACCCGTATTGTTTGTTCTGCTGTTTGTGTTTTGTATTTTGTTAACCCTGTTTTGCCAGTGATTGTAAGTGTCTAACCTTTGTTGAATCCTGCCCCCTTGAGGCGTTGGAGTGTCCTC
The DNA here is from genome assembly GCF_001723915.1 of Gavialis gangeticus. Lineage (NCBI taxonomy): Eukaryota > Metazoa > Chordata > Crocodylia > Gavialidae > Gavialis > Gavialis gangeticus. Next base: position 18,482,952 of record NW_017729002.1, read on the forward strand.
TATACCCTCTGATTTATGCCTGTTATGTTCCCAGTATTAAAAGGTATATGGTTAAGTCCCCATTGGTGGTCTGGCTCTGCTCTATAGAGGAGGAGAGTCCCAACACCTCCCACAGTGCTTGTGCACCTGCTTTGATCCCTTCAGTTGGAGAGGGGGTACCTCTTGGAGTACCGCCCGGGTTACATGCGCATGGGGTGGGGGAGGATGTGGGCTCAGGGCTCCCTGCCCCGCTGTCCTGCCCCTGGTAGCCTTGCACTGGCTGTATTGCCATGGCGAGGTGCCCACTATCCACCTGATGGTGGCGTCAAGTTGTGCCCCTTGCTGCTGCTGGGGCACAACATATGCTGGGGCAGTGCATGTGCCATGTATGTACATGTGGGGGACAGCAGTTGTGTACATGTGTATATGTGCCTGTGAGCCTGTGCTACTGGCTGACATGTGTATTCATGCATGTGAGGCTGTGTCCCCAGCAGGAGCTTGCTGCTCCGTGTACTGATACCTACCATCCTTCTCTCCCACACAGATCCATCCTGAGCCACTCAGGCACCAGCAGGAGTTGCCCAGGCTGCCTGTCCTGGGAGTGGTAGGTCTCCCAGCTGGCCATGCCTCCAGGGCAGGGGTAAGCTGTGTCCCGGGGCTGGGGCTGGTAGGTGGGGCCCCTGTCAGACTCCCTGCCCTACAGCACCCAGGTGCATGAGGGGCTTGGACCCTCAGTACCCAGAGGAGGGCATTGCTGGCATGGTGACTGTCCCCTCTCCTTCCCTCCTAGGGCCTCAGCAGAAGCCCCCAGAGCTGGGACAAAGTGGAGGCTGCAGGAAAAAGACCTGTGGGCCAAAGAGACTCAGCTCCCTGTCCACACCAGCAGGACCTGGGACCACAGAAGAATTGGTCGCGCTCTGGCCTGCAGCCCTTTGCACGCCAGGTAATTCTTGCTGCCCCACCACTGACACCCTTCTGGTGGCCTGTGCACTCATGTACTGAGGGAGCACACATGCTGTGTGTGTATGGGTGGGGGCAGCAGTGCATGTACATGTGTACATGTCCCTGTGAGCCTGAGCTGGTAGCTAGCATGTGGGTGCATGCATGTGGGCATGTGCCCTCTGTGCTGACTCCTGTATCCTTCCCTGCAACAGGGTGTCATCCGTGAAATAGCAGGGCCCAGAACGACCTCAAACATGTCCATCCATGGAATGCTAAGTCCCCCAGCCAGCTATGCCCCCAGGGCTGAGGTAGACTGTTGTCCAGGGACCAGGGGTGGGGGAGGAGCAGACCTACACTGTGCCTTTCCACCTGGGCACCTGCTTTGTGATGACTGCCAGCATCCAGAGTCAGTGCTACAAGGTGAGACCTTGGCTCACAGGGGAAACTACCAGCAGGCTGAGAGCAATGGCAGTCTCTGCACTGGGAGCACCTGGGTACAAGTCTCCCCAGCGTCCTGTCTGGGCTTATTTCCAACATTCTTTCTTCAAGCCTTGCCTGCTCACTTGGTTCTAGTCATGTGGTTGCCTGGGGTGCTTAAGCCTGGTTTGTGTGGGGTGGTATCCTGGTGTGGGAGCATCCTGGGAAGAGAAGAGGCAGATGCTTGGTGCTCAGCTGGTGACAGGACCTAGATTTCAAAGCACTGAGCCCAGTGGTAGCCAAGGTTTTTGGCAAACAGCCACACATTAAGCCTTATGTCTTCCCTGCGTGCCATTCCAACCCCCTTCCACTGCTGGAGCTCCTGCTCTGCTTTCTGCTCCTTGCTCTGAGCTCCCTGCCAAATCTGTTGGCAGTCAGCCTTGCACCTCCAAGGTAGGGGTCACACACATCCAAAGAGGAGGGGATGCCCCTGGGAGCTGCACTATGTGATCCAAATCTACCTGTGGTGGGCAGCTGTCAGGCAGAGACAGTTTTCCTGTACAGACAAGGCCTTGCTCCACTCTTGAGCCCAGTGGCTCCCTGGGGAGCTGCCCACAGGTGGTGCTGGCAGGGGCGATCTCCAGTTCCAGCCCAGATCATGAGGCGTGATCACTTGACCTTCCTTCTATCCCTGGTGCTCAGGCTCAGCTGCCAGTGGGCTTCAGGGGTCAGTTTTACAGCTTCTGATGCACTCTCCACCCAATGGAGATGGTTGAACAAGCTTTCTGGAAGCTTCCTCCAGCATCTCCCTGGGAAGGGGCCAGCCACCCCTTGATAAACTGTGACTGGAGCCGTTTGGATGAAGTGTGCAGGGGATGGCATGGGCAGTGGTGGGGAGAGGTCCTAAGGCACAGTAGTGAGCTTGGGTGGGGGAGAGCCCACTGCAAGGCCCAGCTCAGTGTGAGGACAAGGAGCCCTTGCATTGATAACCAAGCCCAGGGTGCATGACACACACGTGGGAGCGCTGAGGGCCAATAAACCAGCCCTAGTTTGTCAGTGCATGGAATCGGGGATGACTCAGGAGTTTTTAACATGGGGGCTGGAAACACTGCAGCCTTAGCTCTCCTTGGCCACAGCGCCTGCCCTGTCCCCGTCAAGGCCTGGCTATCTCCTCTCCACCCATTCTGCCCCAGGTGTCCATAAATGGCCAGATCTTCCTGGAGTACAGACACCGCCTCCCTTTGCGAGTATCCATTGTACCTGGAGTGGTTCACAGACACCCCTGACACCTGCCCCTTCAGGCAGAGGGAAACCCTGGTGCACACTCATCTGGCAGGCGCCAGGCTGCAGCCCCTTCACGGCCTCCTCCAGATCCTCCTGCTGAAATTCTGGCTGCACTCCTCCCCTGCACTGGTGCCCCTTTCCTCCAAGAATGTGTCCAATCCCTTCATCAGTCTGGCTGACCTCTCACCTTGCACCACATCTGGTGGCAACAAGTTCCACCCTTGAATTGACCCAATTGAAAAAGAACTGCCTCATGTCCATTCTAAATGAAAGGCCTACTCATTTCATGGTGTGACCACTTGGTCTTGTACAGGGAGAGAAACTCAATAATAAATCCATATTAACTTTCTCTTTCTAGGATGCAGCCCATGAGGAGGGCAGGGGAGAAGCCAGGAATCCAAGCCTGCAGGTGCTCAGCTGCACACTCAGACAGAAGTATCCTCCACGGCCCTAACTAGAAGACCCAGGCTCCAAGCCACCTTCCTCCAGCTGCAGCTGGGTGCTATGGCAGGTGGTGAAATGGCCACATGATGTCACCAGAACCCAAGGCAGGGACCAAGCAAACTCATGGCCTCCAAGAAGGGCCTGTGCTGCCTGCTTGAGGAGCCACACACAGAACTCCTAGGCTGAGAGCAGTTATCAAATTCTCCCAGGACAAAGTCCTTTATGTTTGGTGTTCATGGGTGACTCTAGCATACCCACACCAGCATCCCCTGAACACTGGACAGCCACAATTCATAGTCACCCACTAATCTTTGCCCATCGCGACTTGATGTAATTTTGAGAGCTAGGAGGCTACCTGATTTCTATGTGGCTGTGACCAGATCTGTATCATGGGTTTGCTGACCAGGTTCTTCTTCTGGGCTCCTCCACCCCTGTACCCTGCTCCCTTACTTCAAGCTGATAAGTTAAGCTATTGCATTTTAGGGTTAGTCTCCAGTAAGGAAACAGAAAATAAGTAAGCACAAAAACTAAACAAACAGAACAAAACATCCATCCTCAAAGGTTGTTGGGTCCATTCTTCCAAGTGACTCCTTTTGTTTGAAGCATGTACCCAGTTTCAGAACCCATTGTCCCAATCTGAACATTCAGCATTCTGCAGCCTGGGCTTTTTCTCAGCCCTCATGGTCATCCTAATTGAATGTCCTGGGCCTTTTCCTTAAGGAGCCTCTCATCAAGTTAAGAAGCAATGAAATAAAGTTTATCTGCTTAGGCATTTGAACAAAAACAAAATTAGTTCTGTCTTTTTTTTGTCTCCTCGGGGTCCATCCCTCCTTCATTCTGTGGGGCTGGACCTGAGCCTGGCCTCACTGCAGATGAGGATAGGATTGTCCACCTCCTTCCCCTCTCATATTGCCTCTGTTTACAGGTGCTCTTCCTCACAGCTGCCACCTGACAGTACTCACAACTAACCAATTTGTCTTGAAGTCTTCTCCCACCTTTCCTGGCTATTGTGCTCTCCCTGTCTCAACTGTCTCCAGCACCCCACTCTTGATAATTTTCTTCTAAGCCTCCACTCAGAGGGAGATTCAGACTGCCCTTGTCTTCCTCTCACTGGTGGCCAACTTTTGTTTCTGGCCTCAGCCATTCCTGGGCCATTCAGCTTCCCTGTTGCTGGGACAAGAGCTCCCTAATCCTCCTGGAGATCATCAAATGGGCTTTGGCACACCTGGGAGCTGCCAGCATGTCTCCAGGATTGTTTTGCCTCACTGCTGGTGGCTCCTTGGCCATCCTCTCAGGAGAGTTGCTGATTTTTCTATAATTCCTATTATGCCAG
>NW_017729002.1:18492350-18495680 GCF_001723915.1 Gavialis gangeticus
CAAGAGCTCCCTAATCCTCCTGGAGATCATCAAATGGGCTTTGGCACACCTGGGAGCTGCCAGCATGTCTCCAGGATTGTTTTGCCTCACTGCTGGTGGCTCCTTGGCCATCCTCTCAGGAGAGTTGCTGATTTTTCTATAATTCCTATTATGCCAGGATCCCACACAGGCACAAGCCCATTGTCCCATTTTAAGAACCTGAAAAATACCTGGGCAGAGTTTTAGTCCTGCTAGGCCATAATTACAATAAGCCCTAGTTAAGATAAGGCACCACAAAAGCCCTTGGGAATAGCAGGCTTCACTGGCTGTTAGATGACCTGATAAGATGTAGAGCCAAAGTGCTGAATCACCCTGAGAAACAGGAGCTGAACAAACTGAGGAGTAAAATGTTAAGACTCTCTGGTAAAGACAGCAGGGGCACTTGTACACATGATAGCATTACTATGTACATGTGACAAAAATGTCACTGTGTGGCTTAACGGCATCATACTGTACACATGCAAGAGTTTGGGGAATTTGCATCATTGCAAACTAAACTACATCCTGATGTAGCTAAGTTTGCAATGTTGCAAATTGCAACAATGCAGCTATCAGTTCACCCTCTGGCTATAGGGGAGGTGAGCAGGCTCTGCAGAAGAAAAGGATAGGGCCCCTTGCCACTTCTGACTTCCCACATCTCAACTATGCCACCCCCTGCATACTGGATATGCAGAAAAACAGTTGTGGCACAGGTGCGCTGTGAGTTTTTATAGCATGCGGGGTGGGGCCTCAGGAAGAAAAAAGTTGAGAAGCCCTGCCATAGGAGATGCTTGGGCAGTGATTTGTAACTTGAGTGGAGGTGTGAGGTGGAGGGACACTCAGCTCAGGAATGACAGAGGAGGCTTAGGGGGAACTGCATGTGGGAGCTAACTCCAGGATAGCACTGCAGTCTGCCATTAAGCCCCACTGGGAAGAGGACTTGATCTGACCTGCCAACTGATTATATTCAGCCTGCGGGTCAGCAGCCAGCACCCACCTGGTGCTGCTTCTGGTGCATGGGCCGGTGGTATAAGCTGTGGAGCCAGGCTGGAGGTGCAGGACAGTCCTGGGGAAAGAAGGAGGGTGCAGTGGGAGAGAAGGGGCAGACAGAGAGAGGCAGCCCCACCCACAATGAGCAGCAGTGGCCAGTGGTGGGTACTGGGCAAAAGCTGAACCCAGTAGTGGACATGCTCGCCGCTTCTGGGGCCCTTCTGGATGCAGCTGCCTGGAGCCTATGCAAGGGCTGCTTTGCAGCTCCTTCCTGCTGCTGCTACCCCACGACACCTCCAGGTAGTCCCAGGCCTGCGAGGTGGTGGTGGCGGCGGCAGTGGGGAGGAGCTGCAGGGCAGCCATGGTCATAGGTGGATTAATATCCAGGCCAGGTGGGCAGTTGCCCAGGGCCCTTCAGGAAATGGGGGCCCTGGGAGGGAGAGGCAGGGGGCCCCGGGGTGGAGAGCCAGGCAGCATGCAGGCTGGCCACAGGCATTCTCCTCACAGAAATCAGGGAGCAGAGCGGAGGTGTGGGCAGGTGGCTTGGTGTGTGGGGGGGAGGGTTACCATAGGTCCGGGTTTTCCCGGACATGTCCTCTTTTTTGGCCCTCTGTGTTGCATCCCGGCGGGTTTTTAAAATAGGACTAGGAGCAGCAGGGAAGGTGATTGGGTGTCAGGGGTCACTTGCTCCCTATGCAGGCTCCAGCAAGCCAGAGAGAGACAGAGAGAGAGAAAGTGTGTGTGTGGGTGAGTGAGCGAGAGCAGGCATGTGCAGTGCAGGAGCTGCTTGGGCAGCAAGGCTGGGGGCGGTCAGGGGTGTGCAGGTCGGGAGTGAGGAGACCAGCAGGGCTGGGGGGGGCAGAGGCTGTGGGTCCCGAGTGCAGGACATGGGCAGCGCTGGGGGGGTAGGGCAGGGGGCTGCAGGTTGGGAGTGCAGGGCACTGGCAGGGCTGGGGGGCAGGGGCTGCGGGTCAGGAGCTGGGTGGTAGAGCAGCGGGCTGCATGTTGGGAGTGAGGGGCACTGGCAAGGGGGAAGGGGCTGTGGGTAGGGAGTGAGGGCACAGAGGAGGTGACTGTGGGTTGGGCATGCAAGACACTGGCAGCGCCAGGGGGCTGCGGGTCGGGAGTGAGCAGCACCAGCAAGGGGTGGGGGGCAGGGTACTGCTGTTTGGGAATGAGGGGCACTGGCAGGGCTGGGGTCAGTGGGTCAGGTATAAGGGGCAGCAGCAGGGCTGGGGGGTGTTGTGGCTTGGCAGTGAGGGGCAACAGCACAGGCAGTGCACTGGCATATCACTGCCTCCCCACCATCATATTCCCCTTGCCCCCCACTCCCCCTGCAACAGATGTCCTCTTTTTTGGACCTGGAAATATGGCAACCTCCAGAAGCATAGCGGGGGATATGTCCTCCAGATTTGTGCATGGGACAGGCAGGCTGAACGCTGTTTGCTTGAGTCTGCCTGACTGCTGCCTAAAAGTGTGACTGGATGTCAGTGAAAATATAAATAGATTGAAATAGGAAAACAAGAGGTAAAGCAGGGGAGTGAGGGGGAAGAAGGCCAAAGGGAAACACTACAGTGATAATAATACAAGGTAAAAATGAGGCTCTCAATGAAAAGGGAAATAGTTGGAAATCAGAAAAATAAAGGCAACAGTTTGTGGGCAGCAGCTTTGGTGGCAGAGGTGACGGGTGAGCGGTGACTGCCTGCAGAACCCAGCAGTGGCATCAGCGGCGGGGGCGAGTGACCACCAGCAGAAGCCAGTGGTGGTGATCACCAATCTCAGGGGGGCGCATGCCCACCCTACATGTCACCTATGCTTTGGGTAGAGGTGCTATCTTTTACTAGACCTACTGAATAGTTGCAAAAAAAGTTATTTGCAAGCTTTCAGACACACACGATCTTTCTTGGGGAAAAAAATTGCAAAACAAGGGTCTGCATGACCACTAAATTAAAACATCATTCCTTTCATGTTGTTATACATTTATGGTGATCTCATGCATCTGAGTAATTTTTCTAAGGCAATTGTTTTATTCAATTTTGTGTGTGGCAAAATTAAGTATTTAATTTTGACATTGTGTGTTGTGCTTTATTTATTAATGTGCCATGCAAACATTTAACAGGTCTGTTTATTAATGCTTTTTGATACTTTCATATTTATAATGGGGCGTGGGGGGCCTCCAATTTTCTGTTTGCCCAGGGCCCCAATGAATCTTAATCTGCCTCTGGCTGTGGTGCAGGCTATGGGCAGCCTCAGCCAGAAGGGCCCCAGAAGTGGTGAGCGTGCTCGCTGCCAGGTCCAGCTTTTGCCCCATGCCCAGCACCG
>NW_017729002.1:18495727-18499830 GCF_001723915.1 Gavialis gangeticus
TGGACACAGGCAGCAGCTTCCCCCTGGGGACTGGGGGAAGCTCCTCCTTGGGGTAGAATGGCACCTGGAGACTGAACCTGCTGCCTGCACCCACACCAGCTCCCTTCCTCCCCTCCCCCTCTGCAGACCCATCCCACATAGGGAAGCTTGGTGAGCTGTTGCAGGGTGGGGTGCTAACCTCCTCTGCAACAGGTCCCCAAAACTCCCTAGGTAGCCCTCGGCCCCAAATAATTGCCCACCCCTGCACTAGATCCTAAAAGAGGGGATCCAGCAGTCTGCCCAAGGTCTAAAAAAGCTGTGTGGTATCATCAACATGGAGAGGAGTAGCAATTCCCAGTGGTGACAAGGAGCAGTGCCAGGAGCAGCACCAGTGGAGCAGAGACCCTCAAATGTGGTGAGAAGTGGCAGTAGCAACTGTTGAGCAGTGTAGCCTCTGTCAGAGTACCAGTTACACCAAGGAGAGAAGAGAGGGGAAAAGTTGGGGACAGCAGCTACCTTGTCCGCCCTAGCTACCAAGTTCTCCCTGCATGGAACTAGGGGAGAAATCTGGTCCTACTGACTGTGATATACTGTGAAAACTTAGTTGGGATGGACTACAGACCATTAAGGTCTTCTCCAAGATTACTTATGAGTCCCACTTGGAAGTACCAAGCAGCATTTTTTTCTCCAGGTTTCTGGGTGGGGGCTCGAGCTAAGATGGATAATGTGTGTCAAACGACAACCATCTAAATTTGACCTTGACCCATGCTGCTGCCATCCAGTACCTGGCACAAGGGTTACACTGGCAAACTAAAGTGTCCTCCATATTTAGCTGTTTTCTGAAAGGCTACTTCATTTGCAGGAGCAAATGTGATGCCCTTTGACTATATCACAGAGCCAGAAGGAAACTATTTCAACGGGTTAGACAGACATACTATATAGTTTTTCCAACCCAGCTTGCGGGCCTGGTATTCTAAAGATGTTTTGATCAAGAAGGACTGAGCAGGAGGCTTTGACCAGTGTAAGCCTTGAGCTGGCTGAGGGCAGAAGCACTATTTCCGTCCCGTGAGGGAGCAGGCTTTGCTGGCACTAGGAGACAAGGCTGAACTGGCATCTCAAACCAGTACTGCCCCACCACAAGCCCTGTTCCAACTGCCTCCTCACAGATAGACAGGGATATAGACGATAAAGTGGTTTCTGATGGGGAGTTTTTTTTCTGTTTTCAAGAGCCACCAGCCTCTCTAAGAGAGAGTGTGTGCAAGTGGAGCACGAGGCCTTTGTGAAGCCAGCCCCCAGGCTCTGAGGGTCTCCACATACTGCCCAGCCAGCCCTGGTCTAGCCCAGACTTCTGGGGGGGGGGTGTTGTGTGTGTGTGTGTGGATGTGTGTGGGTGGGTGTGCGTGTGTCCATCTGTCCATCCAAAAAAAGGGCTCAGACCTGGTCTGGGGCCTCCAGGGGCTCAGCACAGCTGGAGTGGTGGTCACAGGCCCCAGCTCTGAAGGGCAGGGCTGGGTGTGAGGCTGGGCCAAGCCAGGCCCCTACTTTCCTCAGATCACTCCCCTCTGGGCCCAGCTGCTGCACACTCTCAAACCTGGCTGCTGGGATAGAGTTTACCTCTTTGACCCAACAAGGCCACCAGCCACCGCCATTACCCTACCAAGCATGCTCAAGAGGGTCTCACTGATCATCCCCAAGAGAGATGCATTTTGAAAAAAAACCCTTGTATAGTACAGGAGGGTTATACTGGGATTTCAGGTCCTTCCATGTTGGGATGATCCTGGTAGGTTCTTGCATCTTGCCCACATGACAAGCAGGCCCTTCCCAGTAGCTTAGTCCAAGGTGAAAACAGCTCATTCTCTGCAGATGAGTCCAACCTAGGAAATAATGTGCTCAGCAAAACCTGAACTTGCTGCAGGGGAGAGAGGAGAGGGTACTTGTATCTACAGGATGGGTGAGCTGCTCCGCTAATAACCCTGAGAGTGGAAAAGTCCCTCTGCCCCTTTCCTTGCCCTACAGTTAGCCAGTGCCCTTGCCTGAGGTAGATCATTGCTGGTCCCCTCTAGAAGGGAGAGGCCCCTACCCTATTCCCCACCCTCTGAAATAGCCAATCCCTATGCCTCCACCCTTTTTTCGAGGAAAAGACAGCAATAAAATCCAAGTTTCATATGGGAGAGCCCTTACAGTAGGCCCTCCCTGCCCTGAGATGTTATATTGGCAGGTATTTATACAGATTTCCTTCGATTTATGCAGTAGATGCGTTCCCAGGGAACAGCACATAAATCGAATTTGCATAAAGCAAACCCAATTTACAATGAAACAGATAGGGACAACACTGGAGATTCCAGGTACCTTAGTTCTGCTTCCAGCTCTAACTTGCTGTGTGACCTGGGATGTATTACTTTGAACTAAACTATTAAAAGGATCTCAGCCTGGCATCTGTTGTAATTAGTATTTAGACATCTAACTACCAGACATGCAGTTTGCTGGTTACTTGGAAATGACCCTTGGTAACCACAAGATCTGCAGCTGCAAAGTTACTGTTAAAAAATGAAGTTATTTTAAAAAATATCAGGCTTGCTTTGTGCCTGAGTTTCCCCATCTGTAAAACAGGGATATGCCCACTTTCTTGGAATATTAAGATAACTAACTAGTTCATGTCCACTGCTCTGAGATTCTCTGATGAAGGCTCTTTAGGAATTCAGATCATAAGTACATTTGATTCAATACTGCCCACACCCACTTAAGCATGTGAAGTGAGACTCCACACAGATGTTGATAGTCCCAAAATCCTACTCTCACACTTCCCACATTTAATAGTAGGATATCATATACCTTATCTCTTCACCAACTACTTATCATCACTTCCCATGTGTGCCTATGGGGATGGGAGAAACATAACATGGCTTCTTTTCAGTTACTTAAAGGTAGTCTAACTAAGAAGTACATGTTACTCTCAGCTGTGTGCTTGGCATGAATCCACCTCTATTTCTAACTGTGTATTCTCTGCTCTTAAAGAGTAGCAACAATTTCTTAGGATGATATATTTTATTGGACCAACTGTGTAGCTGTGAGTCAGACAAGCTTTTAAATGTAAGACATTCTTCATCAGACCTGATCAGAACAAGCCAGTCACAGCCACGTAAGCTTAAGACATTGTTGCTGTGTAGTCTGGCTTCTTTTTTCTTTAGGTTCTGGATTTTCCATTTTAAGTGGCAGATTTCAATGTCTTCCATGTCGTGGTAGTGTAAGAGCGATGGCATAGCCATGATGGTTCAGAAATGATGTGATCTTTCACTACCATAATATGGAAAACAACATAATTTACTGCTTAACAAAGCAAAATCTACAACCTAAAGAAAAAAAAAGCCAGACTGTATGTTGTAATGTTTTGCCCATGAAAACTCAGAAATGGATATAGCCAGTTGGAATGTGATCTTCTGGATCCAGGACTGGACAGAACAAATAGCTGCATTTAATGTCCCTCCAGTGCTTTGATAATGGCTTCACCCGTCCCCTGGGGGGGGAGGTGAGCCAAGGCAGAAGGCAGAGAGAGCTCCAGCATCTCCTGAAGTTGAGTGTGTCCCGGGTGCACAAGTGCAGGCTGAGCAGGGTCTGTTAGAGCATGTTGTACAGCCCAGACCCATTTTGCACCTGGTATTAAACTGACATAGTCTTCTACAAATGGCTTCTGTTTCCTTGGACTTCAGGGAGCTCAAAGCAGATGCAGCACCTGGACTAACAGACCAGAAACAAAAGATTTTCATAAAAAACACAAGTCAAATGTCTAGTTGCTGTTTTAAAATGTAAATGGGCAGAAAGCAAGCGCAGCTCCAGCCTGCCACAAAAAGGCCTCTCAGGCAGCAAGAGCGAGAGGGTGACAATCCGAAATCGGGGATGAGAAAGCCTCGGGCCAGCTCAATCTGCCGGGTCTATTTGTCCGGGCAGAAGCTGAAGGCAGACAACAGGGCAGACAGCAGCACCATCAAGCGACCTGGGCCCCATCGCGCCGCGCTCAGGGCAGGAGGACCGGCCCGGGCACATGAGGGGCCGAAAGCAGTCGCGGAGGCACCGGTTTCTCCACGAGGGAACTGACGGAGACGCAGCGCCACACACTGCCCCCCCCC
>NW_017729002.1:18500136-18511345 GCF_001723915.1 Gavialis gangeticus
CTGGCCGGGCGGGGGCGCCGGGAAGCCGTCGTCGCGGTGGGGGCAGGCGTCGCGCGGGTCGGGGGAGAGGGCGCCGCGGGCTCTGCCTGTCCTGCTGGCCGCGGAGGCACGTGGGTGGCGGCCTGGCCCGGCCCGGCCCTCAGCTCACGGCGGGGAGCGTCCGCCCTTTTCGTCTGCCTCCGTGCGGCTGTCCGGCAGCAGCAGGGCACGGAGACGCTGTGCCGCTGCCAGCTGGGGAGGAGGCTGCCCCAGGCAGGGGTGCTCGGCCCTCTCCTGTAGCGCGGTGCGGGGCCGTCTCTCTCTCTGTCCCGCGCTGGCTGGAAGCGTCGGAAGGGCTGATGTGTACAAGCCCATCCCTGAGTGCAGTAAATAAGAGGGAGCCTGTTGGACTGGCGGCACGTGCTGTCTCTCAGCAAATTCCAGATCAGGTTTAAGCCCCTGTTCCTCATCCTCGTATCCTCCCGTTTTAGAGCCTGGCCTGTGTGAGGCCCACCCCAAAGCTGCCTACTGATGCAGTTAGTGTTGAAGACACCAACGATGCAGTTAGTGTTGTCCGGGTTAGAGGGAAGGTGGGACAGACTTCTGTTTTATAGGCTAGCTAAATCAAAGATGCGTAGCACAAGCCCTGCAGGCCAGCAGGGTCAGCTGCCCTTCTCTGTCCAAGGTCAAGCCATTGGGAGCCAGGTAAACTAATCCCACCAGTGCAGTTCCTTTTTTTTTTTCTTCTAGGGGATCAAAATGAGCTTTCATCTTGCTTATTTTAGAGGACAGGGCAAACCTCTGCCTCTATTGAACAAGATCTAGCTTGACAAAACGGAGGGAAATTTCATCTCTTATATCTAATTTTGTGAAGAATAATGGAATTAAGATATGAAATTATTTGACTACTCTGCTTTTACCTGCAGAATGTTTCTAAAGCTGAAGTAAAATCTCTTCATGTTTTTGAGAGTCTGGGGAAGAGTAAATGCTTGCTTCTTTTAAAGTTAGTTGTATATCTCCTGTAACTTCGCTGTTACAAGTTTTACTCTTACCTTAAAACTACAAAATGCTAGAAAATTAATAGGACATTGCTTCGTGGTATCTCATGATTTAAGCTCTGTGAAGAGTAGGATAGCTTCTTTGTGACATCACCACATATCTACTATCTGCTGTGATCAGAAGTTGGCCACATACAGGGTTGTTGCTAAAAAAAATTATATGAATGAAATCTTAAATTGTGTCAGAATTCACCGTATAATTATTGCATTGGTTGTTGACACCCATCACTATCTTAAAGGCTTGGTAATTTTAGCTCTGGTATATGTAATGTTTTCTAAATAAAATTTTGTTTTTGCACATACCAAATTTAAGCATCCTGTCTAAACTTCAATACATTTTACAATCTTCAGTTAAATTGAAGTTAAAAAAGTAGAAGCTGTTTTTGATTAAGAAATGGTTTCTAAACCCCCCCCATATTTATTTACCTTTTACAATGCGGTTTTTCAGTGTAACTGTCTTGATTATTAATACAGGTTTCCCTCGCTTTATGTGGGTTCTGTACATGCAAATTTGCTCTTATGTGATGACCCATTTTATACCAAAAATGTGTTATGCAGGGTAAATTCATTCTTATGTGATTGGTGTGGTGGAAGCCCAGTCAGCTGCTTTGTGTGGTGCATTGTGGGAGTGACCTGCACCAAAATGTAGTCTCTTGTGTGGATCTGTGCTCCTCACTCATTGTCTACGACAGGTTTCCCTCACTTTATGTGGGTTCTGTACATGCAAATTCGCTCTTACGCGATGCCATCCCCATTATGATTATGCCTTGTGCCTGCTGTTGGTGAGTACCAAAATTATCTTGTAAAAGTAGTAGAAATTGGTCTGATGATCAGTAAGTCGAGGTATTGGAATGTATCCCTATTTGTTACATTGTAAAGTGGGTTCCCTTTATGCGAATTCGAGTTATGCACCATTTTCCTGGAACATGTGTACAGCGTAAAATGAGGGAAACCTGTATGCAAGAGCAGGCCATAAAGGACTGGGAAAGGTTCTGGGGAAGGTCTGTGGTTTCTCACAATTTGTCTTGTTTTGACTTTTTTCTTTTCTGTCTGGCTTTTCTTAGGAACTAAAAATTATCCTTTAATATGTAATGCCTTGTTTCATACTGGTTCCTCGTCTTGTACCAAAGAAGATTATTACCAGATATTGGGAGTTCCTCGAACTGCTACCCAAAAGGAGATCAAGAAAGCCTATTACCAGGCATGTATGCTAAAGAAAAATGAAAATGGTTTAATTTCATGAATGACTTTGTTTTGAATTTGGTTTTGTTGGGGAGAGTGTATTATGACCCACTTTTTACTCTTATCTGAAATATACCCAAGTAAAAGCTTCCAAGTACTGTCATACTAGTGTTTTTTTTCCTTGCATGGTGGAACGAGGCAGATGATATATTAAAGGAAGTTCAGTGCCATCAGATAGATTCAGCACAATTGTCCATGGTTAAATATATTATTTTGGGCAGTGGCCAGTATCTTGTACATCAGGGAAGGCAAAAGCCGTGAAACTCATAAATATTAGTAAAAAGCTGATTTTTATTTTTGGTATTTTTCTGTGGCCTTTCTTCTTACATTCTTTAAAATTTTTTTTTTATCCTTAAAAACCTCTAAAAGTAAGCTTTCAGAGTCATTGGTAGCAAGATCATAGTTATGGTTCACTCTTGTCATTATGCATATTAAGAACAGTCTTGGTGAGCCAGGCCGTGTATGCAGTAGGTAGGTGTCGATTGGCTGGCCCAAGTGCGGAAAAGCTTTGTGATGCTGCTTTTATTATGTTCCTCATTTTAGGGAATATTATGTACAGTAAATTACTTTGAATATGCATTTGGTCTCCTCTGTAAAATACAGATTTGAAAGCTACGTTCTGGCTAATGACTTTCTGGCATGTAAAATGAATTATATAAGAGTGCTGACAGTGCATTTATTTCCCTTCCATTTCAAATATGCCTTTTTCTTTTTTTGTGTAGCTTGCCAAGAAGTACCACCCTGATACAAATAAGGATGACCCTAAAGCTAAGGAGAAATTCTCTCAACTGGCAGCAGCCTATGAGGTAAGATGCCAGACAGGTGCCTGGTGGTGTACTGTGAGGGAGAGATCAGTTTTACAGACAAAATGATTGTTCTTTCTTTTCATTTCAGTGTGCATATTTCAGTAAAATAATTGTCATTTCACTAGTAAGAGTCCTGTTTTATAGACCTGAGTGCAAATGGGCCAAAAATATCCTATCTTTTGGAAAGTGATCATCTAGCTATAATACTTGACTGGTTTATTTTGGGAATATTTCTGGTCCATTCATGCATTCCTGTTCCTTTGTGTAAAAATGAGCTACTGTTACATGTGTTAATCATGGAAGAACTGATTACTAGAATAATCTCTTGGTCAGAAGAAGGACAGGTAAGTGGCATAAAAAATGGCTGTTTGAGAGGGCGGGATGCTGGAACTTTTCTCCCCCCACCATAACTTTCTCAGATGCCTTTACCTTTTCTGGCCTCTACTTTATCTCAGTTGCAAGTTCCAATATCAGTAGTCTTTCCCGCTATATTATGTCATTGTAAGTCATTTGTGCTTGCCTTCAAATAGTATTAAACTGAGAACCTGATCATCTTCCCTGTAACTAATATGGTTATTAGGAAGTATTTTAGCTTATCAGCTGAGCTTTGCTGTCCAATGTGTATGAGAAAAACTGAGAAGGCTTTTTAATATATGGCATTATCTTTATTCATGACAAAAGGTAAAGTAATTCTACTGGCATAATATGCAGGGATTTGAAACTGGGCTTTGACAGCATTTTGCATGTCTTACTGGTAATGCATATAACCTCTTTTCCATGTAGCGTATCTCTAAATATTTCTATCTAGCGTCAGCTAAGCAGCTCCAGTTCTTTACTGAGGGAGTGTGTTCTAATAGTATTGTATTTATTTGCTCCATAGGTGTTGAGTGATGAAGTGAAGCGAAAACAATATGATACCTATGGCTTTGACCCTGGCTCAGGGGATACTGGACATCAGTATTGGCGTAGTGGTCCCACGATTGACCCAGAAGAGCTTTTCAGGAAAATCTTTGGGGAGTATTCAGGGTCTGCTTTTGGAGATTTTCAGACTGTCTTTGACCAACCACAGGAGGTATGGGGGATAAGTGTTTGCATCATATTGCTGAGAGTGGGTTCTGGGCGCATGCAGTAGACTATCTTTTTGTCAGGCTCATGGCAAGTACATCCATTCAATTCGGGTGATGATTAAGGCTATTTCAGTAACTCTGAAATGGTAAATGACATACCTAAGACCTGGCTCTTGATATTGACTAAAATATCTTTGTTAATCGAGAGACTTCTGTTTTTCAACACCTGCATGAGGTACACAGGCAGAGGGAGAAATATTTTTTGGGGGGGAGGGAGGGAGGCCTGAGCATGTGCATGCTTCCCAGGCAGGAAAGTCTGGCGGGAGAGGTAAGGGGATGGGGAGGGAGTGGGGCTGGGGCTGGGACCAGGCAGGTATCGGGAGGGAGCTGAGCTGGTGCCAGGGTTGGGGTCCACTGCGCCTTTGCGGCCACCCCTTCTCTTGTGCCTGGAGTTGTTGCCTGGTGTTGGCACTCCCTGCATCTGAATCTGCAGCCCTGCACCAGCCCCAGCTGCTTCCATGCACCAGCCCTGCACTGCCCAGGGGGGCCTGGAGCTGGGGGCCAGAGCAAGGCCAGCCTCGGCTGCACTACCAGGCTGGTGGCCTAGGACCCCCACCCTGCCCTGAGTTGGGGCGGGATGTGGGATGAAGCCATGGCTTGTCTGGAAGGTGCAGGGAGGGGGTGGCGGCTCCCGCTGCTGCGCATATCCCAGGAGACATGGTGGGGGTGTGCCCCCAGATCTGCACAGGGCAGGGCAAGTTGCTACTGCAGGCAGGGGCCAGGGCAGTGCTGGGCTGTTTCTGGTAGCGGGAGCTGGGCTTCACTCAGGGTGGGCGGAGGTGACATTGGGAGGGGGGTCAGGTGGGCTATGGCAAATTTTGGGGTGGCTGCACCCCCCCCCGCCGTAACCCCCTCCCAGTGCCATAGCCCTGGCCCCAGCTTGCAGCAGCAGCCTGCCTTGCACAAATTTTGGGGCACACACCCCTCCATGCCTTCCGGGTTGTAGCAGCAGTAGTCATGTCCCCCAGATGAGCTGCTCATAGCTTAGTCCTGCACCCTGCTGGCTGTGCAGTGCCTGCACCAGCCCAAGCTCCACTTCCTCCCCACCTTTGCTGCAGGTGCTGGAAGCCCTTGGTTGGTCTGCCTTGTGACTGTACCGCTGCCCTGTGTTTGGGGGGGCTAAGCCCTGTTAGCACCACCCTTCTGCTGCCTGTGGTGAGGTAGCTCAGTAAGGAGACTGGCCCAGAGAAATGGTGCATTTGGGGTTTTCTGCAAGGATATTTACACCAGTCAGTGCTATCAAACACTAATTCTCGTGTCTTCTAGTTCTGTTCAAACAGCTGCCCTACTTTGTTTGCTCAAGTTGATCTCTGATTTCTATTGGTGTTTGCTTTATGCTGTGCTTTAACTTTAAAAGCTGTGAAATAAGGCTTCCTTCCACTGGCTTTTGGGGTAACTACATAATTGGTGCCACTTCTGGTACTTGAATTTGTGCTGAGACAAATCCTATTTGTCTTTGTTTAGTATGAAACGTTTAAATCTGAAAAGCAACCAGGTAGACTCTTGGAGGAAAGGGTGTAGCGAGCACATGCTTTGCTGTCAGCACTGCACATAAATATTGGTGCAGCTGGCTTAATAACCAGAAATTACCTTTTTTACATTCTGATGCTGTAAGCAATTTTTTTGCTGCTACAAGAAGCACAATATGCTAGGTATCTCTGTCTTTCTGCTGATACTTCTCATTGCTAAGTGATAGGTCCATCAAGATACAGTGCATGCCACCTTTGGCCTTAAAAGCCTTCACTCACTACCCAGTCACTTGCAAGTATGGTACACACTACAAGTACACAGTTGTTACACAAGTATCATGGTTTTCTCTTAAGGCCGTGGTGCTTAAATTCTGATCCACAGAGCTATCTCATTCACAGGTCCAGAAATTTGGTCTCAGGGGAGCAGTAGAAGTGTTAATTGCTCCCGGAGCTGCACCAGTTAACACTGTCTGCTTCCCTGCTGCCAAATTTCCAGACCTGTGGGGAACGCCAGTCTGGATAATATGGCCTTCTGCACTTGATCACACTGGTGCATAAGGTTGTGCTGTAGCTGGATCTGGTGCATCAGATCTGGCTTATAGGGCTGTTCCAACATGCTGAGCCCACATGCAGGATCTAGCTTGTTGGATCCATGCTGCTCATCTAGCCTGTGGGACCAGGGAAATTTATGCCCTTAGGACAGTGGTGCTCAAAGTTTGGATTCCTTCTATGTTTAGGCTTTTCTTCCCTTTAATATATTTTCTACAATTTGACTGCTCTTTAAACAGGTTTAATAAGCTTCTTCCTTTTTATGTCTCCCCAGCCCTACAATGTGAACAGTTTTGCCTGTAGATAGTCAAGTGTGTTCCCTTTCTGCACTACTTTCTTTAAGCATGTTAAATGGTGTTTTGATTATGTTTTGAAATGACTCTTGGGTCTAAAAATGATTACTGATTACTTTTCAGCGTATGTGTTAGAACTTTAATTCTGCTATTTTCTTTGAGATTAGTATATCCTGGAATTGACATTCAATCAAGCAGCAAAAGGTGTTAACAAGGAGATTGTGGTGAATATTAACGACTCTTGTCAGAGGTGTGAAGGCAGGGGGCATGAACCTGGTACCAAAATACAGTCCTGTCATTATTGCAGTGGCACTGGCATGGTAAGTGCTGTTTAAAAATGTTACCCCAGATAACAGATCTTCTTTAAATGTTCATTTGTGATGCTAAGGTCTTATTCATACTCTGTTAGCTTAGCTTTCCTAAAACATCAGGATATCCAGATTGAAACAAGTTCAGTAAAGGAGGCTTTAACTTTTTAGTGTGCCCTGTAAATGCATTTATCCTGTAATACTTTTTATTTAGAATATATTAACTTTCATTAAAATAATTTTGGTACAAAAACTATTACTGTCCAGAATAGCTAGCTATTGTAATTTGTTTTCTTAAAGGTCTAGCATTCAACTTCTTAAATTGCTTATAAGTGAAATGCTATGAAATAGACCAAAATATGAAGGCCTTCATATATTTTTTCCAGTATGTGGGAAGTGACAGGAACTATCATGAGACCACTTTATTTGTGAATTATTTTATTTAGACTCTACTCCATTTAAGAGCTTCTAAATATATTCTGTGAAAAGAGGGTATTGAGGACAGAATCATCTCATCCGATGAATGGATGCAACTTAGTCATTGAAGGTCTTCTGTATACTGTGTGTTTGTATGTGCTTCAGCCCTTGACTGGTTAACTTCAGGAATAAGAGAATAGTTTAGGTTGCGACCTTTTTTTCTAAGTCTAGTGACAAGCTGACCAATTAGCATGATGTCTGCTGTGCATTAGTCCTCTAGGAACACAGCTGGCACCTAATTATGAACTTGTATTGTTATTCTTTGTGAAATGGTAACAGCTTTCATTCTCTGCTGATGTGCTAAAACTAGTCATTGCCCTAAAGATAAAAGTTCCTAACAAATTCTTGCTTTTCTCCAAAACTCAAAATTACTATGTGACAAGGTATTGGTTAGTTTTCTGTCCTTAGCATAAGGATGTTTGGTCTAGAATTGGCTGCCTGGAAAACTGGGGAAGGAGGAAAATGCCTGCCTTCCGAAAAGCCAAGCTTTTCACTGGGAACCATAGGGAAGGCTTGAACCCTAACCTGGGGACATTTGTGAACAGGGTGGATTTGAGTTAAATCAAACTGATTTTAAATTATGATTTAAATCACAATCTAAATCACTAGTCAGGAAGCCTCGATTTAATCATTGTTTTCTACAAAAAGTGCATTAATACTCATTATTCACAACTCAGAGAATAACTCAGGTTTCATTTTTAGAAGATACACACTGTACATTTTAAAGCTGATTTATTTTGATATTTTTTTCAGATTAATTTTATAGTTACATTGGAAAACTGAATTATGATTTGGTTATTTTATTTACCAAAGCTAATCTGAAGCAGATACTTGTGAAGTCATTGGGAAGTGAACTCTATCTCCAATTCACTAGATTAATCATGGATATTTGGGGATATTTTTCCCACGCTGTATTAGGTGGTCAACAACAACTGTCACTAAAAACAACAGACGCTTGAATTGTTTTACTTACCTAAAACAAACTTATGTATTGTGGATATTTTTCTTCAACAACAAATGCATGATTATTTAAAAAAAACAAGCATCTGTATTTTTGAATTTTTAACTATGTTAGTTATAAATGTGAAATGTGTTTTTAACGAAAATTAAATAGATTATTTCAGCCAGGTCAGGATGAGAAATTTTAAAATACTGGGTTATGCAGCAAACTCAGTCTTCACTTTCCTCTTCCTGTTTATTCAGACTGGAAAAGAAAGACAGTTTGCATTTTGTATGCATGCCTGTTTTACGCACAGGTAGAGAAACTTAATTAAAATATTCCCAAACGGGGTCTCTTTTACAGCCTGGCAAGCCTGCTGCCATGATAGATTTTCCTCTCTGCCATACTATTCCCTCACTAGATCTCAAATCAGTGGAGAGGCTATACTCAGAAACTTATCCCTCTAGACTTCTGAAATATTCTGTTCAAAATACTTCTCTTGTTCTACTGCTCCTCCCTCCTTGCATTTATCTCCAGACTCCTGCTCTTTGCCCATTTCTACTCCACCCCCAGCAACTCTTTTAATTTAACTTCTTGAAACTTTGCACATTTAGAGAGAGGTAAGGGCTTAACCCTGTGTACACAAACTTGCAGAGACACAAGAGGGCTGATGGGTAGGTAATCAGGTCTGTTACCTCTCATTCCATATATGCTGTTAACAAGGATGTTATCTCTAGAGACACAAATACACAGTTTGAGAACTGAAACTAAGCATCACAGAGATGCCCAATGGGATCTTCTAGACTGATCACAGAGTCCCATTGGGTAGAGTATTTGGCTTTAATCTTTACTAGAGGAGCCTTGGGGGGGAACCCCATAAGATTGGGCCCCTAATATAGTCCATGGCCTGTTGGGATCTATTTATAAAACTTTTCTAAAAAGGTTACATGAATATAGTTTTTCAGTTAGTATATAATTAGAATTCATGATCCCTATTCAATGATGATGACTTCCAGCTTTAAAATATATCTTAAATTAGAACCATTTTTATATAGGTTTGTTTAGTTTTTTTAATCTTAACAGAAAAATAAAAAAAACCCCATTCAATCAAAAAAATCTAATTTAAATCCAAAATATTTATTTTTTTATTTTATTTTTAAATGGTTGGGTTTTTTTATCCAACCTGTTTTTGAAGGCTACCCATTTTACTACTGTTTTTATAAACCTTATGCTTTTGAAAGACTTTGACTGCAGTGTTTTTTTCTGCTGAGTCATTTTGTTTGAAGAACTGGGTTCAAGCAATGCTTCTTTATGTTAGTGGGCATTGTTTGTTTATTCTCATATGATAGAGGTCCCTGGCTCATTAATTAAATGATACTTGGGGCTTTGCTAGAGTTATGTACATGATTGTAGTATTACAGATTTTTGAAGGCTCTGTGTGATAGATTTGCACTGCTTGGTTCATAGCAGCTTTGATCAGAGTCACCACTGATATACTCATTAACATCCTAGTTCCTGTAGCTGAATTCTTTCAAGGAAAACTTTTTAGGGTCTTGCAGTGAGTATGCTCGAGTGAAAGAAGTTTTGGAACTTGCAGATAGTGACTGAGTAGGTTATTGGATTTGCAGAAATACTGGGAAAAGGCAAAAGCTATTTTTCTTGTGCATAATCTAATGGGCTATAAAATCAGAATGGCAAAATTTTACAGCCACCTTTTGGCACTCTTTAGAAACTGCAAAGCAGTGGAGAATCCAGGCTTTCTTATTAGAAAGACTTCTCTCCCTGATCTCTTTTCAAGGTTTTCTTCTGACAATTTCTGTTTCGATATCAAACTTTCTTCCTGCTGGTAATCTAGAAAAAAAGGGCTCATCCGTTGGGCAGGGAGGCTGGCTCCCTGCTGCTGCATGCACTCTCTGGGGGCAGAGGCAACCTGTGCCCCCCAGATTTGTGTGTGTTGCAGGGGCTGTGTGTGTGCTGCCCACTTGAGGCTGCAGCTCAGCGTGTGAGACCCACTGTGGCAGGGAACAGTGGAGCCAGGCAGAAAGCTGTCGCTGCTGCGAGCTCCGCCCTGCCCACTGCAGAAGGCGGGAGCCCTCAGCAGTGGATAGCGCACAGTCCTTGCCCCACGCACAGATGTGGGGAGCATGGGTCCCCCTACCCCCCACGAGTGCATGCCACAGCAGGAAACACCCCCTCCCTCCCCCTGCCCAAGCCCATAGTGGACAGGCAGCAGTGGGGGAGCTGGGCTCCGATCCACTGCAGCAGCTGCCTCCTGCCAGAGGCGGGGGGCTGTGGACCCGGGTGCCTGGCTCCATAGCCCTGGCAGCTGGCAGCCCCCTCTGGCAGGTCTGGGAGAGCAGGAGCTGTGTATGGGGTGTTGTAAGGCACCAGCAGGGCCAGGGGGCTGTGGAAAGGGAGTGAGGGGCACCAGTAGGGCTGGGGGTGGGGCTTTCATTTTGGGGGGGGTTTATACGATTATTTGCAATTCATTTATGTATTTATTTTAATAAGGGGAAACCAGGATCCCTGCTGAATACTAGGAAAAGTTTCATTTAATCTGTCTGTTTCCTTTTTTTCTAGGAAACAGTAAATACAGGCCCTTTTGTGATGCGTTCTACGTGCCGGCGATGTGGTGGTCGCGGTTCCATTGTGATAACACCCTGTGTAATGTGTAGAGGCACAGGACAAACCAAGCAGAAGAAGACTGTGATGGTCCCTGTGCCAGCAGGTCAGTGTCTGTTTTGGCATACAGCCTATGCTACATAACTTGCCTATTACAGAGGAGTTGCAGTTATTTCTTCTTGTGAAGATTGCCTAAGCTTATATAGGGAATGTGTCTGTTATCTGCACATTTAAAGGTGAGACAGAAAAATATAAAAGATATGGATCTGCAGCAAGAATGTCTAGATGAATATGGATAGTTTCATATCTATGGTAACTAAAAAAAAAAAAAAAAAAAAA
>NW_017729002.1:18511469-18517351 GCF_001723915.1 Gavialis gangeticus
AAAAAAAAAAAAAAAGTTACCAGTGCATTGCTAGGCACCTTTGTGAAAACCACAAATCCATAGAATCAGAGAAAAGTAGGGTTGGAAGGTATCTCAGAAGTTTGTCTAGTCTAACTCCGTGCTCAATTCAGGATCAAACTTGGCTAAGCCATCCCTGTCAAATATTTGTCTAATTGATTTCACTGTAATACCTTCCAGATGTGTGCCTATGGGCAAAATTTTCAAAAGTGCCTAATTCACTTATGTGTTTAAGCCAAACTGATATGCAGTGAGATTTGGGGGCATCTCAGTTTCTTTAGTTGTCTTATCTTGGGTCACAGAAAACTCCTTCCAACTTGGTAGTCTTGGTAGAAGTTGAATGAGTGATGAAACTGATTTCCTCTTTCACCTTTAGAGAGATCACATTGGCTGGGCAGCAGCTTGCATAGTCTTTACCTTTGCTAGAGTGTTTGGATACATGTGGATACATCACTGTCCCTTGGTTCATTACCAGTCACCAGCCCTTAGAGAAATGCAAAAGAATTCAATATGAATTGAATCAACGAGCTGGTCTAGTGGTGCTGTTAGTGTTCTTGGCGTATCCCATCCTTTGACTGCATATCCAACAGTGGTATCACAGCTTCTTGTGCAAAGAATTACCACGGTAGATCTTTAGCTGGGATTTGATGGATAGAAGCTGTGTTGTGGTGATAGCCCCTCAAGGAGTTGTGGGAGTGGAGGCATTGGTTTGAATAAGAAGGCAGGAGGTGAGATGTAAAGGACAGTATCAGAAAATGGTGTCGTATTCATGTCCTTGTTCCAATGGCAGGTGTGGAAGATGGCCAGACTGTTCGAATGCCTGTGGGAAAGAAAGAAATATTCATTACTTTCAGGGTATGTATACTGCTTCATTGTACACTGCTTGTCTTCTATTGGATCCTCTTCAGTCTAGGGGGTATTTAAACCACTGGCAAATTCCTTTCAGTGTAAAATTGGATTAAGGCTGGGATGTCAAGGATGTGGTTCGTGGGTCAGATCCAGCCCACTGAGCCATGTCATCTGACCCCATAGGGCTCCATAAATTTGGGCGTGAAGTGAGCAGGAGTGGGGCTTCCACTGAAATCCAGGGTACAAAGCCTTGCTGGGGATGTTTTGGTGGTGGAATGAGCAAGCAACAGCAGCATTGACCCCCTGCCCCCCACGGCTCCCTGATGCTGTCAGATGTGGGTCTAGCTCCTGAGAAGCCCCGCAATGTGGTTCTGGCCCCTGTAGGGCCAAGTCAGTTTGACACCCCTGGGTTAAGGGGAATCTTGTTACAAACTGAAATGGCTTTATTCCTTCCAATTTTCAGAGATGGTAGAACACCTTTCCCATAGCATGGTGAAATATGTTTTAGCCTAGAAGAAGTGCACTGCTATGCTTTGAGAGGAGGGTTCTAGGGTAGTGCTGCTCATCCTTTTGGCCCTGGGACCCAGTATCACTCCCTCCCTGCCCTGTACATGTGGATTGGGCCCTGGGGGCCTGGTATTGCCCCCCTCCCATGCCCTAGGCTGGATGTCATCCCCTCCTCCCTGTGTGCTGGGATTGGGTCCTAGGGCCCCCCCACTGTTTCCCCTGAACACTGGAGCAGACACCCAATCCAGTGCACAGAGCCCAAACTCCCTGTGGGTTTGGAAACTTGGCAACCAGGGAATGGTGCTGTTGCTCCCCAGCTGACAAATTTCTGAACCCATGGGTAACCCTGCAGGCCAGGGGCTAAGCACCCCTTTTCTAGAGTAACACTGGGTTCAGATTGGAAATTCTGGAATTTTTCCCAAGTTATTGATACCTGCTTACAGCAAAATAATCTTGTTGAGGAATAATTCATGTTTTTTACACACTGTTCAAGAGTTAAATGAATAGTTAATGTTTGCTTTTAGGTTCAAAGAAGTCCTGTATTCAGGAGAGAGGGAGCAGATATCCACTCAGACCTCTTTATCTCAGTAGCACAGGCTCTTCTTGGAGGTACTGCAAGATGTCAGGGCCTTTATGAGACCATCAATATCACGGTATGTGGTACCAGTGGGTAGAAATGTGGGTTACCTGATTTTGAAACAGCAAGAGGTCATCTTTTATTTATTCTTGTTTGTTTAAAAAAAAAGAGCAAATTCCCCAAAGCTACTAATACCAAGATGGGCTGCTTATAATCTGGCAATCGGCATGCAAGGATTGTATTTGGTTTTGTTTCCTTTTCTTAGTCCCTGCACAGTAGTTCAGAAGAAGGGCTCTACAAGCTCATGAAAAGAAAAAGTACTTCTGGGAAGGTCTAACACTCAGAGCTGGGTTGATCCGTAGCTGGGGAGAGTCTTGTTTTTTGCTAAGTATTTAAGATTCTCCTGGGCACAGCTATCTTCCTCCTAGCTTTTCTGAAAGCTCTGGCTTCCTGCTTATATACAAGGATGGTCACTTATACATTTTATATTGTATAGCTTTATTTATTCAAGGCTCTTGCTTCTCAAAAGTGAGGTTCAGAGATTGTTTTCACATGTTGTCACAGGGAGTTAGTAGAGGGCATGGGAATACAATCCTCTTCTGTTACAAGAACTATAGACTATCCTTCTTCAAGGACTGGTACTAGCTTGTGCACTAAATTTACTGAATTGCACCTACCAGTAGATTGTTCAATTCAATTTTTTTGTATTGAATGACTATTCTTTGCTGCTGAGTGGGATCTCAGAGCCTCCAGGTATCTAAACATAGAAACAAGTTTTTCCTTTGTTACTTCACAGATTGCTGGCAAAAGAGCTTGATTAATTTATAGGTTTACATGTGTACATCTTGTTTTTGCAGAACAAGAATAAACTTAGGAAGTCTTTTTATTCACAGATACCCCCTGGTATACAGCCACATCAGAAGATTCGAATGAATGAGAAAGGCATTCCTCGGCTTAACAGTTATGGTTATGGAGACCACTACATTCACATAAAGATCAGAGTGCCTAAGTAAGTAGAAGGATTATTAGGATTTCATAGAAACCTGCCAGGTTACTACGCAATACATGTTGCCTGGAGGCATTTTCAGTGATAGTTTCGTACTGCTTTATGGTGTATGTTTTGAGAATTCCCTAGACAGTATAATAAGTGAATAAATCTATATCTATTTCCTTTATCTCTTATTGCATAGGAAGACTGTTTCAGCTACAAAGCTGCAGGGTTTAGACTTACTGTATTAGTTAGCTCTGTTAATACCTGTTTTGGTTTATTACCATTACAATGTTTCGACTTGTTATGCATTAAGGTCTTCTATCCAGCAAGCTGGATGCTCTGAGTGAACATTAATGTCATCTGAAAGATCCACTTATTAATCTGGTGCATGTTACTGTGTCCTGCGTGATGAGTAGGATCTGAAAGATGCAACAGCCTCCCTGGAATTGTGTGGTCCACATGCAATCTTACAAATCAGACTGGATTTTCTTTTTTTTTCTTACCCCTGGTTTTCAGGTTTCCTCTAATCTCCTATATTTTTGCTGTACGTGTGCTTTGAAGTAGTGAGAGGTTTTTTAAATCAGTTCAGTGCAATACATAGGACTTTTGTCAGCCAAGAATTTGTTGGACATGTGGCTTTGGAGTTTGATATCCAGAAGGCAATAGAAGTTTTTGATACCAAACAGAAGATGCATCTCCTTTTTTCTTCCCCTTTGGGGTAGGTGTAGAGATTACTTTAACTATCAAAAGATATAATTCCCATGATCGCTGATATCAATTAACTACCCCATCCCATAATAACCAGTTTTCATAAATCTCCTATGTAACTGTCACATTCAGAAGGAAGCTCCAGTTCTCAAGTGCTTCTCTGCTAATTTGATATTCAAGTATAGCTTCTGGATTGATTAGTCTTTTCAACACTAAGGTGTTAGCCACTTGCAATTGGATGACATATGGTGATTTACTGTCTTTCTTGCCACACTGAAGTTCTTTGTTAGCTGAGCTCTTTTAAGATGGTTGTTGGCTTTCCCTGAATATCTCCAGGGGCAGCTGCTGTTAGCACAGACCTAATGTTAGCTTGCGCTGCTTTGTGGGAAGTTCAGGTTAGGTTGCAAAGACAGTCATAGATACACTGAATGGTGACTCATGGTAGTGGTTCTTTGTTCTGACTTGCAGGAGGCTGACAAATCGCCAGCGAGCCTTAATGATGAGCTATGCTGAGGATGAGACAGATGTGGAAGGGACAGTGAATGGAGTCACAAATACAGCTACTGGTAAGCTGAGTGGTGTACATTGCTGTTTCCATGGCTGACTGGCTGGAGAGATGTGGAATGTTTGAGGGAAGGGGTGGGATTCCAGGTGACTTTTGGACAGGGTATATACATTTAAACCTTCTTCATCTTATTGCCTGAGGCTACCAAGTATTAAATTAGTAACAAATACCTCTAAAACAGACAGTGTTAAAAGGGCTTTTACAGAAAGTTCTGTCACAAAGTGTTTTGTTTTGTTTTTAATTTTTCTACCTATTAAAACTTGCAAACTTCCAGTTTACTGTTTTACTGCAATGCTACCTCTTGGGTAATAATACAGGGCTCACTTCTTTTTCCATTGAACTCAAAAGGAATTTTGTCACTGACTTTAAGAGCTCACAATGGAAGTTCTCAAACTATAAAGTTGTATTTAGCACTTTGAGAAATCCTGGAAAAAAGCATAACTTGGTGTATGTTGGAGCAGACACTGCCCTGTTTAGCAGGGTGGAGTGATTTTATATCACACTGAAGCTTTGTGAACTTAATTTTAAAATGTTACTGCTACTTCAGTGTTAGATTAAAATGTGTAATCAATTGAAATATAAATACTATTTTTAAATGCCACTACTGATAGATATCTCATTTCAATTTTTTACAAAACTGCCCTCCAAAATGAAACATTTAAAAGTTAAAGCTCTGATCTTCTAACCACTTAAGCCAGTCTATAACTTTAGTCACACAAATAGTTCTATTAGCCCAGGTTGGCTGTTTGTAGCTTAAAATGAAGGATGTGGATAAGTGATATGGAATCTCTGTCTGCAGAATAAAATGGTTCCATTAACAACAAAAAATTAGATTTTTAATATATTAAAGTTCACTAACTTTTTTTTAGAGGACAGGGTCCTCTAAAAAATTGGATCCTAAAGTTACGCCTTTAAGCCTATGTTTAGACACAGACAGGTGAGATTTAGGAGCACAAGTCCTATTGAGCTTACAGTGCAAACCCTGATAGAGGAAGACTGACTGAAGAATTGTAGCCTAACTGATGGAAATTCAATATATCAGAAGGTAGCATAGACTGTTTGTCCATCAATATTGCTTGAGTTTGTGCAGTTCTTACAATAATGGGGCCCTGGAACTTTCTTTTTTCAGAATAGGTAAGCATTTAAGTGTGAATCTTCCTAGAAAAAAGGAAAAACTGTAAAATCTTGGATTTTACTCACAATTGGGACACTAAGGGCGTGTCCAAATGAGCCCGCACATGCCCCTTGCGGAGTCTCAAACTCCTTTGAGATGCTGCAAGAAGCATGTGCAGGAACACAAATATGTTTGCAGGGCAGGCACAAGGCAAATTTGCAGTGCGGAGGTAAAATTAGAACTCTGGATATCCAGGGTTCAAAAAAAAAACCCATAAACAAAAAATGCGAGGCAGGGCATGGTCCCAAAGCATGCCCTGAGGCAGTCGGAAGCCGAGTCCTCCACAGAGATGCTCTGGCTGCCAGAGTGTCTCTATGGTTGGCCCCTCACCCTGGTGCTGAAGCATGCTGCCTCCCTAGGCAGTGTGCTAGTAGGGAACTGAACCTGGGCTCCAGTGGCTGTTAAGTAAGGGGTTGGGGGGCTGGAGGAAGGGACCATGGGGTGGACCCCTGCTGGCTCTGCCTGCTTCCCCAGCCCCCACAGCCCCCCATCC
>NW_017729002.1:18517409-18533533 GCF_001723915.1 Gavialis gangeticus
TTCTTCCCTGTCCATCAGGGCTGTTATCTCATGGGAACAGGGAAATGCTTAAGCATGGAGTATACTAGTATCACCTAGTGTCAAGTTAGTATGCCTACTTTCTTGTGAGGGCACGTGGGACCAGTTGGTATGCAGAGCACACGGGCCTATCTTGGGCTGTTCCTACACTTACATGATTTGGGAGCAGGAAATTCTGGGAGCAGTCACCATTGCCAATCTGCTGTAGTTCATAAAACCCTGAGCACTTCTGGTGGCTCTGTGCTTCACTGAGCAGCTGCAGTGGTAGCATATGCAATGCACTCTGGAGCAAGCATTAGGTACTGCATGGTCTGTGGCTGCCAGCTAAAGGTGCAAGGTGTGTACATAGCTGCTAGCTGCTTGGTGGTGGCAGAACCAGAGGTGACAGTTCTGCTGGCAGAGGAGGGTTCTTCTGCCAGAGAAGGATGTGGTATGTGAACATGCTTCAAGTTCTGCTTGTAGGACCTCAGACCACAGACTAGGCTTTGGTTCTCACTGGAAATCTCTTGTGACACCGATGCACCTAAAACATGAGCCTCATAGTATGAGGAACTCCTTTCATTTACGCAGGCGCTATGTTGTGTGCCAGCTGTACTTTATATGTCACCCTGCTAATGGCTTTTCTCCTCATTGTGGCATATGTAAGAGATGAAAGATGTTTTTGTTTCACAGAAATCTATGCCAGTTTTTTGCAACAAGATGTATAGGGGGGCAGGGGAGGACTGGTGGTAATCCTATTCAGCTGGGCAGGCCTGTAATAGTATCAGTTGTGCCTGGCTTTACTTTCCTGAAGGAAAGGTCCAGCAAGATAAAATCTGGAAAACAACAGGGTGCAAATTCTGTGGGGTGCAGACTAATAACAGAAGTGGCTGGAGGAGAGACCATTCTCCAATGCATTTTTAGAGTATCCTTCCAAGAGAGCTGGGTGTTTTTATGCATCAGCGTTCAGGTACAGTTGAAAGCAGTCCATTGGAGCACTGATGCTCTGTATTGGATGTGGCTTGCATGCTGAGGATTGCTTGTTTGTGATGCACTGGTGCCTGTTCCCTGGTACACACAGTCTGTTCCCTGTTACTGCAAACTGAATTAGCTAATAAATCTGTGCATGCAAGATACTGAGCTGTTCACATGTGAAACTTGAATCTTAAACCTGGAATGCTTGAGTATTGGTGGGCTGGGAAATGGCGAAGGTGTCAGTGGACACGTCTACATGTGTACCAGATTGCACAGTAACCACTGTTACTGTGCCATCCTGGCACTGCATGGGTTGTTTCCAACGCTACTGCGCAGTAGCATTGGTGTTATGGTTTGTGCATGCTGATGATATGTTGCTGTAGCAATGAGCTATGGCAATGTAGTTCGTGGCTCTGGTGACATAGCATCTCATGTAGACATGCCCAGTGGTGTACTGAGTGAATGCTCTTTCCTTTTGCTTCTGGAGCTGGGACTTCCTACATCTTGCATTGCAGGGGGAAATGGCAGTGTTAGTTCTTACTGCTTTCTCCCAAGCTTACTACCAAGAGATGTGAAGGGGGACTCTCAAGTGACAGTTCATGTACAGCAGCAGGTTTTAGCAGAGCTGTCTGTACATGAATATCGCAAAGGACCGGGCATAACGGTTCATTTCCAAAGCCACACGTTCCCTGAGTAAACTGTGGCTAGGCTGCTCAATGCTTTTCCAAGGTGTATGGTAGCTGACAGTTTGAAGTGTGTAAGCCTTTTGCTGTTTTGTGTCTAGGTGGCAGGGCCACGGATAGCACTGAAGCAGGCAAGGATAGGCCTGAGGCGGAGGCAGGGGAGAACGGGGGATTCCTTACCAAACTTAAGAAAATGTTTAGCTCCTGGTACCCTATCTGAGGTAGGAAACCTCTTATATTTTACTGACTGTTCTTTCCTCCCGTTTGAGCAGAAAATGTATGTTATCTTAGAAGGTGGGTGGGTGAGGAAGCAAAGGAATTGTATTGCCTTCAGCTTAGCCTCAGGCCTTCCAGCCATTAGTGTTAAAGTTCTAGTCCTCATATTTTACTTCTGAGAGCAACAGTCAGCCTCGGCATTGTAGGATTGAGTTGCACTGTAGCTGCTAACTAAGGAAAGATGGTATAGGTTTGTGTGGCTCTGCTCTGAAAAGCAACCATCATCACCAGGTGCTCATCATCATTGTCCCCTGGATGTATTCAGCGAGGTCTGCTGACCAGCTCAAAACAAGCTGAATGCCATGGTGCACAGGCAGAAATAGATCCAGCTTTCCAAGTTTGTCAGTGACATGCAAGCCTATTGAAAGTGACTGGCAGGATTGGGACTGCAGAACTGTTAGCACGAAGAGGTGTGCGCATTGGAAGAAGCCTAGCTGACTTTTAGAGGCTAGATAGGCTGTTGAAGAGAAGAGACTTCTTTTACTTGGAAGCTGAGCATGTTAGACAGAAATCCATAATGCAGAATAATCTTTGGGGATCCAAATTAAACACTGTTGTAGTGATG
This sequence comes from Gavialis gangeticus, assembly GCF_001723915.1. Lineage (NCBI taxonomy): Eukaryota > Metazoa > Chordata > Crocodylia > Gavialidae > Gavialis > Gavialis gangeticus. The sequence continues at coordinate 18,519,906 of NW_017729002.1, forward strand.
AGGTAGTGCAAATGGTAATAATGCTTGGAGCCCATGTACCCAACTGTGCAGGCTGAGGTTTCCAGGGTGTCAAGGGCCCAGAGCTTCACTATGTTTTGTCTCCTTTCCCTCAGTGAAGAATAATTTGGTTTTTCACAAATGTGTGTCAGTTTCCAGATTTTGAAAATTGGAGACTTGGATTTAAGCTCACTAAATCCTGAACAACCCTTTTCCTATCTTTTTTTCTCCAGGGAAGCGTTCTACTGGAAACTAGACACTGGGAAGCAGCAGCAGGTCATCTCCCCAAACTGGGCAGATCTTCCGGCTTTGGGCCTTGGAGATGAAAGAATCTTATTTAGCAGCACAGTGGGAACCCCACCCAGAGGCACCATGAACCATGTAGGCACCAGCCGTCACCAAGCTGTGAGAAATCTGTTGTCTTAAGAAGTGATAACAAAAGCAAATGCTTTTGCATTAACAGACACAGAACCCCTTGTGAAATGTTGAGGTTTCTTAGTGCAGGGAGCTTATTCAGACTCTTCAGGCCCTATTTATAGAATTAAAACTTGCATTATAATTTGGAACCAAACCCAGTGGCAATTTAAAATAAAAATTGTACTCCCAGGTTAAAATGAAGCAGTTTGCTATGCTGAGCCTTCATAGAGCTGGCTTTCCACACAGCAGGCATGGGCATTACTTAACATGTCCATCCACTCAATCAGCCGTCTCTGTGCTAGATACGTAGTGCAGTGCATCCTTTTCTAAAAGGTGCAGTCTGTCAATGGCCCTCTTCATGGCAAAAAATTCTTCTCCTGTAGCCTTGCGTAAAGCAACCTCCTAAAGAAGAATATCACTTCTACAGAGATTCTTGTAAGTATCAGTGAAGGAGCAGAATTGCACATGGTCCCCCACAAAACATCCCCCACCTAGGTCACGAGGTTCCCTTGTCATCTTGGTTTCTTTTACAGGCAGCAGTGATTAGAATCCACACTTTGCATTGGCTGTTTTTCCCTTCCCCTGTTACATTATTACAGGTAGAAAGCAAGTCAGTGTATTGCTATTTCTAAACTGGTACAGGTCTTGTATCAGTTCTTGCAAAGACATTAGGGCCTGGTTGTTATACAGCTGATCCCTACTTTAGTCCTGGAGAAGACTTTTTGTTCTGGTGATACTGGCAAATGTAAGCAGGCAGCCTCTGAGAAATATTCTTTCATTTTATATACATGTGTCAGAATGTAGTGAATTAGTTCAAGCTCTTCAGGTGGGGTTAAATGCTAGTCATGAATATTCTCTTGGTCACTGCATCAACCTCCTTTATTTAATAAAAGTATGATGAATCCACATACTAATTGACCAGCTAAACAAGAATTCTGTGTTAATATTTCCCTTCTTAATTTGCTAAAATAAAGCACGTTGCCTCCTATTTAAATTGTCTGTAAAATGAATGTTAATGTACATAAGATGATCTGTTCCATAAAGATATTTAAAACCTCTTGTGTTGTTCTGTTTTCCCTTTCTCATGGTGTCTTATTGGAATAGTATGTTGGACTGCGCCCTGTGAAGGCTTTCTGTATTGGATAACTGGGGAAGGAAAAGGTAATCATTGCTTAGATAGGTAGCTTGGAGGTGTTTCAGGGGAATTTCTGCCCTCTTCCTTTGCTGTTGAATCCGTCCTGAGTAGTCAGAGTAGAAATAATGTCTAGAAATCTGAGTATCCTGACTTGCTTCTGGACTGTTGCTCTATATGGATAAAATTTGGGGTTTCACAAGGCACATTTGTACTGCGCACATGAATAGAACACTGTCTAAGGAGTCTGCTTGATGCTTTAAAATTTTGTTTTCCAGTTGGTTTCTTTTATTGCTTTGCTGCTGAGAATAGGATCCTCACTGAGTCTGGGGAAGTCCAGCAAAATGGAGCCAGGTCTCTGATGGCAGAAAAAGGTTCATCTTGCAAAGCTGAAGTCAGTCCCATTTAAGAACTGCATTAAAAATGCTACTGCTTAGAAAACAACTCTGGAAATGAGTTTAAGGTCTCTTATTGAGTGCTCTGCAGAGCACTGTGTGTTTGATTCATCTAGATCAGTGATAGGCAACCCTTGGCATGCATTCCAATTAGTGGCACGTGGAGACATTTTCCCTGGCATGCCAGGAGGAAACTGTTTTGTTGTTGTTTGGTTTTTTTTTTAAATTTTAAGTTTCCTGCTTCAGGCGCTCTGGAGCAGCCACAGGTCCCAGCGCCATGGCAGGCACTGAGGGCGGAATCAGGAGAACACAGGCAGGGACGTGGTCTGTGTTCTGCTGACCCCGTCCCCTGTCCCCAGGCTGCGCCCTCCAGTCCAGCCCAGCCTATGTAGGGGAGCTGCGGGTGGCCGGGCCACAGCCCCAGAGGCTGTGCAGGGCTCCTGCGCTGGAGGCTCCCAGTGAGTGGGTGAGCCCAGGGCTCAGGCAGACAGATGCCCCATTCCCACATGGGCGGAGGCTGGTTCTGGGCAATGGGGAGGAACTGCAGGCACGCCAGCCTGGCTGGCTCCTTGGGAAGGTGTCGGTGGGAAGTGGGGGCTGCACTGGGGCTCTGCAGATTTGGCAGTGGGTGGGCAGGGGCACCTAGCAGCACCTGAGTTGGGGCCTGGCCTGGCCCAGCCTAGCCCATGCAGTTCTGGAGGAATGGGGCACAGCTGCCTTGTCTGTGAGGGGATGCTGCCTGGCCAGGGCAGGACACTGGGCTCAGGGAGGTGGGGGGCAGGGGTGTTGCTCCTGGCTCTAGTCTTGGCCTCCCTGTGGGTCGGGCACAGTGTGAGCAGGGTGGATCTGTCTCAGTGTGGGCGCCCCCTGGGAACAGCTGCCATAGGTGGCATTCAGGGCTGAGCTGGCCAGGGGCCTACAGTGCAGTGGCCCTGCATGGCCCCAGCCCCTGGAGTGGAGCTGTGGGTGGGTAAGGCTGGGGCAGTTTACCGCATCTTGTTCTGGGGGTGGCTCTGCCCTGCTCCAGGGAGGCCAATCCGGGAGCCCTCCAAGCCCAGCATCCTGCCCTGGTTGGGCAGCGTCCCTTCATGAGCAGGGCAGCTGCACCCCATTCCTGTGGAGCTGTGCAGGCCAGACTGGGCCCCACATTGGGAGCTGCTGGGTGCCCCTGCCAGTGGTGGCCCGAGCCCGTCGAGCCTTAGGGCAGCCCCCACTTCCTGCCTGGCCCTCACCTCCTCAAGGAGCCGGCCGGGCTGGCCTGCCTGCAGTGCCCAGACCCTGGCCCAAGTGCCCAGCCCCAACTTTCCATGCCCTGGTGCTGCCCTTGCCTGGGTTGGGGCAGGGTATATGTCTGTCCGGCTGGGATCTCCCTTCCAGCCCTGGGCCTCGGCTTGTACTGTGGGACTGTCGGAGGCCTGAGCACCCCAGCCCTGGTAGCTGCAGCTGGGGTGTTGCTGCCTTCCTCTGCCTTGACTAGCAGGCCTTAGCTGCAGCTGGAAACTGTGGGGGACTTTCACAGCGAGGGACACACCCTCTTTCTCTTTTTCCTCCTCTTTTTTCTTTCTCTCCTCTCTTTTCTCTCCTGTCATCTTTGTCTCCTTTTTTCTTTCTCTCTTCTTTTTCTCTCCCTTTCTTCTTTCTTTTTCTTACTTTTCTCTCTCCTCTCCTTTTTTTTCTCTTGTTTGTCTTCTTTCTTCTTTCCTTTCCTTTATCTTTCTCCTTTTTCTGTACCCTTTTTCTTTCTCTTTTTACATCTTTCTCTTTCTTTTCTCTCTCCCCTCCATTTTTCTCTTTCCCTCTCACTTTTTCTCTCTCATCTTTCTCTCTCTCATCACAACATGCTTAACAAGAATACGCAAGAAGAAAGGTAGTATATGAAGTTTTATTTATTGTCACCAGTTTTAGAATTTTTAGAAAGCCTGATATGTACTGTGAAGAAAGAAGCCGCAGCCTTTATGATTATTAACTATATTACTATGCAGTATATCTGGCTAGCTAGAAAAACGTCAAACAAGTTCTTGTAGAACAGAGTATTGGTGAGGGGTTTTGCTAAAATTCTAAACATTTCTAGTCTACTTGGTTTAGAATTGTGGCCATTTGTGCTGATGCTGCTTTATATCCCACTTGGACAAATGAAATAGTGGCTTTGGATTCCTTTTGAGGGCTCAATTAGGAGTCAGATCTCAAGACTTTTTCAAAACTTCTGAGTGGCTGTTCCCCAGTTATGTGGCATCATTCGGACTTTCAGAAGTGCTCATGCAAAACTCCCTGGTGGATCAGGATGCAGTGCAAGCGTGTGGTATGTTGTTTTTTTTTGGTTCATACATGTGAATCAGTAATGCTTATGCTATTACGTTTTACAGGTCTGAGATAAGAGCAGGGTATTTATTGGACACTGAAAGTGCCCAAGCCTGTGACTTGCAGGCAGCATTGTTGATGCTGGAGGCGGTAGAGTGCTTGTGGTTGGAATAGAAAGCTCAACTACATGGACAGTTTGGAAATGACCCATGCTAGCAGTTACCTGACGGACATGTCATTCTGGCATCTGCTCCATCAGCAGAAATTGCTCTATTAGCAGCTGTAGGCTGCATTCTCTACCCTTGATCCCTTCGCACAGATGTGAAGCACCTGCCATATCTGCTAATGATGCATAGTCCTCGGTAGGACAAAACTGCTGCTTTCCTTGATGGGTGCGTGGTTTGTGTGCGTGCATGTGTGCTGTGGTTGTGTGGCACTTCAGAATTCTGCTTGACAGGTAACATTCCTGATTATTTTATGAAAGGGTTGGAGCTTAGGATACCAAGTACAGTGCTGATTTGGCATAGGTCATCCAGCATAGCCTCTCTACCTCCAGTGCTGCTTAGTAGATGTTCTCACTGGTTCTGAAATCAAAGCCAATCATGGGAGAATCAGAGCCTCTTAGGGTAAGAGTGTTTAATATTTCCTGAGATGCCCTGCAGTGCAGCCAGATAGGGTACAGTGCACTATCCTTTATGTCATTCCCCAAGGATGTGCCCTCTCTTTTTCATGGTCTCCATAGGGAAATTTACCTCAATGCTGGGTGCATCTACGCGAAAAAAAGTGCTTCTACATGTGACTGGGTTTTATTCCTCCAAGTTTTATTTTGTGCCCCCAAAATTGGCATGGTGTATTTTCATGTGTTCTGTCACTGTATACAACTGACAGGTCTTAAATTGAATAAATCTCAATGTGCTATTCACAGTAAATTACAGCAGTGCTAATGACAATCCATCCACCTGATCATTTGGTATTGAAGTACAGCAGGGGGTTTGGTGATATCCAGCTCACAGGTTGCTGAGATGTACAGCTGACTGAAGCTAGTGGGATTTCATTAATTTAATAAATTAAGTATCATTTCATTAATTTCATTAAGTTCTTACAAGTATTTTTAAGCTGCCACTGTATCGGGGAAGGACCAGGTCCTCCTGGAACTCAGGGGCTTGCCCCTGACCCTGGGAGGTGGTGGGCAGGCTCTGCCAAAAGAAGAATTGGGCCCCTCACTGCTTCTGCCTGGCAGCCCCAGGGGTCTTACCTGTGCCCCTCAGTCCCAACCCACTGCCCTTCATCCCTGCTGCTGACCCTCACTTCTGACCTGCACAGTTTCCAGTGCCCCAGGCCATGCTAATATTCCTCACTCCCAAAATATCCCCCCAGAAGCTGCAGCTGCCCTTGTGGAGCCCCATAGAATTGATAGACCGGAAGGGGCCTGTAAGATCATCAAGTCTGTAGTCCCCTGCCATGGGCAGGAGGTAGTTAGGCTCAAATATGCTCAACGAAATGCTTGTCCAGCCTCCTCTTGAACACCTCCAAGGATGGTGACTACACCACCTCTGCTGGGAGTGTGTTCTAGATTCTAGAAACCCTTACGGAAAAGAAGTTTTTCCTTATGTCCAGCCTAAATTTTTCCTCAATTAGCTTGTGGCCACTGGTCTTTGTCTTCCCAAGGGGTGCCTTTCTAAGAGGTGCTCTCCTAGATCTTAGTGCTCACCCCGATGTACTTGTAGGCGGCTGTCATAGATTCATAGATGTAGGGTTGGAAGGGACCCAAGTAGATCTTCAAGTCTGACCCCCTGCCCTGTGCAGGAGAGAATACTGGGCTCATATGATCCCAGCTAGGTAATTGTCAAGCCTCATCTTAAACACCCCCAAGGTAGGAGCCAGCACCACTTCCCTTGGAAGTTGATTCCAGATCCTAGCCACCCTGACCGTGAAGTAGCCTGAAACTACTCTCAAACAACTTATGGCCGTTATTCCTTGGTACTCCAAGAGGTGCTTGGGTAAACAGGGACTCTCCCATTCCCCGCTGGTCCCCCCAGTAAGTTTATAGATGGCCACCAGGTCCCCTCTCTGCTTTCTCTTGCGGAGGCTGAACAGGTTCAGGTCCTGTAGCCTCTCCTCATAGGGTCTGCCCTGCTGCCCCCTGATCATGCGAGTGGCCCTCCTCTGGACCCTCTCCATGTTGTCCACATCTCCCCAAAAGTGCAGCTCCCAGAACTGAATGCAGTACTCCAACTATGGCCTGACCAGTGTTGCATACAGGGGGAGGATCACCTCCTTGGCCCTGCTTGTGATGCATCTGTGGATACATGACAAGGTGCAGTTGGCCTTACTGACCACATCCTCACATTGGTGGCCAATGTTCATTTTGGAATCGATAATGACTCCAAGATCTCTTTCTGCCACTGTACTTTTGAGAAGGGAGTTCCCCAGCCTGTAGGTATGCTGCTGGTTCTTACTGCCCAGGTGCAATACCTTTCATGTGTCAGTATTGAAACTCATCCTGTTCTCATCTGCCGACCCCTATAACCTGTCCAGATCTAATTGCAGCCTGTCCCTCTCCTCCAGCATGCTCACTTCTCCCCACATCTTAGTGTCATCTGCAAATTTGAACAAGGTGCTTTTCACCCCCCTCATCCAAGTCGCTGATGAAGATGTTGAACAGTGCGGGCCCAAGGACCAAGCCCTGGGGAACCCCACTGCCCACATCCCTCCAGCTTGAAAATGACCCATCCACCACCACTCTCTGGTTGTGGCCCTCCGGCCAGTTAGCGACCCATCTGACTGTGTAGGCATTGACACCACAGTTGCCTGCTTTTTGACCGCATGGGGATGGCCTCTTTTTGAGCAGTGAGAATTGCCCCTTTAAAGAAGCACCACTATTCTGGTGGCCTTTCTGACTAGACTAGACTCCTGAGTTTACCAAAGTTTGCCCTTCCAAAGTCTAGGACTTCTGCTCTACTGACTGAATTCCCAGGCTTTTGGTGGATGGTGAACCTAATCAGGCTGTGGTCTGGTCACTGTCGCCCAGAGTACCTCCAGTCTTCAGGTCGCCCACCGTGTCTTCCCTTTTGGTCAGCACTAAGTCCAGAATGGCTTTACCCCTAGTCAGTCCTTCCACAGCCTGCATCAAGAACGGGTTGTCAATGGCCACCAGGAAGTTGGTTGGCCTGCTGGAGCTAGCTGAATGGTCTTCCCAACAGATGTCAGGGTAGTTGCAGTCACCCATGACAATCAGGTCTTTAGTGCTGGCTGCCTCAGTCAGTTCCCTGGAGAATGCCTGATCACTCTTCTCTTCTTGGTAGGGAGGTCTATAGTAGACTCCCACCATCAGGTCCCCTCTCCTGAGCTCCCTTGTATTTTGACCTAGAGGGTTTCAAGGGACCTCTTCCTGCAATCAAACATGATCTTCAGGGAGAGGTACCGATCCTTCCTATAGAGCCTATAGCCCTTAATCATATATATCATCCCACCAGGTCTCCATCAAACCAATGAGGCCAAATTCCTCGTCTAGAAGGAGTGCCAGTTCATCCTGTTTATGGCCCATGCTTTTGGCATTTTCATAAGGATATCTGAGTTCACCCCTAGTTACCCCACATTTTCTGTCACTCTACAAGTGCCTTGGGGTGTTGGTACTCATCTGAATGTCCCCTATGTGAATGCCCTGCCCTGGGTCATCTTGGCCAAAGGTTTTATGTACAGCAGTGGAATCTACCCTCTCTTCCCTGGACATGCCTAGTTTAAAGCCCTCCTCAGCAAGTTTGTGCTTCTCGTGGCAAAGAGCTTCTTCCCTCTGCCTGTGAGGTGAATACCATCTCTTGCATGTAGACCAGTGCCATTGAACTGCATGCCAAGGTCGAGGAATCCACAACCAACATGGTGACACCATCTCCAAAGCCTTCAGTTGACTTCCTCGATACACTCCTCCCTCAGATGACTATGGCCTCTAACTGTGGGAGGACTGAGAAGAAGATCACTTGTGCTCCTAGTTCCTTGAGCTTCACCCCCATGGTCTTGTAATCGCTCATAATTCTCCGGGGGTTATTTCTTGCCATGTCGTCGGTGCCCACATGGACAAGGAGCATGGGGTAGTGGTCCATAGGGTGGACCAATTTTGGGATCCTTGCTGTTATATCTCATACCCTGGCTCCTAGAAGGCAACAGATCTCTCGAGCGAAGGGTTCTGGATGACAAATGTCACCTTCTGTTCCCCACAGTATGGAGTCTTTCACAACAATCACCCTTTGTTGCTTCCTTGGTGCAGGTGGCTGTTCCTGTCCTGTCTTCAGTGTGGAGGATGCAGATGCCTCGTTTGTCGATAGTGTGAGGGCTGTGTAGTTGTTATGCAGGGCTATTGGTGAAGCAACTGATGCACGCCTTGGCTTTGGGCCTGATGTGACCAATTTCCACCCGCCATTGGTTGGGGTATCTTGCTCAAGCCCACTCTTCTGCCTGGTCTCCGTGGCATCCTTCTCCAGGTGTAGGGCTTGGCAGTAAGCATCAATATCTACCTCATGTTGCCTGATGGCTTGCAGTCTGCTCACCTCCTCCTGGAGCTCTCTCACCCGGCCCTCCAGAGTCTCCACCAGCAAGCACATCCCACAAGCAGGAGTGCTTGAACCCCAAATCCCAGCATCCAGCAGACATGCCTGGCAGCCTCTGCAGCCTGGAGTCAAGGGCTCTGTCTGTGTGGAGGCTGAGACCATAGGCTCCGTCTCGGTAAAGACCTCCGAGGTAGCAAGTGGGGGTGGTTCACTCAGATCAGGAAGCCTAGGGGTGCGACACGTGCCCATCACCATATTGCAGGGTGAGACCTGTTTGCGCAGCTCCTTAGGTGCTTGTTTGAGTAGGAGACCAGATGGGTGTAATTACCCCCATGTGGCCCTCTCCAGCAGCTGTTGCTGTTGCTGTGGCCTGGCAGACGGGCTCCAGTAGCTGCCTGCAGGGGGATCCCCTGGATTTCCAGCTTCCCGAGGAGCTGGGGGACTCCCTGAGTCCCTCCCTGGAGGGTGGGAAGGTCTGATCCCTTGTCTCCTATACCTGACATCCAGCGCCGAAGGTCTGTCCCATGGCATGGGGGGCTTCAGCTGCCTGGGGGTGCAACAGGTATGGGGTGAGCCATGTGTCTCTGCCAGGGGGCAGCTCGGGCTGAGAATGTCCACTGATGGCTCCTCCCCATACCCTCCTGCACGAAATCCTGTGCTAACTCATGTGCCAGGCCCAGAGTGTGCCTGTTTGTGCACTCTGTTTATGCAGCTCCTTTGGGGCTGGGCTAAGTAGGGACCGGGGGTGCAGGGGGATGTGACCCTCCTCGGCACCATTCAGCTGCTTCCAACCACTATCTGGCTACCTGCCACAGTCCCCCACTTACCTCCTGGCTCCATGCTGGGAGTCAGGGGTCCACCGGGTGGCGGGGGGTGTCTGTGGTTCTTGGGAGTGTGATGGGCTTCTACCTGTGCTTCTCTACCAGATGGGCTTCTACCTGTGCTTCTCTGCCCACCCCTAGCTCTTGGCCCTGGCCCAGCCAGAGAGGAGATGCGCACTGCCCACCCTGGATGGCTATGGCCAGGATGCCAGTCTGGGCTGTGCTGTCCCTGACTCCCCAAAGTCAGCGGCCCCATTGGCCTTTAATCCACCACTGGTTAATAATAATAATTAATAATAATAATAATAATAATAATAATTAATAACTGCTTGGCCATCTTATGTGGGCAGCCGAAAGCGGTTCATTTTGCCATTAAAAAGCAAATTGAGGATGCCCAGTTCCAGGACTGTAGGCAGTCTAGCCAGTTCCCAGTTCTAGCCTGCAGGCATCGTAACATCTATTTTTGAAACCCCCCTGAAGCTGGCCTGCAGTTTTACCAGGGTTTCCAGTTTTACTAGTTGTACCTGCCCCTCTGTGGGTCCCTCTGTCAACTGCTGTTGACTTGGCAGTGAGGAAAACAAAGCCAGGCAATGTCACTTGAGTATTTGTTAATCGCCTGCATTGAAAGAAAGGTGTTCCTATCAAACTTACACAAGTCCAACCTCTTGTCCCATAAACACATTAAGTCAAGTAAATAGAAACCTGTATTTACATAAATAAACATAATTGATACATTAAGCATAATTTGCATAATTTAACCAACTGCAAAGCAGCATTTACAAGGTAATGATAAGCAATAAGCAATAATCTATAATAAGTGAACAATCAGGTGAAGCCAGTAGAAAACATACCTTTGGCAATCTTTGAGTTGTATGGGCTGTGAGCTATGCTGACAGGGCTAATCACCTATTCATAAACTGAGTGCCTTTAACACCTGGGCTAACAGCACACCTGTTGTCGGGTTTCTGTAAAACCTGAGAGTGGCATTAGGGGGACAATTACACTGCAGCAAAAAGGGATGTTTTAGATGTTCAGGAAATAGATTTTGGCAAGCCTTGAGTTGCATGAGCTATGGGTGCGTGTGCTTGACAGGTATCTCATCCACTAAGTTCAGACTTCTTTATGCAAGGCATGGCACAGCAACTGTTGGGGAAGACTTGCTCTGCCATCCCTGCACCCCAAAAAATCCCTGCCTGGGTATGGCAGAACAGCATTTTCCTGTGTGTCAAGACATTGCTACTAGTGGTGTATGGTCTGGATTGCTTAGCAGTCTTCCCCTGCCCAAAGCATGACTAACAGTGGGAGGCTGTCAACTGACAGCACCCCCATGACCAAGGTACTAAGTATATGTGCTTGAAAAAGGAACTGGCTTTTGGCCTGTGATTACAGATGGAAAGTATCTTGCCCATAATGCTAACCTTGCCCCATAATGCCATCCTAATCCAATGTTCATGTAGTGCTAACAGAGCCAGTGAGCAAATGAAGGCAGACAGAACTGACCCGCTATTCATAAAGTGGCCATGCTTAATTGTCCTGCTGGCTCACAAAACACTCCTTGTCAGGTTTATGTAAAACCAGCGAGTGAATAAATGTTGGGGAGAAAAATCAGCTATGGCAAGCCAAAAAGGGATGGTTTAGCAATACAGGTGGAGAGCAGCAGTGGTTCCTCATGGTGGCTGGTTCTGGGCAAAGTCTAGGGCACTATGCTCTCCTAAGATATGTTCTGCAATGGTTGCAAGTTCTGCTGGAGCCAGTGAGCGGCGTGTTCTGAATGGCTTGGTGCCACTGGCAGGGGTGCTGTGGGGAGTTGCAGCGAGGAAAAAAACCTTTGCCAAAACCTCAGTGACCCAGACAGTGCTCCCGAGGAGCCCTGCCTGACCGACCCCCAACCATCCAGGACACTGCCTGCCCCTTCACTGGCATCAGGCCAGGCATAAGCCTCAGGTCTGGCTTGTACCTGAAGCCTCAGTCACCAGGGCAAATTAGGAAGTGTCTGCCCTGCTAAAACTAAAAGTTGGGTGGCAGGGGGAGAGGGGGACTACACACCAGAAAAAATTGTTATGATGCTTACATGCTAGAACCTGCAATCCTGGAATTGGCCAACGCCATACTGCTTTAAATGACAAATGAGACCACACTCGGAAGCCCATTTAAAGCGGCAAAGCAGTTATTAATTCCGTACCAGTGTCGGGTTAATGCATGGGCCCCTTGGGGCCCAGGCCCCAGGTCCCCTGGTTATCATGGGCTGCCTGGGGTGCCAAAGGCAGCGTAGCCCAGGTGGGCATGCTGGCCATTGACATCTGGGGTGGGCAGTGCATGCCTCCTCCCCTCCAGCTAGTCCAGTGCCAGAGCCAGGGTCTAGGATTGGGCATGGGGCTCCCTGCAGGCAGCAGCAGCTTCCTTGGGGCTATCTACTACCAACAGGATCCATGGGTGACCCTGATCCCACTCACTGCTGTCAGTGGGTGACTGCTGGCATCTGCTGCACTCGGCCAGGCTGTGGCTGGGGCTGCCTTCACCTCAGCAGCGCTCGCGCCACCTGTCTCCCCTTGGCCATGACAAATTAATGGCATCAATAAATCCACCGACCTAATTAATGACATAGTAGGGGGGCTGTCAGTTGAAACCCTGGCACCACCAAGACATGCTTTGTGACGGGCAAGACTCTGGTCAGGGTTGTCCATGAGAGTCCCCCAGTGCCACAGAGGCATAGTGTTGTGTGGCCCAAAAAGAATTTGGAGCCATAATCCCAGCCAAATAGCCAGTTCCTTATTTGAGCCATTATACTGAGTACAGTGTAATTGTCCCCCACGTGCCATTTATTTGCTTGCTAGTTTTACATAAAAAAGGCAAGCGACTTTGTGAGCCCACCTGGTTAAGTCTGTGATCTTCATGCAGTTCTGTCAGTATTCCTTTCCTCACTGGCTATGTACGAAACTGTGAACAGGGACCAGTGTCTTGACACATGGGTTGCTGGTGGGTAGCCTGCTGTTGTGCCATGCCCCGAAAGGGACCCTATGTGTGCCCGTCATGGGCCTAGCTGTTAGTATGTGGTTCATTGATTAGCTACACCTTGCAGGTATTTGTGGTGCCAAAAATCACAAAAGACCACCCAGAACAAGTATGCCTATAAGCTTCATAGTTGCCAGCATGGTGCCAGCAGGTCTGGTGTCTAAACTTTGTACAATAAAAAGAACCTTGGAGGGGGGGGTGAACTTTCCTGAACCCGGTCCCCTCAAGACTTATAAATTGAGGCCATAGCTCCATATCCCTTACTGATCTGAGATGCCTGACACTGCAGAGAGAAGAGAGCAGACTGAGGCATGTAAGACTAGGACCACTTGGTCCTAAGCAGAAACCAAGAGCCTGGTGCAGGTGCTGGTGGACCCTGGGGTAGTGCATCAGTTCATCAACAGTCTGTGGGTGAACTGGCTTGTATACCTTGGTGTATCCAGAAGACTTGCTGAGCGGGGGCACAACAAGATAGCGGCCCAGTGCCGGGTCATGGCCAAGATCCTGCCAGCTGCTTTCCACAGAGATGTTGCAAGAACACAGAAGCAGGGCATCTCACATGTTGCATTACAAGTACCTCCATCCACTAATGTAGGTACTCGATCACCCTGAACAGAGACGGACAGAGGTCTCCAAGCCATTTTCTGCTCTGGAGACCTCACCAACCACAGCTGCAGTTCAAGCTAGTTCAAGGGAGGAAGATAGAGGAAGGCTACCGGTAATGGCATCTGCGGATTCCTCTGAGGAGGTAGACTACTGCACTTGACCTCCACATCTTCAGTATGTGAAGCCCTGGGGACCCTTTAAGTCAATTGTCATCTGAACTGACACCTGCAATTAGGCTGGGCTGTGAGGTGAAGGAGGGGAGGGACTGGGTTGGCACAGGACACTGCAGTGCAGGGAGGGAGATGGGCAGTGCAGGGAGGTGCAGGGCAATGCACAGCAGCGAGGCTGTACTGGGCAATCTTTGCAGCCACTCAGGGCCTGCAACCCCTCCCCCCCCCCCCCCCCC
>NW_017729002.1:18533791-18547404 GCF_001723915.1 Gavialis gangeticus
CCCCCCCCCCCCCCCCCCAGCCAGGCAACCCCTTCTTGGCATTGGCAATGCATAGGGGGTGCACACGGGTACACATGCACCCCCTGAAATTGGCAGTACACCCCTTGAAAGAAGTACTGCTGACGCTGCCTGTGGGCTTGTTAGTTATTGCTTATTGTTACTGTGTAAATGTGGTTTTGTGGTTTGATAAATAATGTAAATTATGCTTAATATATAAAATATGTTTAATTATGTAAATAAAGGTTTATATTTGCTTGACTTCATGTTCCATGTGTGTACAGGCAAATGGAGGGATTTGCATTAGCTTGATAGGCATACATTCTTTCAATACGGGCAATTAGCAGATACTCAAGCCTGGCTGCCTGTCTTTGTTCCCCTCACTGCCAAATCAACAGAGGGACCAACAGAGGGTTAGGTAAAACTGGTAAACCTGGTAAATCCCTGTCCTGCCCCTCCTGTGCTGGCAGCTCCCCAGTAAGAGGCACTGTCGGGGCTGGGGGGACTGTGGGTGGGGAGTGACAGGGAGGCCCCCCCAACAGGTGCCTAACAGACACCTGGCCCTGCTTGACACCCCTAGCCTCCCTGGACCTGGGGAGTTGTAGGACCAGGCAGTCACCATTTGCTTTGAATGGCAAATGAAACTGCTTCCAGGTGCCCATGCTAGGTGGACAAGGGGTAATTAATTCCTTGCATAAACCGGGGGTGGATTATGGGCTGACAGTGACCCTGGCAATCAAGGCCCCCACTTGGGGAGCCAGGGGCAGCATGGCCCAGGCACGCACCCTGGCCATGGCCGTGCAGGGCAGGCATGGGGTTTTGTGCAGTCAGTGGCAGCTTGCTGGGGATGTCTGCTGCCAGGAGGACCCATAGGTTTGACTATGCTGTCAGCTCGTGCCCACAAAATGAAAAAAAATGTTATGGTGCCTGTAGGCTACAGTCTGCAGTCCTGGGACCAGGCAGCCACCATTTGCTTTGAATGGTAAATGAAAGCACTCCCAGGTTCCCACATTAGGCAACCAGGTGGTTATTAATTCCTTGCATGAACCAGGGGCGTATTATAGGCCAACATTTCCCCTGGCAATCAAGGCCCCTCTTTGGAAGCCATGGGTAACAGCCCAGGCGGGCATCCTGGCTACGGCCATGGAGGGCAGGTGCAGGGGTTTGGGTAGGTCAGCAGAAGATTGATTTATGTCCGGCTGGGCTTACACCTGGTGTCCAAAAATACCTGCTACACACAAATACCTGCAAACTGAAGTGACATCTGGTGGACAAACTAGCTTATTACACATCATGCAGTGAATTACCATGTACACGTGACAGATCAATGGCTGTATCATTTCAATGTGCACCTTTGGGATGTGGTTTATTTCACAATGTAAAAAACTCATTTAAATAGCAAAAAACCCCGTATGTGTAAAGTGTGATGCAATTAAACCACAAAAACAGGCAATTAGTCACACGTACACGTGCCCTTAATGTGCAGAAGACTAATTCTGCGGATTAGCGTGACTGGCCTAAATATGCTAATGCGCAGTAGACTTAGCCTAATGTGCGTTAACACCAGGAGGAAAAAAAAATGTTCATCCATGCTAATGCGCAGTAGTGCTGATTACAGCACATTGTTTAGAACCTGTTATTACAGGTATTAAACTTGTAATGCACCATAATTACAGTGCATTAATGAACGTCTAGATGCACCCACTGTTTGCCAGTTCAGGAACTTGTATTTTAACCTGCTTCTGCCATGGCCTATGTAACCTGGGTGGTACTCAGACAAGGTACCCCCTCTTCAATTGAAGGGATTTAGTGGGTGCCAGTGTGCTATGGAAGAGGCATGGCTGCTTATGGGGAGCAGCTCTCCTCCTATTCCCCATAAAGTAGAGCCGAGACATCAGTTGGAACTTAACCACATACAATTTAAAAGGACCCGGGTTAGGATATGACATATGTGCAGGAGATTATGGAGGATCCTGGATAATAAGGGTACAATCCTCTGGGTACCTGTGGGGGGGGAACAGGGGAGCATGAACGATGCATGACCCCAGAGGCTGGGGGGTCATGGAGAATGCCCGCAGGTAGCGGCAGCAGTGGGGGCATGGCGACAGTGAGCAGAGAGCTCCCACAGGCAGGTGTGGCGGCGTGGGCAGCAGGGGGTGGCAAGCGGTGAGTGGCAACCGGTGGTCTGTGACCACCCGCAGACACTGCCGGTGGTGTCAGTGTAAGCGGGGGTGGCAAGCAGTGACCACCCACAGGTGTCACTGGCAGTGGTGGGGTGCCCATGCTAGGTGGCCCAGGGGTTGCACCGCCAATCTCAGGGGGTGCCAATGCAGGGAAGCAAGAGGGGATACAGTAAAGGTTAGGTACACATATACAGCTAGCAGAGGCAAATCAATAACAAAGCTTGAGGCGCAGGGTTTCCCAAAATATGAGGCACAGGCACTCCAGAGGGGTGGGGCAGGGAAAGGAGGTAAGGAGAACCTTCCTCCCCAGTGAGGAATCTCTCTTCCCACAGCTCACCTCTCTGGTGCCTCAGGCAGAGATTGAGCCCAGGTCCTCCATGTGGCTAGCCAGAACTCTACCACAGAGCCATCAATGCTTGAGCTACTGTTTGCAGCTCCAGGGCTCTAGTTCCTCCAGGATCCTCCTGGCCTCATGCCAAGGGATGGAAAGAAAAAGAAAGGGCCCAAGCTGCTGCCTGCAGCTCCAGGCTTGGGTCCCTCTCAAACCCACCGTGTTCTGTCCCGTGCAGCACTCCAACTGCGCTGAGCTGCCTCCTGCAGCTCCCAGGGCTCTTCTGAGGCAACCACTCCAGCCCGCTGGCCAGCTCATACCAGCTCTTCAGGACTCCTCTCCTTCGTCCCTCATTGTTTCTCCTCGGAGCCACGTGCGCTGCCCCTTTTATCCCCACCAGTTGGCCATTGGGACCCATCCGGAGACATGAGAAGTGAATCTTCACTCAGGTCCGGGCTCTACCTGGCCCCTGGGTGAGGGGGCGGGGGCAGCCTTCTTCTTTAGGGGCCTGATTGGTGGAGAAAAGGGAGTCCCCCCCCCCACCAATAATTTTTTAACTTTTCAAAACCCCCCAGGCCAAGCCGCCAGTGGCTAGCCTGTCACACCTGCATAAGCTTTGAGAACAGGCTGTGTGAAAATGTTAACTCTCCATCTGTGCCCTCTTGGAAGCTCAGGAATCACCAACTATAAAAATCCCCTTCACATCTCTAATTCAGTTAAGCCACAAGCTGTACACGTAAAGGGTTAATTATAGCTGCCTGACTTTTAGAAAACCTTGGCTTTGTCTCTGAAGCCTCTGTGCACATTGATATGACTTCCTGGTATTGCAATGGTTGGTCAGGTAAGTGCAACTTTAATTACAACAGTGTAAAAGCAAAGGGATATGTACTTAACCCAGTCCAATCTTGTACTCCTTAGGGAGAGTGAGTTTTGCTGAAATCCAGATCATAGAACTAGGAGGAAAAAAAGACCAAAATCAGATCTTGTGCCACCAGAAGCTAAGTGGAAATGGCCAGTAATATTTTACAGCTCTGAACAGGGCAGTACAGCACAGGACTTTCCCAGCCAGCCCCCCAGGTAAATGAATAAATAGATAAATAAAAAAACTAACTTTTTCCAGCACTCTAAGAACAACTAATTTAGTCATCTCTATGGTTACCATACATTTGGGGTTTTTTGGACATGTCACAGATTTCACAGATTTTTAGGGTCAGAAGGGACCTCAGCAGACAGAGAGAGAGAGCATGTGTGTGCACATGCGAGCTGTGTGGGCAGCAGGGCTGGGGAGTGGGAGGGCAGGGAGCTGCAAGTTGGGAGTGAGGGGCACCAACAGAGGTGACGGGGGTACAGTGAGTAAGGAGTGAGAGGCAGCAGCAGGGTTGGGGGAAGCTGTGGCTTAGGAGTAAGGGGCAGAGACAGGGCATGGGCATATCACTGCCCCTTCCCACAACCATTTACCCCTTCCCCCTGTTCCCTCCCCGCCATCCAAGTGTCCTATTTTTTGATACTGGAAATATGGTAACCCTTCATTAGTTATTGGGAGAGGCTGGTACATCATTCATTCATTGAAAGACTGCGGGACCTAAACCTGTTCAGCCTTCACAAGAGAAGGCTGAGGGGGGACCTGGTGACTGTCTATAAACTCACTAGGGGGGACCAGAAGGGTTTGGGGGAGACACTGTTTCCCCTAGCACCGCCTGGCATGACAAGGAACAATGGACACAAATTATTGGAGAGTAGGTTTAGATTAGACATCCGCAAGAACTACTTTACAGTTAGGGCAGCTAGGATCTGGAACCAACTTTCAAGGGAAGTGGTGCTGGCTCGTACCCTGGGGATCTTTAAGAAGAGACTTGATGCCTACCTGGCTGGACTCATTTGAGTCCAGTTTTTTTCTCCCGCCCAGGCGGGGGGTCGGACTTGAAGATCTACAAGGTCCCTTCTGACCTGACTTCTATGATTCTATGATTCTATAGAGCACATGCCTGTAGCTTAGAGCTCTTGTTTGCTCCCTATGTACTATTAAGAATCTGGTACTGGGCTATTGTAGCTCCAGTTTTTCACCGAATTACAGAAACAAATCCTTTTATTTTGAAAGTTGTGCTGAAAATGCAGACTTGCTTAACAGTAATTGTGCTTTTCTGGGATACTCACTAGTTTCTGTTGCACAGAGGCTCAGAGAGTTTTGAAGTTGACTTTGTTGTCTTCCAGCCACTGATCAAATGTTTGGGCCTTAGGGTTAAGCTTCAGGGTCAGCTCCATATTGCGATCTGGATTCATAGCGTAGAACTGGAACATGTTAGCCAGCTCCTGGGCCCCAGGGAAGCCAAGCTTCTCATAATCCTCAGCTGAGATCTGCAGAAAGAATGGGAGTGTAGAGAAGTCTTGGTTGGTCAGAACAAGAATTAGGGGGCCAGTTCATGTTACTCTTAATCCCTGCTGGAAATGGGGTAAAATTTCTACCCCAACATGGTCTGTAGAGAGTTTAAAAAGGAATATTTCTAACATGGTGGTATGGGCCTTGATGCAACTTGCTTTTTGGGTCTAGTACTGATTTGTAAGTGACATTTAGATTTGGTTTTCTTGGAGTGGGGAAAAACCAGCAGCCACATAATAAAATTGAAGCAAGCATGAAGTCCAAGTCCTTAGAAGTGCTTTATAGGAAGATAGCTTCTGCAGGAAACAAACTAATGTGATTTTACCATGCCCTCCCCAACTGCTGCCTAGATCCCCATCACTGGCAGCACCTCTCCCCCTCCCCACTTCCCCTCTTCCAAATCCCTGGAATACCCACTCTACTACCATAAAACTCTGAACAGGATACTGTTTGTCATTCATTTAACCATGAGGTGGCACCACACATCCATAATTACTGTAGCAGTTTGAACTACTCCTCTGAGGTGTTACAGAGCAAAACTGGGGGGAGGGAGGAAGTGTGCACACACAGATGTGAAGTTGCAATAGTAGCTGAAGCTGCAGTGTGGAGTTTGGGGTGCCAGAGTTCTGGTTCCATTCAGATGGAGGTCCCTCTGCAACTCAGCATAAATCACTTAATGTGACAGAGCACCTTTTGGGTGCCTGTCACTTTATGGGCTGGAGCAGGCAGTCAGCAGGCGCTTGAAGAAGGCGGCCATTTTAGAGCCCAGGTCTCAGGGCTGGAGCAGCAGTTTGCTGCCAGCCGTCAAGGAAGTAACATCACCCGGCTGAGCTACTGCTCCTGAAACATCTTAGAGGTAAGGGCAGGAGCTATGAGGATGGCAGGAGGCTCCTGGTCTTGGGCACGCTGGAAACTGCACCCTGCGGAGGAAGGGTGGCCTGGTGGGACTCCCTGTGGCATGGGAGTCCCCAAGAAGGCCAGACCATTGACCTCCCTGGTGAAAGGCGGGTAGGGGCACCTTAACTCCAGCCCTCACCATCTGGTGGATTATTGTGAGAGCAAGGAGGGCAGGGGCAGGCACACTAATGAGAGGCACCTGAGCCCATAAGGGGTTAAGATCCAGGAGTTAGGGCCAGGCACACTTACAGAGAAGCACCTGAGCCCAAAGGGGGTGTAAGACCCCAGGCCCTAATGAAAGGGCAGAGTTGAGGCCAGGCACACCTAGAGAGAGAGACCTATAGGGGTGTAAGACCCCGGGCCCCAGGGTAGGGGTGGAGTGTTGGCCCAAAGGAGGGGTGAAGTGGCCCAGTGGGGGCTAAGAGCAGAGTCAGCCCACAGTCTGGTAAATTGCTCAGCCACCAGGCAGATGAGAGTTGTGGGAGAGACCCAAAAGGCTGTGACAGGGCTGGCCAAGGAGTGGAGAATTAAGCCTGATGGCCTATGTGGTCGCTCAAAGGGAGCAGGGTGGGGTGTATGTGGCCCAGAAACAGGGCAGTGTAAGAGAGGCCTGGGTGAGAGCATGCAGAGTGTCAGAGGCCCCAGTGAGAGGAGGTCAGAATGGGTGTGGCCCTTAATAGGGCAGTGTGCAAGAGGCCTAACAATGCACTGAGTTTGGCCTGGCTGAAGCCAGAGCTGTAACAAACTGTATGTCATCTATGAGGCATGGGACATGATAAGGGATGGTTGGAGTCATGTGTTTACCATCCAGGAACAACAAGGTGCTCAAAGGGCAGCCTCCTGCCTAAACATCTGAATTATTTAACAACAAGGCATGGCAAGGGAGTGAGGCGGGAGGTTTGCCCATAGACAGGTAGCGGGCCAGTACTGAGACCAGGCTTGGGAGTTTGCTCCTGTCACACTTACATATGTTTTTCCAGAAGTGCCAGTTGGAGGTGCCAGGACATGACTGGAGAGCCTGAGTAGCTGGCACTCCAGTTGCTGTCTGTATGGAAGTTTAACCATTCGCAGTGAGGTACCCAACAGCAGAGACTACAACTGAAAGTTTTACCTTTGATTTCTATGTCTCAATTTCATCTTTCTTTAAACAGGATTATTGGGCAGCTTTATTAACAGCTGTGAATAAAAGGGACTGGGGCCCTGGAATAAACAATCTTTACAGAAAAGGGACAAGTCTATGGGTAGGCAAGAAATCTGCAGAGGGTTGTAACAAAGTGCAGACCCAGCTCTACAGCCATGTGGAAAGATCACAGAATTCAGGGTTCAAATTATACTCTGACTCTTGGATGGGTGGGGGGAATCTGGAGCAGTGGAAGCTGGAAGGACCTGGTGCTGCTGCTGCTACTGCCACCACCTGAGCTGCTTAGAAAAGCATGGGGTGGGCCAGGACCTCTCCATAAGACCTCTCATCTCTTATAGGGGACTGTGACAGGGGGCCATCTCTGGGGCCGGTCACAATGTCAGCCCACCCACCCGTCTAGGGCAGTTTGCTCTAATCTTCCTGCCATGCCTTGATGTATCAAAGAAAGCAGATGGAAAAACACAGGAGGCTGCCCATTTAATACTCTGATGCCAAGAGCATAATACATGGCTCCAACCTCTCCTGTGTGGATAATACGGTGTCCCATGCCTCACAGGTGGCATCCACAATCACTACTGCTCTCCTGGCCCTTTAACTGGGCTGCACTTGCCTCTGGCCAAAACTTGGCCTCAGGTTTCTGTAGACATGCCTTGGCCACATGCCTTCACTGGGCCCTCAACTCCAGCCCCTCACAGGGGCCTCAACTTCCACACACTCTGGGCTCCTTGCTTCACATTAGGCTTCTAGCCCCTCACACTCTGCCCCCCTCACTGGGGTCACTACTCCACCCCCTCACTGGGGTGTCTGGGCCTTGCACCCCTTGGGCCTCAGGTCTGTCGATGTGCCTGGGCCCCGCTCTTGGCCTCCCACTAGGCCTCACTCATTCAGGCATTGGGCCTCAGGCCCTCCCGGCCCCTGTGTTGTCACCCAAGCCTAGTGCTTTTCTCTCAGGGTGTGCTCCCCTAGCTTTTTCCCTCCACAGGTCACCCACAAGGCAGCAGGGCCTGAGGCTTTCCAGAGCCTCATACTTGCTTTTCACTAGGCAGGCACAGGTGTGGCA
Source organism: Gavialis gangeticus (assembly GCF_001723915.1). Classification (NCBI taxonomy): domain Eukaryota; kingdom Metazoa; phylum Chordata; order Crocodylia; family Gavialidae; genus Gavialis; species Gavialis gangeticus. The sequence goes on from NW_017729002.1 coordinate 18,541,778, forward strand.
TTTTCTGCTGACCACCCTACCATGGGCAGTCCCACCACACCATCCAACTCCAGCAGAGTATAGTTTTAGGTTATTCCCCAGGACCACTGCAGGCCTAGCTGCCCTAGTCCTTCTTCCCCTCACTGGGCTCCTGGATGGTCTTCCATCTGGGCAACTCACTCCTGGGCACTCTGTTGCAGCCTCCAATTCATGGCCTACTCTTGGTCCCTGGCCTCATCTCTCAAGCCCTTCGTAGGATACCTCACTTCAGGAGGCAGGGCTTCCACTTCCATCATTACAGCTTGCTGTCCAGCTGATTGCCTATCCTCTCTTTGGCACTGATGTCCCCCCCCATCGAAGGGTCCTTCATCCTCTTTTAGGCTCTGGCCTCGCCTCCAGAGGATTCGGGGTGCCAGTAGCTCTCCAGAGCCCTGGCCTGCCCTTTGCGGTAGATTCACTTGCCCTTCAGCTTTTTGGCCCTGGCCCCCTTGCTTTGATCAGTTGAGATTCCCCTGGTATCAGTGTAGCAGCAGTTGACTTCTCTACTCAGCAGGGGTCTCCTCTGGGCCCCACCATAAAGCCATAATTTCTTATTGGGCTGGCCTGCTGCCCCCAGAGATCTTACACAAGGCAGCCCCTTTTCTCCACTGGGCTCATCTGAGCCCCTGACCTCACTACTAGATGTAATCAGGGGCTTCCTTAGCCCCTCAGTAGGCCCACACTCTCCGAGCCCCTTTCCTAGGCTGGCCTCGCTTTCCCTAAGCCCATACCCATTTCCTCAGCGCTTGGGACCCCTTGGGTCCCTAGGAACCTCCTCCTTCCCCACCATTCCTACCCTTAACCTCCAGGTGTTCTGGGAACAGCAGTACTCCAACCAGGAGACATTCACCCTTCAGTTCCCCAATTGCAACTGCTAGCTCTGCTTCTCAGGCCCCGCTCTTATTCTGAGGCTGCTCAGCCCTGCTCCAATCAAGTGGCCTCCTGGCTATCATGTGACTGCCTGATTAGCTCTGCAGTCACCTGCAGGCTGCCTCACAGCCGACTCAGGCCCTTAAAGTGGCAAGCAGCGAAAGGTGCATCGCCACACACCTCCCCCTTAAAATCCTTCACGCATCCTTAACATGGCAAGCACCCAACGTGCTCTGCCACAGGGGGCTTATGGGAAGCTCTTGTCTCTTAGGGGGGGGCTCAGCCCCCCTGTATTTTGAACACTCACTGAATCCACTGCCTTCATAGAACCTATAAGCAGAATTCAGGGCAGCGCACAAAAAAAAAAGAGAAAAACTGCAGGGACCTGTCCAAAATCAAGTAAGACTAATAGAAGAAATCAGCTCTGGGGAAGCAGGCTTGGGGCAGAGGCAGGAAGCCTGTGAGAGCTGCTGCTTTAACTACAATGGCAGTACTAATGCAGGTAGGACCCATGTTGTGGATGCAACTCTGCTATTAACAGGAATTGTTCTGCCTCTAAAATTACCACAGTTCCCCTGAACAACTAAAGCTTCGCTGCCAAACACTTCCTTCTGCTGACAGAATTGTGTCTGTACCTGGGGTTTTCCAACCAGAACTGCATCAGTGATGAATGCAGTTGTCTCGCATCTCTAGCTGATGTACCTTTGCTGGCAGAACTCTGAGGCATAAATAATGGGTTGTGTGTCAAACTTTGCTTGGGCAGCACCTCAAAGAATCCAAAATGGATACAAAAGAACAACCACCACTACCCACAGCCTATGTAAAGGCAGCAAAGTCAAGTAATCTAAACTGAGGGAATGCCAGAATTAAGCCTTTCTATGCAACCTCAGTCCAACCCCCTGGGATCTGTGCATTAGGGCAGAGCTGTCCAACTGGTAGTCTGTAGGCCACAGGTGGCCCACAAGGGGTTAAGTTGCAGCCCTTGGGCTCCTGCCTGGCCTATTGTCCCAGCTGCAACAGCACAGAGTCTCCTGGTCCCTCTGCCCCACTTCCTGCCTCCACTCCTGGGTGCTGCAGTGTTGTGGGGGAACTGAGAGTGAGTTCAGGACCCCATGTATTTGGAGTGGGGGAAGAGAATGCAACCAAGTGGTGCAGCTGTGTGTGCATGTGGGAGGGGGGTGCATGTGTGGGTAGGCAATATAGCAAAGGGAGTGTCTGTGTGGCATGCAGCCCAGTGGCCTGGTGCGGCCTGTGGCATGTGGTCCCCAGGGGCTTAAAAGTTGGACATCCTTCCATTAGGCAGTAGAACTACAAGGTTACATGCTATTTTTACACTCTGCCTCATTCAGGAAAAGGTTAAACCCTTGAACCTAGTGTTGCAGAATTTCTGTTTGCACATTTTGACAGCTCTCTCAAGGGTCCTAGTGCTGCACCACTGTTAAGCGGTTTATTGCCACCACAGTCCCTTGAGGTGGGGGTGGGGAGATTGTCATTTAAAAGATAGGAACTGAGGCACAGCCAGGTTAAGACCAAAATTATCAAAAATGTCCATTAACTTTAGCTGCCCAACTACAGACACTTATGGCCAGATCTTTAGAAGGATTTAGAATTTTTATAGTCCTTTATATGGTCAAAGCACAGCTCCCACGGACCTCAGTCACAGTCATAGGCACTCCGTTCCATAAATGTAATCCTAGGCATCTTGTTTTGGACACCTAAAAATGAGAAGAGCAGTTTGTGGCCCCTGTGACTATTGGTTTAAGTGCCTTCCCTGGTGTCAGTCAGACAGCCTCCTGCTCTGGGCTACATGGATGGACAACACAGAGGCCTTGCATGCATCCATGTTTTGGTCCTGCCTAAAAGGAAAGCCCAGGGACTAAGATCTTCTGGATTGACTGGCAAGTGTGAGTGTCTAGCCCTAGACCTTGAATAGGAGCATGGTGTGGGAGTGGTGAGTATCTGCCTCTTTTCTAGGGTCTTGAATACCCAGTTCCCTCTGGCAGACACTGGCACATTTTTACCTCCTCAGGTGAATTTGATGGCCCAGGTCCCTGTTCCTTCCTGCAGAAAGAATAAAACCAAGCACTTCCCACCCTGGTGTCTTTCACAGCCTTCCCAGTATGTCTCGACAAGGTGGCAGCGTACTCTTCCACAGTGAACTTGCTAGTGCAGAGCCCAAGGTCCTGGCCTACATACTTCTCTGGAGACTTCAGCAGGTGAACCACCACAGGCCCCAGATCAGCAACGGCCATGCCAGTCATGGGAGTCTCTCCCAGGGGGATAGGTGCAGAGCAGAGAGTGTGAAGGACCCAAGTTCTAGTCAAGGACATTGTAGCATTTGAGCCATACCAGCCTTCCACGGAGCCATAGTTAACAGGTTTAGGGCCCTGCAAATGGGTGTTTTTTTAAACAGCATGAGGGGGAAATGGCCTTAGGGACCTAAGAGAATTCCCTCTGAATCAGGGTCATATGCTGCTGAAAGGAGCCTTGGGTGCAGAGGGTTTGTTCATCCCTGCCATCCCCCTGAGACATGCCGCATGCCCAGATCATGGAGCACAACATGCCCCTTTGCTTCAGCACTTATTTGAAAGGGTTGCCCAAGCTAGTATCTCCCTTTACTGCCTTTATTGGCTTCCTCCCCAGTTGCTGTTAATCTGCACAGTCTGGAACCTAGAAAGCAGCTCTACATTAGAGCCACATCTTAACTGGAGCAGTGGAGCAGAGGGTTTGTGTCAAGAGCAGGTGTTAGCATGGTTTCAGGAATACTCTGAGTCTCCAGTGGGCCTATATACCCTACACTAAAGCCTGGACTGCTGCCTCTCCACCACTGTTGTTACCTAAGCTGACTAGACTAAAGCTACCTCAGGTACATTCCCCACATTGCACTCACACCTCTGACTGCAGTGTGGGGAGACCCCTGGAGCAAAAAGGCTCTTTGGTCCATCCCAATGCTTCTGATATCATAGATTCATAGAAAATTTTATTAGAAAGAAGATAAGAACTACATTCTACACACTCCCATGGCTCCCTGGGGCCCCTTACCCAGCTCATAGTCTTCCCCATCATGGGCCTTTTGGGGTCAGAAGACCGTGAGGAAGTTCTCAAAGTAGAAGGGCAGCCGGACGCTCGTCATGAGGACACCAGTCATCCGGAAGTACTCCTCAACCTCGCCTTTGCCATCAAAGTGAAGTACCTCCAGCCGGCCCTCCATCAGCTTGTTCACATTCTCCAAGCCACTGTACAGCACGTAGCACAGGGCCAGCCTCTTCATCATATCAGCCAACAGCTTGCCCTATGCATGGATCAGGTATGGGAAGGGAAACTGAATTTAGGCGATTCTTGTGAGTCAAACCCTCCACCCAGGATGCACCTATGCTCCAAGAACCTCCCTAGGACTAGGAAATACTGTTCCTCAGTGCACAGTTCTTGGGTACTGGGACAGGCTGGTCCCTTACCAAAAATGGATAAACCAATGCTTGCTAAAGGCAGCTCAGGGCTGTCCTTTCCCTGTTCTGACGTGCACACCTTGCTGAGGGGGACATAGTGACTACTATTTTACAAAGAGATTTTTTTTCCTGCAAAAACAGGTCAGCAGCACATCTGAAAGAATAACAGGTACAGTGAAGGGCACAGTAACAGGGCAAGAGCCAGTATCTTCCTAGAGTGTGTGACAGTGAGATGTCTACCACTTCTGTCCTGCATGCAGTCCAACTTCTGAGCCTACCTCACCAGGCGGGGAGCAGGGTAATGGCAATGGCAAGAATGAGGAGGGCTTTGCTAGTGCAGATCAGAACTCAGAGTGTGCATCAGCACCTGGAGTCACTATGTACCAAGCTCTGGTTCTACCTCTCCTGGTTATGGAGAAAAGCTTGAAAACATGATCCCTAAGGGCCAGAGGGCAATCGCAGCAAACCCAGCAATGTCAGTATTGCAAAACCAGGGCCTGCTTCAGGATTTCTGATTACTTGGTGCTGGCCATACTGCACTAAGCCATAGCTGTGGAATGACTGTGTCATATGTCTCTCTCACTGCAGCTATTAGATCCTTCTCTGTTCCACAAATGTGTTATACAGCATTTAGATAAACTGAGTTTTGCACCTGTGCAACCTCCTTCTCCTTGCTACAGTGCTCCCAGTAGTTTGTCACAACAAAGGCTCCATATGCTCCCTTCAGAGCTGGCTCCAGCATCTGCTCATCATCCTGGTCACCCTTGACCACCTCAGCTCCCTTCTGCTTCAGCTCCTCTGCAGCCTTCTTCCTGGGGTTTCGTGTGACCACTCGGACCTGAAAGGTCCCATCTTCAAGCAAAGCCCTGGCCACAGAGCCCCCCTGAGCACCTGTAAGAGGCTAGATGTCACATTTTCATAGCTCAAAAGCATTTCTCCCAGCCCTTTGCCTTTCTTTTGTTAGTTTTAAACTTACTACCTATTTGTTTGTTTCATTTTATGATCTCTAGTTCTTGTATTGAGAGTAAATAATAAATCCCTATTTACTTTTTCTTTACCATATAATATTTTGTAAACCCTTGTCATGTTCCCCCTCAAGTATTTGTTTTCTAAACTGAATAGCCCTAGCCTCTTTAGTCTTCTCATATGGAAGCCACTCCTTGCCCTTCTCTGTACCTTCTCCAGTTCTTCCATGTCCTTTTTTGAGATGTGGGAACCAAAACTGGGCACAATATTCAAAATGTGAATGCAATGTGAGTGGGCGGGGACGGAGGCACGAGGCCTGCATTGGCG
>NW_017729002.1:18625226-18629206 GCF_001723915.1 Gavialis gangeticus
GCCAGCAGTAAGTTTGAGCAGGGGAAGGGGTGTTTAACCCTTGCCCCAGGCCCAAGCCAGAGTTTGCCAGGGATGGGGGAGCAGACCCCTCTTGCAGACTGGGCTGCATCCCCAACTGGGCTTGCTCCGCCCTGTCAGCCAGCCCTCACTGGTCCAGCTAGGGAGCAGAGGGGTGGGGCCAGCTCTGCTCTCTGGAGCAGCCAGCACAGCCCAGCTCAGGGCTACAAAGCATGTTGGGAGACTGTGATTTAACTAGGAAGGGATCTGGAACAGAAATTTTGTAAACTAGTTTGACCTAGATCAGTTAAATCTGATACTACATTCAATCAGGTTTTTCTTAAACCAGTTTCAGCCATTTTGATGCTGGTTTATGCGCACTGAGCTTCTGTTCTGTTATGGCTTTAAACCAGTTTCTGATCACTTAAACTGGTTTATGTTTAACTTCTGTCCCTAGCCTCTGAGTTTCCTGATTGGGGAAGAGGGGGAGGAAACCCTGCGTCTTGACCCCTGGACAGGAGAATGGGCAGCAAAGTATGTGAAGGCTGCCTCATAAAAGGCCAAATCGTACCACACAGGCAAGGCATGCACCGAGCTCCCCTGTGCAGCACTTCTTTTGAATTATTCTGTAAGAACTGAAGAAATGAGTTGTCCCTGCTCCTTTGCAAAGATGCACTATGAAAATGGTGTGCAAAGGCTTCCTGTTGCAGGATACACTGCCCCCGCCAGCCAACTGTCTGAAAGGAGGCCAGTATAAATCCAGCTTGCAGCTAGGCTCCCTGTGCACTCATCCTCAAACTCACTGCCCAGTCCAGGTAACTAGGCACAGCAGCTAACCCGGGGCGGGCAATTATTTCGGGCGGAGGGCCACTTACTGGGTTTCAGCAAGCCATCGAGGGCCACGTGATAGGCAGACAGGGGAAGATAAATATTAATTTTCTAAATTTTTTAGGGGCCCTGCGGGCCGGATAGAATGGCCTGGCGGGCCACATCTGGCTCCTGGGCCGCATTTTGCCCACCCCTGAGCTAACCTCTGCCATTTCCATTTGGGAATACAAAGGTCTGTGAGACAGTGATAAAAAGAGCCTGCTTTTGCTTTGTCTTTTCAAGCAAGCAGACATTTTCCTCTCATGTCAGTGACACTGACCTCCCACTGCTCTCTGTACGGGGAGTTCATGAATTCAATGGCTGTTTTCTCTTTTTAAAAAGCAAACCAATTAGCAGCAATCCAGTAGCGCCCAGGTGAGATGGAATAGGTGGCTGCTACTTACCATAATTTGAATATCATTAATTTGTGCTGTCAAAAATGGAGAAAGTACCAAGCTCTGAAATGGGCACTATGACATTTGCTACTAATTAAGAAACGTGGGGTGGAGGTTTTGCACTTTAGTTAAAAAAGTTCAAAATAGAACGAACCACTTTGTATCTGTGCTTTGGGTCTCAGAAATTCCTTTCCAAAAAATTAACCCCCCCCCCACAATGCTCTGCCCAGGCAGCAGTCCACAGGTGAAGGGTTGTCGCTCAGACATTTGGAGGGAGTCATTGTACAGAAAATGAATAATGTTACTTGATGTCCAATCAAGAAAGACCCAGGTATAACATTCATGGCATGGATGCTATAGCATATGCACCGAATGTTATCACAAAGAATTTGGATGTTTAGAGTATGATGCTAGTACACTAGCATCCTAGTGATGCCACTGGGTACAATTTCCATGACATTTGGGGTTTTAATCCCAACAAAGCATTGACAGGTTGATATTGGGTTCTTAATATGATCTATTCAGGCACAAGCATATGAGCACTGGGTTGTGGCATCATGGTCCTAGACATTAGTATCCTGGCTCGGTGGCATGTGGCGCTGAATTGTGACACAGCTGTGAGCCACAATCTCAGCCATTTTCTCTACTGGCAGTTGCTGTAGGAAGGCTCTCCTTTGTAAACGTGTAGCAAAGTTCCTTCAATCAGCAATATCTCTAACTGTTTCACAGGAAATTCTTCTGTTAGCTGAGTCAGTACGAGCTGCACAAGCTTGACTCAGCTGGAAGTAGCTCAGATGCATCATAGCAGGATCATTCTGTCCTGAAAGATTTATCCTCCCACATTTTCCCGGTGGGCTGCAAGGAAACATACCTGTTGTTTATCCACAGATACAGACAGTTAGCTCATGGTTTGAGCTTTGCTTACTCCCACATTGCCACTGATGCTTTTTCTTGTCCTTCCATCAGAAACATGGAAAAAGGCTAAATGCCTTCGTCAGTAGTGAACCTTGAGTGATGTGCCATCTCCTGTGACACAGACGGAGAGAAGATCAGGAGGCAGAGTTGAGTCAATGGGAAGGCACTGGGGACTGCCCCACAATTGTAGTGCTGACAACTGAAAGATATCCTTCCCAAGAGGCCTCTGATGCCACGGGAAACCTCCGATGGAAGGTGAGTGGCAGGTCATGGTGGAAGGTCCTGGAGTACAAGGTATACTGTCCCTCTCAGCATTTGTTCCACTTTTCTGTGCTACTGTAAAAGGTTTTGGATGGGGGCAAGGGACTAGGTCAGTCATTCTCAATGTTTTTAGACTCAAGGAATCCTTTGTTTGACTCAAGGCACCCTCCATAATTTTTATTAATTGAGCAGCATCCCATTTCAAAAACTAATTTATTACAGAGCTTTCCTCCTTGCAGAGGGGCTGGGCAGTGGGGGCAAGTGAGCAGCCAGGCAGGGACTAGCCTGAGTCTGCACTTAACTCCTCACACCTATGCAGCACCCTTCAGAAGGTCACGTGGCACCCCAAAGTGCCCAGACACCCTGGCTGGGACTCACTGGATTAAGCCCACAAAAGGAGACAAGGTATTGCTTCAGTGATTCCTGTTATTGAACATGATATGAGCTGTGTCCCTTTCTAACAAGCTTCTTCTTGGTGTACTTTGTGTAGCTGGCTAACCTACATGGTAAACTTAACAGCATCCCCAAGCATGCTGTGCTGCTCTGGGCTGTGGCCTTCTAAACTAGCTTCCTAGTAGGGGTGTGCAAAACGGGCCCTATTTGATCCAGATTTGGATTCGGCCCAAATTGGGGACGGTGGTTTGATTAATTGATTTGGATCACTGTCCCTGATTCGATTTGGCCAAATCCGAATCTGAAGATTCGATGCTGATACAGAGAATTAGCAATTTGGCTATAGACACAGCTTTAATTGTTTTTTCTACATACCTTGAGGTACCAGGCATGGCTCATGAATGCTGTGATGCTGGAGCAGATGGAGCATGGGGGGTCCCCCTGTGCACTCTCTGGCGGACTTGGAAGTGGACTGGAAGTGCTTCCGGTCCACTTCTGGGTCTGCTGCTGAGCATGCTGGGGACAACCCCCCACCCCCACCCCAGTGCTCCTGTGGGATGCTTCATGTGCCCCAGCATCACAGCATTCATGAGCTGCCTGCTACCTAGAGTTATGTAGAAAAAAACATGTAAAGCTGTGTCTATGCCCAAATCGCCTAATCTTTCTGAATCTCTCTGAATCATTTCAGAGGATTCCAATTCAATTCAGAGAGATTAAAGGGTCCTCTGATTTGATTTGGATTAGGAGATTCAGCCACTGAATCGGGGCAGATCTCTGCTGAATTGAATCAGGGACTGAAGCTTCGCACAGCCCTACTGCTTAGACATGTCTGGGCCAGTTGCAGGTGAGGTAATTGGCACAGCAATAGAGTAATTGGCCCAGTCAAAGAACCACAGACATGGCTACTAGGCCTGTGCGAAGCAGCGAGCATTTGCTTCGGATTTAGGTTCAGCTGATTCAGAGGAACAGTGATTTGATTCAGTGATTTGAATCACTGTCCCAATTCAATTCGGCTGAATAGGATCCAAAGATTCGGCACTGCTTGGGAGATTCGGCCATAGACTAAACAGGCAGCAGTCCTTGCTACACTGGACACAGCTGCCTCCAGTCGGTAAGTCTGTTGTGGTGGGTGGAGGGGGGTGGGAAGGGATG
>NW_017729002.1:18634206-18641207 GCF_001723915.1 Gavialis gangeticus
TGCAGATCAATGCCCCCACAGCGAGGGAGTGATTGGGGCTGGGGTTGGGGCTGGGGCTGGGACAAGCTGCCCAGCTGGGGCAGGGAAGGAGGCGGGGCACAGGACTCGGGAAGCGGGGCTTGTGCCACTGTGCACCGCCATGCACTGCTGGTGCAGGAGGGTATGGGAGTGGGTGTGTGGCCCCGGATCTGTGCGGGGCAGGCTGGGCCGGGTTGTACTCTGTAAGTGTGGCAGAAGGCGCTGAAAGTGAGGGATATGCCCTCTCACAACTCGCCTAACTTCCCTGCACCTCCCGGACAAGCCCTGGCTCTGCCCCAGCTGGGCAAGCAGTGGCAGGGCATGGCAGCAGGCACATGCACCCAGATCAGGGAGGGGCTGGCGGCAGGGGCTATGGGGAATTTCAGGGTGGCTGCAGCCCCTCACAGCCCCCGCTCCACTGTGCTCTGCAGCTGCCTGGAGCACAGCCCTGGCTCTGCCCATCCCGTGGAGCTCAGTCTGGTGGGGAGTGGCTGGGACTAGCCTCCCAGAGTGCAGCCCAGCCCAGCCTGCCCTGTGCAGATCTGGGGGCACATGCCCTCTCCAATGCCATCCTGGACTGGTGGCACATGGCAGCGCACAGTGGCGGGATCCCCCCTCCCCAAGTCCTGCGGCCCCCCACCCCAGTGGGGCAGCTTGTCTCAGCCCCAGCCCCAGCCCCAATCCCTCCCTTGCTGTGGGGGCATTCCCTCCCCCCTCTGCCCACCACAACAGACTTACCAGCTGGCAGCAGCTGTGTCCAGCATGGTGAGGATTGCTGCCTGTTTAGTCGATGGCTGAATCTCAGAATCGGTGCCAAATCTTTTCTGAATTCATTCAGAGGCTTCCAATTCTATTTGGACCTTTTAATTGGTCTCCCAGTTCGATTTGGATTTGGAGATTCGGCTTCCAAATTGAGCCAAATCTCCCCCAGATTGAACTGGCTACCAAAGCTTTGCATAGCCCTAATGCCTACACTGTTTCTGGTTTAAAAGTCCTTTCTTCTCTGCTAAAGCAACTGCATGCCATGTTCTATTCTACCACTTCCAGCTTACGTGTGACGGGGATGTTCAGAATAGCTCCAGGCAGCATGTGAACTCAGTGACTGTCCAGCTTGTCCAGTCATTCAAAATGAGCGTTCTGAAACCGTGAAGAAAGAGCTTCTGAGCATTGGGAGGTTGTGTTGAGATTGGAAGGCTTACTTGAAGTTGACTGGAGTCTTTTCAGCTGAGCTGGATATCTTAGGCAGTTGATAATTTCTTGTAAGAAATTAGTCACTCCACTCTTCCGCTGGCAATGACATTGTCCCACAGTGATGTTTTTGTGGTATTTTGGTTTTTGGCCCACTCCTGGCCTGCTGACTTGCCCAGAAGTGTTCTAAGTTTGATGTAAGTTTTTGGTGAAATCCCATTTTGGACCAAACTGATTTATACCACCGAGATGGGTAGAATATGGATTTCTTCCATATTCCTCTAAGCCATTTTTCTCATTCAAAAAGGGATTTTATTACCCATAATGCAATTTATCTCTTTGTTTCTAATGCACAAAGCAGAAATGACAAAGCGAGAATTGAAAAAATAATTGGGAAAAAGTTACTTAGCCAATTCAAATGGTTCCTGGGTCCTCTTACTGGTGCTATTCTGGCTTCAGAGTGAAACATTGTCAGGACAAGCCTATTGTACTTTTGAACCACTAGTTATTTCTTTTTTTATGTGTGTGTTCTGGACTGTGTATCCTTTTTACTATCACACTGTGGGTCTCTACAGTCTCTACCTTGATCAAGCAGCTTATACAATACAGCTTCCCAGTCACAGTGGTGTTACAATGTGACCTCCAAAGGACTCTGACTGCCTTGTCTTGTCACAGCTTCAGCACATAAGAGATCCAGATATAGTCAATGACTCCTCACACTCATCAGTTCCCTCCCATCCTCCCAGGTGTTTGGATCAACCGCTATCGGAAACAGTTGGTGAGGTCCATCTCAGCACAGTTCTTGGAGGAGATTATCTGCTACATGAGGAAGCTGGATGTCCTCACAGCTGAGGAAGCAGGTCAGGTGCAGCAGGTGGGCACCGTATCGGAGCAGGTGAAGGCCGTGATGGATCTTTTGGCCGGGAAGGGCAGCTCTGCTTCTCAGTATCTACAGAACTTCATAGAGAAAAATAATTCCCAGCTCTATCTCCGTATCACTGTCTATGGTAGGTAATGCTGTTCTCTCTTTGGGCAGTGGATCACAGGAGTCTGCAGATGGGTGTGTATTGATACCATGCACTAGCATAGGAATGTCTGTAGTGTGTGTGCATTGATCCAGGTTACAGTTGGTTACTTTGCCTAAGTAAGGACTGACAAAAAATAGTCAGGCCTCAAAGTCTGACTTCATTCTATTAAGAAATGGCAGAAATAATTAGTTCACTGCTGCCAAAATGCAGCCACAGGATTGCTCTGATTGTCAGAGATGTAGCCAATGAAGGAAACTACCCCTCATTCTGCAGTGCCACTGCTTTGAGGTACCATGTGCTTCTGCACTAACTCAGAGCCATGCCAAGGTAACTTGAGCCTCATGAGGAGGAAGACCTGCACCAGACTTGGGCGTAACCCGACTGGCCACTTCCTCCAGTGAGATGAAACCTCCCCGCTGCTAGCTGGCAGAACAGAGTGTTTTTAGCTTGTTGAGAGCAGTTGGAACAGCTGGCAGGATTGAGATAAAACTTTGGGCTGTGCTGTCTTCGGAGGAACCTGAGAAAGGACAGCATTTTTGGTATTTCCCACCCTTGTTAATTGCTGGGGATATTTGCATGAAAAAAGAATCATTGTTGATTCATGCAATTACTTTTCTTTGACAGTGACACTGTCATCTCTGTATTGCATGGAGAAGACTATTTCTGGCAGCTTATGGTTCCACAGTTATGAGGAATATGTAGGAAAGCCTCAGTGGACTGTCAGCCAAAACACTTTAATTAGCATATCTGGTCCCTACGTGGCCTGGAGTCTTGGTACTTTAACCACGAAGTCCCCAGATTCCAAACTGAGCAATTCCATTACTCTGCCTCCTCGGCAGCCCCCTTCAGTGACAGCTCCATCATCTTCACCTCCACCCTTACCTGCTGAATGGTTTTGCAGTGCACTCTTCAATTTTGGTTGTGTTTTCCTTAAGAAATAGCTGGATTTCATTTCTAAGCAAGTGCATCCTGAGAGTCTGCATACTGATTCCTTATGTTTTTAAAGCAGTGTATGATCCTTTGAGATGATCAGGACTATATCACACTACATGACTAATTATGATTATTATAGTTGCTTCTTTTACTAAAACAAGTGTTAGCAACACTGAACCAATATGGCTACAGAGAACAAGGTGTTATCTTATTCTGTCCCACAGACCATCAAGTACCCTAGCAGCTATGTTGATAGCAATGCACAAGGCAGAAGGAATTCGTCTTCTTGGAGTTGGCAGCCTTGGTTGTTAGGGAAAAGATATTATTTAACCATTCTTGGAGGGAGGGCCCATTCTGATCGTGTTATGTGTCTGATGGTGACTGTGCTCTGAATCCAGGGACAGGAATTCAAAAAGCCTGAGCCTGAATTGATTCAATCTTTGCAGTTTAGTCTAACCTGCAAAACTTGAACCAATTTGGACGTGGATAGTAGGCCTACATGAAGCAGCAAGTATTCAATTTGGATTTGGCTGATTCAGGGGGACAGTGATTCTATTGGGTGATTCAAGTCACCATCCTGATTCGATTCGCCTGCCAAATCAGCTGATTCGGTCATTTGGCCAGGGTATAATGGGGAATCACTAAAATACCTATAACTTTGTCATTGTTTTGCAGATTTGGATGAAAACAGCAGGGATGGTAGCCCCTCCTGAGGGCATGAAGCCTGTCAGGTTTCAAGGAGATATGTGCAGGGGCTTCTGTAAAAGTGCACCTCAAACTGTTGAAAGCAAAACTTGTGTCACTTGTGTGTGTTAACTGGGTTTCTGGTTGTAGCCATGTTAGTCTAAGGAACAGGCAGGAAAGGTTCTTTGAGTAGATGTGATATCTTTTATTAGACCAACTAAGTGGTTGGAGAAATTTATCTTGGCAAGTTTTTGGGTTTAAAAACCCTTCATCAGGCGGAGGAAGCTTCTGCAGTTGATGTGTACTCTTTCTGGATGGAATGAAGAGTAAGGAAGCCAGAGGCTGGTATGCAGGCAATAAAGGCAGTCCTCCTTCCCCGTAGCCTCAGCCTAAACCTCCAAGTTCATCCTGGCACAGGAGCTCAGCAGGGAGATGTTCTTCCCCTGCTGGCTGGTGAAAAACTAAACTGCCAACTTCAGCTCTGAGAGCAGGGCATTAAATGGTTGTGAAAGCAACTAAAGAAAGGAAATAGGTGCAGAGTGAGGAGGGTAGCACTCAGCTTGCATGTGGAGCTTGGGGAACCCCAGGAGCCAGAGGTTCACCTCTGGAACACCAGCTGCGCCACCAAACCAGGATCCAAGCAGATGCGGTGGGGTGTCACAACATCCCCAGCAATGCTGGGCACTCTCGCTTGGAACTCTGGTTGGTGGACAGGACAGGTGTTCCCGGGCAACCGTGTCCAGACCCTGCCACATCTGGCTGTGGGTTGCCCAATAGTCCAAGGGGTCGCACTGCAGCAGCTCCACATCCTCAGTGAGATAGGTAGCCACCAAGGCCTCCATGCTACCTGCCAGATGATGGGGTCTGGTGCCTCTGGTCCCCAACATTGAAGCCATGCTCTGGCCCACATTGGCAGCAGCTGTGGTGGAGGAGATTGTCTGGTGGTTGGAGTGCTGGCAAGGGACAGTGGATCCCCCTCTTCCATGTCCCCCCACCTCTGCCCTTCTGCCTCCCTGACTCCATTCACCAGCACCTCTGTCCAGTGATTGAGGGTTTTGCTGCTGCAAATGTTCCCCTTCACCCCCAGGTTGCACATGCCTGCCAGCACATAGACTGTACTGGACTGCAATGAATCCCGCTGGTTTTTGATGCCCTTCTTCAGCTGCTTCACCAGTGCCTGCAACTCTGGTGAAAGTGGCTTGCTCTAGCCAGGAACATTGATCCCCTGGAACCTCTCCATTTGATTCTCAAGCTCCGTCACTGTGGGGATCACCTGGCTAAGGAGGGCATTGCCATCAATGAGGCTTTCGGTGGCCTTGAGGAATGGCTTGAGGACTACCAAGATCTGGGAGATGGTGTCCCACTCAGCTGTGTTAAGGGGGCTGCTGATCTGAATCTCCCTGAGCAAGGCCATCTCATGGATGGCCTTCTGTTGCTCAACCAGCCTTTCGAGCATTAAATATGTGGAGTTCCACTGAGTCTCCACATCCTGCATAATTTTGTGCTGTGGGATGTTCAGCTCTGCCTGTTTGTCCCACAGCATCTTGCCCCCACTCGATGCTCGGGTGGAAGTAGCCTGCCACCTTCCTGCATTTAGAAATGAGTGTGCTGGTGGTGCTGGCACCATCACTGGCAGCCCTTCCCCCCTCCAAGACATCCCTGACTATGAGGTGGAACTTATGTGCCACACAGCAATTGCCAACAAAGTTTTGCATGACCTTGACCATGTTGGTCCCATTGTCAGAGACCATGAAGCCATGGGTGAGCTCAGCCTGCCCTATGCGGTTCATGGCCACCATGATCTCCCTTGCTGTGTGGGACTCATCCATCACCTCCAAGCCCACTGACACCCTGACTGATTGCACCAGTGCTCTGTGAGGGAGAGGTAGGCATAATATGCCTACCTCTCTGCTGCTCCAGATGTCTCAGGTGAAGTGTAAAGCTACCTGTGGCCCTGCCTTCTGCAGCTTCTCCCTCAAGTACACCCTGCATGAAGCACCACTGTCCTGCTAAAGATGATGTGTGCAGGCACTTGGTAGGATGGGGCCGCGAGTGCCATGAGCCACCTGAACCCTGGACACTCAACGAAGGAGAAGGGCTGGCCATCCAGCAAACATCTCCCCGGTGCTCTGGGTGGCCTCGCTCGCCTTGGGAATGCGCCTTGGGACCCTTTGTCCGCACCTTTCCCCTACTGGTCTAGGGTGGCCTACTGCTTCTTGGAAATGGGGGCTTTGGAGCAAGAGGGGGGCTTCTTTTTGGGCATGCTCCCACTAATGCCAGGCTGAGAAGGAACAAGGGCAAGGGTGTGCTGCCTCCTGAGATGCAGCAGCATCACTGTGGTGGTGAAATGTTTCTAGTCCTTGCCCTGGCTGATCTACTTTCGGCACTGCTGGCAGGTAGCATACCTGGGATCATTTGCCACCTCAAAATGATCCCACACTATACTACCCACCCGCTTCTGGGTTGCGGGTGGGGATCCTGCCTTATCCCCCTCCTCAGCAGGCAGAGGCACAACAGGAGGAAGAGCTGAGCCACCTGACCCCACAACCTCCTCTGCAGTGCCTTCTGGAGAAGGAGACCTGCCTCTAGGGAACTTTGAGGGGTGTGGAGCAGAAACTCAGATTCCCCCTCCTTCCCCAGAATTTCCTTGGCTATGGCACGCAGGTCCCCTGCTTCCAGATCCAGCTCTTCCTCTGGCACTGGAAGGCTCACGCTGGCAACTGAATTTGGAGTGAAGAATGTCATGCTGCTGCTGGTTGTGGTTCCTGGTGTTACTGGTGGTGCTGCAGGTGCCCTGTCTAGTTCCCTGGCTTGTCAGATGGAGCCTCTCTGTGACAGGGCAGCAGCACTGGTGACTTGGAAGGGGTAGTGGAGGAGGGGGTGGGGGGTACCAAAATACAAGTTCATCCAGGGCACCATTTTCCCTGAGGCACGCTCTGCCTATAAATGATATTTAACCAGCTCCTCCTAGAGATAACACCATCAAGATCTCCAGAGCCAGTGCCATCGCTTAGTAGAGTGAATGGAACTGGTGAACAGACATTCCTCCAGATCCTGATGAGCACTCCTGATAAACTTATAGGTGGCCACCAGATCACCCCTGAGCCTGCGCTTTTCCAGGCTGAAGAGCCCCATGGCTCTCAGCCTCTC
>NW_017729002.1:18641773-18666966 GCF_001723915.1 Gavialis gangeticus
TAGTCAGTTTAGCCAAGAGGTGATCGTGGGATACCAGATCGAAGGCTTTTTTAAAGTCAAGATATATGACATCAATCTCTTCTCCCTTATCCAGGTGATAGGTTACCTGGTTGTAAAAGGAAATGGGATTGGTCAAGCAAGACCTACCCACAACAAACCCATGCTGGGTATCTCTCAGGATATTGCCTTCAGCTAGTCTGTTGAGAATGGCCTCTTTGATAATCTTTTCCAAGACCTTCCCCAGGATAGAGGTCAGACTGATGGGCCTGTAGTTTTCCGGATCTACTTTCCTCCCTTTCTTGAATATAGGCACCACATTGGCCCTCTTCCAATCTTCGGGCACTTCACCAGAGCGCCAAGAGCTCTCAAAGACCTTTGCCAGGGGCTGAGCTATGATGCTTGCCAGCTTGCCAGCTCCCTGAGTACCCATCAGGACTGGCTGACTTGAAGGTCTTCGGCCTTCAAGTAACAAGGACTGGGTTCAACTTTAGGGGTTTTATATCACTTCTCAGATTTAGGCTGAATCCCTACCCAGAAACCTGGGAAAACCAATTTTAACTGGGTGTTCTAATGTGAACAAACTCCCTACAGACAAGCCAATGTTAAACTAAAACAAGGTATATTACAAGAAAAAAGGTAATAAACATACTATTAACTATTAACCCATAACTATATCTCAGATCACAGTCAGCACAAGCTCAAACCAGATTACAGTTACAGTAGGCCTGTCTACACATGCTGTTAGCATGCCACAATGAACTCCAGTGCTTATTGCACCAGAGCTTATTGCTCCTGGGTGCACTGTTTGAACATGTGCCTGGGACCACAGCACATTGAACTGGGTCAGAGCATCCCCTCCTGGCAGAGAATCTGGGGTTCAGCCTGTCAGCCTGAGGCTGGCTGGGGCACGAGGGTGCTTCAGTGTGGGGCTAGCTGGCAGGCAGCTGCAGCCAACCAAGTCAGTGTCTACAGTGTCTGCAAAACCCTGCAGCAGGGCAGGCTAGTGTTTATATTTACAATCACTACCCTGCTGTGGAGTTAATTAGTTCCCCGTGGCCTAATCGGGCCACACATGTAGGTGTGAGACATTTACTGCTGAGCTAATTAGTCTACTCTCAAGTAAATGTCTCTAGGTGTGCCCAGCGACTCGCAAACCAACCCAGGGACCTATCACCTAGCCCAGTCAGTTGGAAAAAGAGCCTTACCCAGCACTGTCATCTGGAACCTCTGCCAAGTGCCACTACCACCAGGGTCTCTGCCACTCCTTTGCTGGGGTCTCTTTCCTTTTCAGACTGCTATTCCAGTTCTTTTAGACCTGTCCTATGTCAGTAGTAGATTCAGGGCTTTTTTCAGCTTTTTCAACAATAGTGTGCCTGTCTTGCTTACTGTGGAGTTAATTAGCTCTGCAGTAAATTTCTCAGCATCTACACATGTAGGGCTATTAGGGTGCAAGAAACTAATTAGCTCTGCCACAGGATAGTACTTGTAAATACAATAATACATATGTATGCTGATGGGGCTGGCTGGGGCATGAGGGTGCTTCAGTGTGGAGCTGCCTGCTGGCTAGCTCCACACTGGAGCACCCTCATGCCCCAGCCAGCCCCTTTGCAGCACACTGAGCCATGCTGGAGCAGCTCTGGGCTGGCAGGCTGACCCCACCGGACTCTCTGCCAGCTGGGTCTACTCTGACCTGACTCAACGTGCTGCGGTCCCATGTGCATATTCAAACACAGTGCCCGGGAGCAAGAAACTCCAGCGCAATATGTGCTGGAGTTCATTGCTGCATGCTAATAGCATGTATAGATGCCCCCAGTGAGTTTCAGGTTGCTCCCTGAACCCATTGTAGAAAATGATGCTTGCAAGCACTTTTTCTCGAGCAGTTGATAAGCCACAAAGCTATCCAAAGAGTGATTCTTGTCTGGAATCTCTTCTAGTCCTCACGTCTAACCTTTTGCACTAAAACTCTCACCATTGCAGACCTTGGAACAGCTTACCATGAGGGCATTTTAATTATCTTTGTATAACTTGGCATCAACTTCACATACCTCCAAACTTCACAGTTTGGAACAGATGGCTGGTGGACTCAAAAACTGCCCTTTGCAAATGTGAACTTTAACTTCAAACAGCATAACTCCTGACAACAAACAGTGAAAATAAGCACAAGCAGCCCCTCAAACCTGCATGTTAAAGAGTGTATGCAGTAGGGCTGTGCGAAGCTTCAGTTGCTGATTCAATTTAGAGGAGATTTGGCCTGATTTGGTGGCTGAATTTCTGAATCCAAATCAAATTGGGAGACCAATTATAAGGTCCGAATCTATTTGAAGCCTCCAAATCGATTCAGAAAAGATTCAGAGAAGATGCGGAGATTCGGGCAGTCCCCACTTGCCGCTGCAGGGAGCTGGCCCCAGGCTCTGTGCCAGCAAGTAGGGGGTGGGACGGGGGTTGAGAAGGGTGGAGGGGACCATGGGGGGACCCCTGCCAGGCCCCATCCCCTGCCTGCTCTCCCAGCCCCCCTGAGCACCCCCTGCCCCTTGCCTGTTCTCCCCAGCCTTGTCAATGACTTACCGGCCCGGCCCCAGCCTCCCAACACTTAAAAAAAAAAAAAAAACAAAAAACGCCCTGCCCTCACCAGCTGCAGCAGTAGCCATGAGGGTATTTGAGGGCTCATGGCAGAGCCCCCCCCTCAGCACAGGGAAGTGGGGGGCAGCAGGGATCACCCCCCCAACCTGGCAAGAGCCAGTGAGTGCAGGGCTTTTTTTTTTTTAAAGAGCTGGGATGCTGGTACTGGGTGGGGCAGCCATTGATGGGGCTGGGAGAGCAGGCGGGGGTTGGGCCCGCTTGATTTGGAGATTTGGCTGATTTGGCGGCAGCCAAATGTCCGAATCAGATTTAGCCGAATCAATCTGGGACAGTGATTCCAATCACCGAATCGAATCACTGTCCCCTGAATCAGTCGAATCCTAATCAAATACTAGCTGCTTCGCACAGGCCTGGTATGCAGATGAGAAATACACAAAGCTACCATTATCGAACAGTCAAACATGCAGAACATAAGCTGGGTCATATCTGTGTGCAGGGAGAACTCCTTCCTACTGCTCCCATGTCTGGTAGAAATCATTGAGCAAGTCAGAGATGAGAAGACAACAGTGACATGGCCTTGTTCTTCCCCTGTCCCTCTGCAGCCAAGCTGACTAGACATAGGCATTCCCCTGGGTACCTGAGGGCTGTAAGAAGGACACGCGGGAATCCCTCTGAGCAGGGAAATTTAGTTTCCTGGTTATTTGTGGATTGTTATATTTGTTTTCATTTTGATTCCTGTACAAGACCTGCAAATGTTGAAATTCTCCATAAAAGAAAAATCCCCCCCCAGACTAATTTTTTTAATCAATTAAAATTACAAAATCAAAATCTGTTGTTTCAGTTTTGAGAGTGGTTTTTTTGTTTATTTCACTGTTTTGTCTAATGAGATTTTTTTATTTTATAATGAATAATATGTTTGTGTCAGGAGTATAACTCTGTGTCTCCTGATCCAAGACTCCACGCCTTAAGACCAATTTGTCTCGCTTCATTTCTCTGCTTTAGGCTGCACTCCAGTATAAGCAATTTTCGGGTGTTTTGCTTAATAATTACTTACCTAGGTATTGAAATTAAGCTTCAGTACTGCTTCTAGTAGGAA
Organism: Gavialis gangeticus; assembly: GCF_001723915.1. Taxonomy (NCBI): domain Eukaryota; kingdom Metazoa; phylum Chordata; order Crocodylia; family Gavialidae; genus Gavialis; species Gavialis gangeticus. Next base: position 18,645,450 of record NW_017729002.1, read on the forward strand.
AGTTTGAATAGTGCAATCAGAGATACAGTATGTGGATGATAATTGCACTGAACAGAATTGACTAACACGATGGTTGAGGTCACCATGAGTTTAATCCTCATTCTGTTTTGTTTCTGTCTATTAACATCTAGCAGAATCTGGACAAGTTGTGTGCTGTTTTTAAAAATTAATGAGCAAGCTGTCATGATTATTTACAGTGCCAAGTGTGTTTTAGCACTGTACAAACACAAAGAAAAACCTGGTCCCCCTCTCAAAGGGTTTATCATCTGAATCCATCTGACTTTCAACCAGTTTTGTAATAAACCCCTTTGTGGACGTTCCCATTCAAGTATGAATGGTTTTCTCCATTTATTTTATGTCTCCTGGGAAATAATTTAAGCTGAGCATAATTAAGATGCTCTTAATCCACAATACTGGTGTAACTGGTGAAACTATTCTGGGACATGCCTTTACATGGGCTAACTTATCCATTTGCTAACATGTAACTTACCTCCCCTCCTTCCATGTTTCTTCTGACTGTTTCCGAGTGCAAAGGAGTTTATGTTGTTTTAAAATAAAGCTGTGGAATCAAGAGTTTATTAAGAAAGGCAACTGAGAAAGATGTAAAAATCTGTAAAAAACACTTCCCACCTTGAATAAACACTCCTTTGCTTAGAGTCCTTAATGCTCAATTCAAAGTGACTGTGAGACTGCATGAGGACCTCCACAGGGGTGTACAGCAGCGGCAAGATTCAGATCAACACCACTCTCCTCTAACAGCTCTGAATTTAGCCCCCAAGGTGGAATTGTATTGATGTTTCATTTGGGAATCACAGACATCCTTATTCCTGGGAAGGTTGCTGTGAATGGGAAACTTGCACTGAGACATTTGGAGCTGAACTTTAGCTATATTGGACTATATCTCACTTTAGCTTGTGGCAAAGCTGCAGTTGTCTAAGTTCAGTTGCTGAGTGATGCTGGTCTGTTTATGGGACCTTTAGTGTGATAAAAGGGTCACTAATAGACATCATGATAACTCTGTGAGGTACATAGCTTCCTCACGATTTAATTTCCAGAGTACATGTTTCTGTTGCTGAGGGTGTCTCCCTGAAATAAATGATTTTCATTTATATCAAACCAGTGTTTTCTGTTAAGGCAATTTAACACAGGAGCAGTACCATTTCTGCCTTAGATTCTGCAGCATTGACAGGAAAGTGGCACGGAGAATTTATGAACATCATGGTAAAAAAATTGTCCCTTCCGTGTTTAAACTTCATTAAGAAAAGTCTCAAATTAAGCTGGACAGATTACTATAAAGATGGAATAGAGGACAACTGTGTGACCTGGTTGGGGGACAGGTCAGGTGACCTCATCTATCTTTTCTAACTTCTGTTATTCAGCTGGTTAACATTTATTGAAAGTTGCAGCTTCTGGTAAAGCTTCCTATGCTGACTTTCAGTCAATGTCTAGCTAGAAAAAATCTTGGTAGCCAGTGGCAGGAGCAAGTACATTTATTGTTAGCTGATGAGTGTATATCCAAAGTGAGCACACATAACTTCTCATAGTCCCATCCACTGCCAATACCCGGTGGTTTTCAAACCTATTTTCCTGTGGTTGTGGCTATTTTCTGTCTTTTTAATCCGCTCTTTTTCTTCTGTCTATGCAGAACCTATGGTGCAAAAACATTTGGAAAGTCTCCAGAACCGCTATGGAAATGGCTTGGAGACTGGCCAGCTACGGAGGCTTACTAATCTTCTGCTGGTAGAAGGTTTGACAGATATCCAACAGAAAGAGCATGATGTCATGCAGCTAGAGGCCACCAAAGGCATTAGGAATATATCCAAGAATATCCCCTTGGAGAAACTCTTCCTGCCTCTGTCTAAAGTCAGCATATGTCCTCGGATCTCTGTGACTGTGGGTGTAGCTGGGGTTGGCAAAAGCACTTTGGTGAAATTATTTGTCTACACATGGACAAAAGGAGAGATTAATAAGGACATCATATTTGTGCTGCCACTTACCTTCCGGGAACTCAACACTTATGAGAAACTCTCTGCTGAGAGGCTCATCCGGTCAGCGTTCCCTCACATAACAGAACCAAGTTTTATCTCCAATGGGACTGTCCGGACTCTGTTGATTTTGGATGGCCTGGATGAGTTTAAGACTCCTTTAGATTTTTCTAACACAGTAGTTTGCACAGACCCCAAAAAGGAGATTCAAGTAGACAACTTGATCACTAATATTATCCGTGGCAACCTGTTACAGGAGTTTTCCATTTGGGTCACTTCCAGACCAACAGCAGCCAGCCAGATCCCAGGTGGGCTAGTTGACCGGATGACAGAAATTCAAGGGTTTGGATCTGTGGAGATCAAGGAGTTCTTGGATCAGATGTTCCTTGACAACAAGGACTTGTCCCACCAAGTCTTCTATCATATCAAGGCTAACAGGTCTTTGCATGTTATGTGCACAGTCCCTGCTTTTTGCTGGATTTCTGGTACTTCAATAGGCTATTTTCTAAAGAACAGCACTGATCAGTCCCAGGAAGTAACAACTGTTCCAAAGACCTTAACAGAAATCTATTCATATTATTTTAAAATGGCATTAAGCAGTGATTGGCAGGATAAGCAGAGGGAGACTCCCAGGATAGAGCAAGCCATGAACAACAGCAAGAAGGTGATTGGCAACCTGGGTAGGCTGGCATTTTATGGGCTGCTCAAAAAGAAGTACATATTTTATGAACAAGACTTGAAAGCCTATGGTGGAGATCTCCTAGCGCTACAAGGCGGCTTGTGCAGTAAGATATTACTCAAGGAAGAGATGCAGAACTTCACTGCATACTATTTCTCCCATTTAAGCATTCAGGAGTTTTTAGCAGCCATGTATTACTACACTGCAGCAAAGCGGGCAATATTTGACCTCTTCACAGAGAGTGGGATGTCTTGGCCCAAGCTGGGTTTCTTCAATCACTTTAAGAATGCTGTCCAGAGATCACTGCAATTGGAGGATGGGCAGCTGGACATCTTTGTACGCTTTCTCTCTGGCCTTCTCTCCCCACAGGTGAACAAGTTGCTGTCTGGTTGGCTCTTGGTAAAGGATGAGCAAAATAACTACAGAAGTCTGGTGATCAGTTTTCTCCAGAGCTGCTTGAACACTGACTACGTCATCTCCTCCCGGACAGTAAATGTCATGCAGTGCTTGTATGAAATACAGCACATGGAGATTGCCAAGACAGTGGAGGAAGCTATGAAAAATGAGAGCTTAGCTGGGATGTTAACTCCAGTGAACTGCTCTGCCCTGGCTTATCTCTTGCAGGTCTCTGAGGTGTGCATGGAAGAGACAAATCTCTCCAACTGTCTCACCTACAATATTTGCAAAAGTCTACTTTCCCAGCTTCTCTTCTGTCATAATCTCCGGTAGGTCATCATGGGGTTTCATCTGGGGAAAGGATATTGGGTATTTCCACATTTCTGTTGTGCCTGGTGCAAACTAATATATATTGAAAGGATATAAGATAGTTATTTTATTCAAGACCAAACAGGTTGGCCTGCAAATTGAAATATATGTTGAGGATGGCAGGACTATGGGGTATTAGGACAATGTGGCCAGGAGGTGGAAAGTCAAGGCACTTTGGTTCTGATCAGGGCTCTAGGTTCATTGGGGGAGTCACCTCTCATCAGTGTGCCTGCCTTTTTCCACCTCTGTAAGGGAGATCAAAATATTTGCCTACCTAGTGAGGGTTCTGGTAGACTTGCTCAGTCAATATCTTTGTAAAGCAATGTGCCCTTGGATGACAGGAGCCAAAGAAGTGAAAGTGCCATTGCTAATGGCCAAATCTGGTGCTACTTTAGTGCCTTCCTAAAACAGTGTCATCTTAACTATCTTGACAGGTTGGCTTATCTTGCACTTTGGGGGCCTCTCAGGAGATTTGGGTTTTTTGCTGTGTGCACTGCTGGAGGTAACCAGGCTAATGTCTTCAGCAGAAGGCAGGCAGTTTTACTCGAACTACATTTTTGTTATATCCTTATCTCTGATAAGCCCCACCCTCACTATAGTTTTTTGGCTTCTCTATGGTATGGACCAGGTTGGGGATTTCTGAATGGAATAGTTTTTCCCTTGAAAATACTGACACATCAGAATTGAGACTTTTCCTAGGAGTGGACCAGTTAGAGTGGAATTTCTGGTCAGAATTAGAGAACAAGAGGCTGCCTTAGCACAGAAAATAGTTTGATGATCAGACTACTCATCTTGGATGTGGGAGAGCATGGTTTAGGTCCCTGTGCTACCTGACTCATAGCATGCATCCCTCTATCCCAGGGAAGTGCCCTGCCTTCCAGACTACTTGGACAAAGGGATATGTTCCTTCCTTCTGTTGGAACTGTTCTACTTGGTATAAATAAATAAGCATGGACTTGCACAGAGACTAACTCCATAGCCCTGTGATGATGGCCCTCATGCAGGCTGTTGATGAGCCCAGATCAAGTCCATGTTCTTATGAATACTTAATTATGTATACCAAGTAGAACAACTCCAGCAGGAGAGGGCCCTTCCCCAGAATACATAGTAGCCTGGTGTTTAGAGAATATGGGAAACAAAAGTGCAGGGATTGAAAGTGGTTCTCCCATGTTCTAGCTGATGGGGCTGCTCGCAGCAAGAGGAATGGAGGTGGAGCGGGGTGGGGGCACAAGGGGCAGCAGTGCCACAAGGTCCTGACAGCTGGGCCAGGGCAGTGGTGGCATAGAGAAGGGTGGCATCAACTTGTCTTCAGTCAGGCCAAGACAGAAGGAGAGGCCTGCTGAATCCCCCCAGCATTGCAGTGGGATGGTGGGGTGGGGGCAGACTGCTGGCACTCCAGCTTCTGCCTTACTCCCAGCTGGTGGCATCCGGGGGGCTGCAGCAGGTAGAGTGTAAGGCAGCCAGAGTGATGCAGGAGGAGCTGTCTTTGCCACTGGAGCCCCTGACCCATGCCAAGTCAATGCCCGGGTCTGGTAGGGTGTGGGGCAACTGAGCCAGAGGCAGAACGCAGGTGCCCATAGGCCAGCCCAGGGTCTGCCTGCAAAATTGTCTGGCCACCACCTCAAGTTCAGTAGTTCCCTATGCATTACCTCTTGATGGGGGTTGTTCAATGAACTTAAGAATGAAATAGCTCAGGACTTTTTCAATTTCAGAGAGCTCTTGCTTTTAGTTACATATAATGATTATTTCCATTTCTTCATTTCATTATTAAAAAAATGTTTTGTTCTGAGTCAGCAATTTCTATTTTTTTTGTTGGCTAGGCTGGACAACAACCAGTTTAAGGACAATGTGATGGAGCTGTTGAGTAGTGTGCTGAGTGTGAAGGATTGTCAGATTCAAAAGATCAGGTACTGATTACTGGATAATGTTGATTAGCCAACATGATGGTAAGGTTGATAATGGTGTCATTTGTTGAAGTGCTGTGTCAAGAAGTGTGATATTTCTTTTAACAATTTCACATCCAGGGCAGACCACAATCCTCAGGAGGGGTAGGTGGAAAGATTGGCCAGTCCATTGGTTTGTCTCAGTTACAGACAAGTGGTCTGTCTCTGTCTACTTGCTAATGGCAGTTCACAATTTAGTAATGTAGCCCATGACTCATCCAAAACCCATGATTAGTACCACCTACCTAAGTTATTTTCAGCAAGATTTCAGTTTCTTTGTCATTTCTAAACCTGCTGTTTGGGTGGCAAGTCAATGATCAAGAAAGTGAGGATCATGACTTGTACTAACACTTTTACTAAAATACCTGCTTCTCTGCTTTGCGATTACCGAATGTCTTTTAGTGGAAATCAGAAATGGGGCCTTAACAAGGAATAGGTCAAGATGCCTCAGACTGGGGCTATCACTGAAAGTGTGTTTCCCAAGGCTGGAAGATGTTGTCTCTGGCCACATCTACATGCACTGGTGATGCCTAGGGGGTGCATGGGGGTGCTTAGGCGATGGGCAGGCAGGAGTGCCGGTGCGCCCCCTGCAAGCGCCAGCCGGGGAGTGGAGTGCCACTGAGCTTCCAGAAGTGGCCAGAAATGGCTGCACTGATTGGCCAGAGTGATCGGCTGCCTTGGAATTGGCTGCGGGGGACCCCCCCTCTGCCCAGGTTACTGGGGAGGCATGTGCCTCCCCCCCCAACTAAGGCAGCACCAGTCACCCATGTCTACACGTCGCCTACATCGACGTTGTTATGGCGCCATGCTTTAGTACTTTCTTTCGGAAGTACTGAAGCATGGCACAGTAACCGCCCATACTGCGCCCTGCACGCAGCACATGGCTAGTTTTTACTGCTACTTCACCATAGTGGCATGCTAAAATGGGGGAGTGCGCTGCTACTGCAAAGTAGCTGCTGATCGCATGGAGACTCACATGATTGCTACATCTCTGTAGTGTGTCGAATGGCAATGTAGCATGTCACTATGGCAACATAGGGTGACATATAGATGCGCACTCTGATCTGTTAAAATGATCTGCCTTTGTACATTAAAGGTATCAGTCCCTAAGTAATACCAGAGCTTTCAAAGTCATCTGTGCAGAAAACTGTGCAGTGACATGTGCTGTCAGGTTGTATCTTCTTATACAGTAGGATTGGGATAGTGGGTCCAGGTGTGAGAACCCTGGGGCAGATGATTAAAGCAGGACGCTGAGTATGGGTATTGTGCAGTTAGTCTTTGCACTCTGCCCTAAATCACTGAGGCTAAGTTAACGATTTCTCCTCCTCTGCTTCTCCCTGTTGCAGGAGGAGACCCCTCTCCTGTCTGGAAGTAACAGCCCCCAAGCAGCCAGTCTGTTTTTTCCCACCTCTCTCTTCCTTGCTTCCAGTTCTTTGCCCCAGCACAGACTCACTCCAGCTCCCTGCTAGCCAGCCTCAGCCTCAGCCTCAGCCTCAGCCTCAGCCTCAGCCTCAGCCTCAGGGATGCACAGCACCTTCTCACTGCCTGGCTGGCTTCCAGCTGGGGGGGAAGGGGTAGTCAGTTATTGCCAGAGGGGGAGGCTGAAACATGAAGGATGGTTCCCAGTTAAGAGGCTGCTGGGGAAGCTGAGACTCATCCCTGCAATGAGTTCTACTAGCAGTTCAGGAGAACTACCCACAGGAGCTGGCCTTTTTCCCTGTCACTGCATAGTCCCACCTCTTACTGTGCCTGAATCCATCCCTGAAAATGAAGCAGTCCCCAGTTGACATGTATGTAGGGACTAACAAGTTAACAACAGGGCAATTTTAGCTGATTATTAATCAATGGAACTGTATTGTCCAACATGGGACCTCCACTATGCACTTCTTTTTATAAGAGGATCTCTCTCCTGTCCACATTTCTCAGTTGTCTCCTTCCTTAGCTGCTTGTGTGGCCAGCAGCGAGTTTGCAGAGATGTTCTGGGGCAGGGATTGGACTCACCATCCTTATCCTGTACTCTTGATTTCTTTTTCTGGGCAGTTTGGCAGAAAACCAGATCAGCAACAAAGGAGCCAAAGCTCTCGCCAGATCCCTGATGGTCAACAGGACCTTGATGGTCCTTGAGTAAGTTGTATGAGTATCTTATCTGACATGAGCATGCTCTTTGGGTGGCTGTGTACACATGTTTTCTTTAATTGTTTTCTTTTCCAAAACCTAGTAATTAAACTGGTGACTTCAGCTGACCTTAGTTTCTCCAAATTGGAGGATACTTTCTACCCAATCTAACTGCTTCTCAGAAGCATCTGGAGGCGGGGGGGAAGTGGTGGTCAATCACTGGAAGCACTAAAGATATGCAAAATATTGTTGTTGGCTGGCAAATGTGTACACACATATTTCTGCTCTCTACTAGATGAACACATGTTGGGTCAACTGTGTGCAAAGGCCCCTTGTCTCCTTCAACAGCAATCCCTGCTTCTAGAGAGGTGATATTCTGTCCCAGCTATTACACCGATTGACAGAGCAGTTTAGGGAAGGTGAATACTATTATATATCCTGCTGAAAGGATACATTCAACAAGATATATAGTACTGAAATTTAGGAGAGGTGGAATGAAGTGAAGCCAAGATTTCGGCCAAGATGCTGTTTATGTCTACAGTATAGTCTACAGTGCATGCTGACACACTTCAGCTAATTTTAAACTAATAGGTGCTCCTTGAGAGTGGCTACTTAACTTGCCTGAAAAGCTCTGCTCCATGATTCTGCTCCTACACTGGTTTTGATATCTTAGCTAGCTAGTTTGAATCTATTCCAGACATGTCTACACGAGCTGCAGTCACTGCTGTGCAGTCATACCCTGGCGCTAACTCCCTGACACTTTCAGAAAGTGCTAATAGAACTTTCATGACCACAAATTGTCACCACTGCAATTATAGATCTTTGCTGAAGAACTGTGTCTCCTTATCTGAACCCTAGGACCTATTCTGGCAGGAACAGGGTGACCTATCACCAACACTATGCCCTACCCCAGTTGGGTTCTTCCTGGAGGTCTTCCACCAAAGCACCAGCTAGGTCTCACATTCTTAATATGAGAGACCCAATGTGATCATATTACTGAAGGAATTGTAACTGCAGGATGCAACCACTTGTGCCTCAGATAGTGGAAGAAGTGCTCCTGATGATCTCAAGGGGCTTGGCAAACTGAGGCATTCTGTCTGAGGTGCAATCAGACCCACTACTAAATGCTTTCTGCTTGGGACATCTTACAGAAATCAGAGACAGCTGGTGGCAAAAGTGTATTTCTGTGAAACAAGTCTAGTTCTGATTTCCTAACTTTAGCTTTTCTGCCTGTCTTTGCCTACCCCTGTCCTCTCCCCAGCCTCCGGAGCAATTCTATTGGACCTTCAGGGGCAAAAGCACTTGCTGAAGCACTGAGAAAAAACCAAAGTCTTCTTTCCCTGAAGTAAGTGCATTTTAAATGTGTTTTACCTTCATCACATTCTTCTGAAGGCAGATTCATAGAGGAAATGAACATCTAAGAGACCACTGGGAAAATGTCTCATGTTCAGGTTATGAACAGTCATAGACTAGAAGATGTTTAAATGTCTTAGAGTGAAAAGATCCTGGGTACTAAGTGAATCTGTTAGCCCAGGGTAGGTATACTCAGCTTGCACCATATAGTGGTCAAAGTACAGTAGACATTAAAATTGGAATAACCCCTGGAATAACCACTGGAATAAGCCGCATCCTGGAATAACCCCTTCCTCACCACCAGGGCTTTGGCAGAAGCAAATACCCCTAAGGGTATGTCTATGCTGCTACTTAGGATTGACTTAGAAGGCTGCCCTTAACTAGCCTGGCATACATGAGCTGCCCCTCCTTGTCCTTATCCACTTGCCATGGTTGCATGTCAAACACAGAAGTGGGTGGACTGATTCATAGAAGGGTTTGAGCAGAGCCCTTCTAGAAGTCAGTCATCTTGCTTCTTGTGTCTCCTTCCATACTTAGTTCTGATTATGGGCAGTAGAGAGGGCAAATAAGTCGTAGAAGGGCCAGACCCCAAGTGCTATTGGACTTCCTGAAATTTTTACCATTAACTTGGGTAAGCTCTGAACACACTGCTGGGAGGATTGGATGAGGGGAAAAGTCAGCTTTGGAATCTGGCACTTAGGAGAGCTAGCAGGGTTGGTTGGACTGTTGCCAGAGGCAGAACTAATGTGAATGATTGCTAGGTTTGGGCTGGAAACTAGGTCTTGGGGTGACCCTACTTGGCAACATAAAGAAACCCTAAGATTTCATCTGAGTTTTACAAAGGAACAAGCACAAGATGCTTCAAAAAGCCTAGTTAGTTCTTCATAGCTTCCCAGGTGGTTTGGTGATATGTTCAGTGAAGCTGCTGCCTCTTTACAGTAATACATTGGTTTATGGTGTCACTCATGTTGAAGGGACTGTTCCACCCGTTAGAGATACCATGCATGACATGCTTCAGACTGAGAGAGGCACATAATTGTTGCTGCAGGAGACCACACAGTGATGGGCACATACTGTTCACACCGTGTTCTTGGGTTTTCTTTGTCATCATCACTCTTATTTAATGTGACAAGGTCAGGTTTGGGGCAAATTCTCTTTCACATCATTATGCTCTACAGTCTAAAATTAGCACTTCCACATGCCTTTTACCTTGGCTTTGAGGATGAAATGAGGAGAAACTTAATGGTTTGGCCTATGCGGGTTTGGATATATTGAGGTTTAAATGAACATGGACTGAAATCAAAGGTGTAGGGGAATACTTTTTCTAGGTCAGCAGTCATCAGCCTGGCAAGGCTGTGAACCAGACTGACCCAGTTCAGTTCTGGTATGGGCAGGTGCTAGGACCCAGCTGCTGCCACCACTTTTCCTAGGGGGAGAGCAAATGCTGCCAAAACCCATGTCTGTTGGCTGGATCAAGTGGCTCATGGGCTGGATCTAGCTTGTGGTCTGTAGGGTGCCGACCCCTATGCTGCGTATCAAACTTGCTGTATTTTTCACTTCATTACTATGCACCTGTTGTAATGAGCCTTATCCTCCTCACCCATGGCAGCATAAGTCAGGAATAGCTCATTTGAAGTCAGTGAATTTACACCAGTGAGAAACTCTGTTATCAGAATCAGGCCAGAGACAAACTTAACTTAATTATATGTAATAACTTACAAACCCTGCTGGGGATCTGGAGGAGGGTGGGGTGCAGAGCCCCAGAGAACAGTGCAGTAGGAGGGAATTAGAGGGGCCATTTTACTTGCCCCAGGCACTCAGAGACTCTGGCTTCTGCTATCACATCTCTTTCTGCCCTGTGCCCAGCAGCAGCTGGTTTAGCGGCATGGAGCCCCAGCACCCAACCACTGCTGCTCTGGCGCACACTCTCTATTCCAGCGCCCAGGGCTGGTGCCCTGCACATCCCTCCTAGTTATGCTACTGGATCAGGCCCATGTGATCTAGCGATTGGCTGACATTTGAATGGGCCAGTTTGTGGGAGTGTATCCAGCGTCTTGTTCCTGTCATTTGCAAAACTGAGCCAGCTAGTTGGACTGAAAGGTGCTTAGTCCTTGTTCAGGGTCTGGTTATCTCCTCTTTTCTCTTTCCATGGACCAAATACCTAGAAGTATTTAGAATTCTTCCTCCCCTGACACCCTCTGCAAAGGGCATAACTTTGTGCAAGGCATGCATCTGGCTGAGAGACAACACACTGTCTTTATTTACTTTATTATTCAGCCACCACTCCTGTTCTTGTAATGAATTGCTGCTTTGCATGGGTTTACTGAAGCAGCCTACATCATTGGCCAATATGACTCAACAGGCATTTAAAAATCAAGCTACTTAAAATACAAACCACTCTCCCCAATGTGACGTTTACATCCATGGAATATATGGCTGTCTGTACACATGGTCAGGGGTGGGGGACTGTTTAATTAGAGTGGTTCCCAGGCAGCCGCTCTAATAAAAACACCTCACTGTCACTTGTATTATGCCCCCATGGGTTTAAAAATGCCTGCAGGATGCTTTATCTAGACCTCATTCAACACGATTTGGGTAAAGCATCCCAACAGCCATTTTTAAACCTACGAGGGCTTCTACATATGACGATGAGGCCACATTGGAGCGTTCAAATTAGATCATGAACCAGCATGTGTATAGGCAGCTCTTGAAACTCATATATGTATATATGAGTTTCAAGAGCATCAATCAATGATTCCTGGAACAGGCAAATAGCAACAAGGGGATTTTCTTCAGTTCTTCTTGACTCTAGTGAGCAGAAGAGCTGGGAAGCTGGCAAGGAGAATAGGGAGTGCGGTATTCCAGGAGTGCAGAGCTAGAAAAGGCCTCTCAGGAGCTGTTATAAATAAAGAGTTGTATTCTCAGTGTACAGCTACTTGCCACTGCACTGGTAAGCTAAGGGGCTTCAAATGTGTGAAGTGGATGCATTCATTTGAACTCCTTACCCTGCTGGAGCCGTATGAAAGAGTAACTGCAAATCAGACCCCCAGTAGATTAAAATCTGTCACCGAGACTTTATTCACACTCCAGTCCTTCCAGCAAAGATTTGAGAGCAATAGGTGTGGACACACTGGAGCTCTGGTTTTGCTATATTTGTATTGCTCCCAGCTTATCCACAGGTAACAAGCAGATTGTAACAGCTGCTGCTCTTCTGAAATTTCCCCTTTTGAAACAGCTCTTGATGTCTGTGTGTCCATACCCAAGCATCCTGAGAGCTGCCGTGGGGCAGCAGAGCCCCTGTTTCACCAGCAGAGTTACCGCCCCCTTGCTAAGCAGTTTCTGCTGTCCAGTCGCTGGCAGAAAGCACAAGAAGACACTCCTCCACCTTCTGCCAGCTCTGGTGGTCTTTACAGCGCCTGATGCCTCCTCAGGTTGCACCCCGCTCCAGTGGCAGAGTTGCTGTGGAGGCATGCAGAGTCACTAGCAACATGTAACTGCATGTCTGGTAGTTGGATGGTGGCAACTGCTGTCTGTTGCCTGCTGCCAGGACTTCCGGCAGCAAATCAGAGTATCAACAAGGCCTGACTGAGTTGTCCCAGTAACTCTAGGGGCACTACCATGCGTGGCGTGGAGCATCCTAGGGCAGCGTGGGAGTCCTGGTGAACATGCACGTCATCAGGGAATTCTCAGCAGATACAGCAGGATTATCACTGGTGAATAACTGATTTGCCAGTTTGCTGGCAACTCCAAAGAAAGCACTAGTATTTCATTTTGGTTCAGACTGAAACAGAAAGCTTTTGGAATTTTTGATGAATAAAAACATTCAAAGAAAATTGTAGGGTTCTGTTTATTTTTTGAGATTGCAATGTTTTTAACACTTATTTTTTCTAAAAATAAAACACAAGCCCATTTCAAAGAAAAATATAATTTCAAATTTACAAATCAAAATGTGTTAAGGAATGCTAAGACAAAGTGTTTGATCTTTCAAGGTTTTTTTTTTGAGTGAAACACGGTGAAATCAATATGGCTTCAGGAAAAAATTTTGCTGATAAAACTAATTTTTTGCAGTGAAAAACTTGTCAAAAACATCTAATTTGGGTGTTGTGACATGGACTAAGACCCCAGTGCATTTAGAATGAGGGAGGGAGGACGGAAAGGACAAGAGCTTTCTTAAAAATACGAGATGTTCCGTGGCAGGAGAGGAGTCCCCTAGGGCCAAAGGGTGGAACAGAGACCCCAGAGGAAGGAATCTTGTTGCAGCAAAATTGGAACCACAGGGGATTTTTCTGCTCTTCTCTGAATCTCCATGGGCTCAATGTATGTAATCTGATGTGGGCAGGGAAAGGTTTTAGCTGTCTTTGGCTTTAATTCCCAGTTGTTCACAGTAATCATGTTTTTTTTTTCTCTTGCAGCCTTCAGAATAATGTAATAAAGGAGGAAGGTGCTAAGTTCTTGGCGGAGGCCCTTTTAACAAACCACAAGCTGATGACTTTGCAGTGAGTGCTCCCATGTGGATTTCTTTCTGCTCCCTCTCATGGCCATCTGCAAGGGTGGCAGTTGAGAAAATCTCTGCCACTTCATGGCTTGGCCTCCCAAGCACAAGCAGATGTGGTAGCTGCGCAGGCCCCACAGTCTTACTGTTTTCCATGTCTCCCCTTAGATACATGATCATGTGTTTGTGCTCCAGTTAACATGGCTCCTCTTTCCATGGTTGGTTGTGCCTGGGCCCCAGACACAAGGGTCCCATCATCTCACACAAAGGAGCCGGCACTGCTTGCTTCAAAGCTGGCCTCCGTTTGCAAAGGACCATTTCCCCTCAAGCCCACTCACCTGCCAGTACTCTAAAACAACAGAAATGCCAGTGGGCAGAGGATGTGGTCAGGGTAATTCCTCTATTAAGGGAGCTGAAGGGGACAAAGCAGAGATACTTGGTAGGACACATGTTAGACAGCAAAATGAGTCATGAGAAGGAGGTGTCCTTTATTTCCTGGTCTGTGTTTTCCTGGTTCACACTGTTTATTTTAGCCATTAAGGTCACACCTAGCAGGGTACATTTCAGAGTGAATATATGTCAAGGTGAGAATGACTGATAATGTCACTGTCATAGACATTACTGATAAAATCACTCCTGACATTTTGTCATCCTCCACTCTAATGCAGTAAGTCCACACACTGTCTGATATGCGGCATCCATCCACAGATAATTTGAGGCTTTGAGTTTAGTAGGTGGAAATAGTTGCACTTGCATGGATGGAAGTTTGAATAGCAGTGAGAGTACAGCAGAGCTCCTTTGCTTATTAGTGAGGTGTGGTATATACAGTGGTAGAAGTACATCAGCCAGAGATAGTGAAACTCTGCAGAGAATGGTATAGTCATAGTGAATGTGTGTTACTGATGAGATGATTCTTACATTTGGGAGTTTATGGCTGCTTCCCTCTTCTTTGCAGCCTTCAGAAGAACTCCATTGGGCCCCAGGGTGCAAAACAAATTGCTGAAGCACTGAAGCAGAACGGGAGTCTCAAGGAACTAATGTAAGAAAGACAGAGAAATTCCAGTTTAACAGAAAGATGGAATTGACTGAGTGATCATGATACTAACTTCTGAGACCCTTGGATCTATCCCCATCTGCTGGGACTTGTACAATAAGGGTCATATTTTGACACCTTCATTGAATTGTAATTAGTGGGGTGTTTGTAGATTGTTATAAGAACTACTTATTGGTCCTAAGTTATTGTTTGCTTTGCAAACTCTGGGGTGGGACCTGGGGAATTCATTTCAGAACCATGGAGGAAACATATTTTTGTACTTACAGGGCACATCTACACAAGACGCTACTGCACAGTCATTACTGTACTTTTATTTAATATTTGTATTAGCAAGCACTAAATACATGAGCAGTAACCAGAGTTACTGCACTGTAGCATTGCCGAACATCTTTTAGGTGATGCTACCGTGCAGCAGCCTAATAATACTGCATAGTAGCATATTAGCACTGTCCATGCTGTGACGTGCTACGGCACAATATTTTTTGGCTACTGTGCAGTCAGTGTCTTGTGTAGATGCACCCATAGGAAACATATTTTTACATTCACTGATGTTTCCATATGGCATATCATCATGTTGTGAGTCATGTATGAGGGGGCAAACACTAACACACAGGAACAGCTTTACATGTATGAATGCATGTGGGGACATTGCCTGGAATTCTCTTTCAGCTAGTGGATGACCAAAATGTGGACTAGGGGAGTTCATCTACATGTGCAGTTAGCATGTAACAAAAAACTCCAGTGCAGTTCATGCAGAGTTTATTGATCCCAGGTGTCACGTTTACACATGTACCCAGGACCACAGCACATTGAGTCAGGGCAGAGCAACCCCAGTTAGCAGGGAACCAAGGGGGTCAGCTGCTTCAGCTTGGCTCAACATACTGCAGAGGAGCTGGCTGGAGCATGAGGATGCCACAGTGTGGCCACATCTACATGAGATGCTGACTAGTTCGTTACTACTGTGCAGTAGTATCATGTGGCAGGAAGCATGACATGAAGCTACTGTGCAGTAGTAATGAGTTACTGCTCAATTAGCATCACCTAAAAGCCTTTCAGTGACACTACTGCACAGTAACTCTGGTTAATGCATAGTCATTTAGCACTTGTATATACAAGTACTAAACGCCTGCCCAGTAACAACTGCACAGTTAGCATCTCATGTAGATGCAGTCTGTGGGGCTAGCTGGCAGGCAGCCCCTGTATTGTAGCATACTTGTGCCCCAGCGACCTCTGGTCACTGTCTACATGTGTTTCAGTGGACATAATTACTCTGCTGTAGGACAGTTCTTGTCCTGGACAGTACTATCTTACAGCAGAATTAATTAATTTACTGTGCCCTAATATAGCATATGTGTAGATGGTGATGTTTTACTGTGGACCTAATCAGCTCTGCAGTAAAGTGCATGTGTAGATGCATCTGAGGACATTTCTGTGCCTCTGGAGGGTCGTAACAGGGGCACTTGCATGTCCAGAGGGGTAAATGTGGTTCCTATTTTCAGGAAGGAGGATCCAAGTAATTATAGGCCAGTCAGTCTCACCTCTATCCTTGGAAAGGTCTTTGAAAAGTTTATGAAGGATCATATTTGTGGGACTCCAGTGGGAAAAATAATGCAGCAGGGAACCCAGCATAGATTCATAGTAGGTAGAGCATGTCTGACCAATCTGGTTTCATTTTATGACAGGGTCACAAAATGCTTAGATGCAGGAGTAGAGGTAGATGTTGTTTTCTTGGACTTTAGCAAGGCCTTTGATACAGTATCTCATCCTATTCTCATAAATAAATTAAGAGGCTGTGACATAAGTGTTTACACAGTCTGGTAGATGGCAAATTGGCTTAGCGGTCATGCCCAGAGAGTGATAGTAGACGGGTCGGTATTGACTTGGAAGGATGTGGGTAGTGGAGTCCCGCAGGGTTCGGTCCTTGGACCTGTATTCTTCAATATCTTCATCAGTGACTTGGATGTGGGTGTGAAGTTTACTCTGTCCAAGTTTGTGGATGATACTAAATTGTGGGGTGAAGTGCACACTCTGGAGTGTAGGGAACAATTGCAGGCAGACCTGGACAGGTTAGACAAGTGGGCAGTACACAATAGGATGCAGTACAACAAGGACAAGTGCAGAGTGCTGCACCTAGGGCGCAAAAATATCCAGCACACCTACTGGCTGGGAAGTGACCCTCTCAGCAACACAGAAGTGGAAAGGGATCTCGGAGTCACAGTGAACTCCAGGATGAACATGAGTTGTCAGTGTGATGAAATCATCAGCAAAGCTAACTGCACTTTATTGTGTATCAGCAGATGCATGACAAATAGACCCAAGGAGGTGATACTTCCCATCTGTGTGGCATTGGTCAGACCACAGTTGGAGCACTGCATCCAGTTTTGGGTGCTGCACTTCAAGAAGGATGTTGATAGACTTGAGAGGGTCCAGAGGAGGGCTGCTTGTATGGTTAGGGGATTACAGGACAGCCCCTATGAGGAGAGACTGAGGGACCTGGACCTCTTCAGCCTCCTCAAGAGAATCTTGTGGCCGCCTACAAATTCATTAGGGGGATGCAGAAGGGATTGGAGATGCTCTGTTCACCAGGCGCCTCTTGGGGTAACAAGGAACAATGGTCACAAACTGACAGAGAGCAGATTTAGGCTAGATATCAGGAAATACTTCTTCATGGTAAGGGTGGCCAAAATTTGGAATGGGCTTCCAAGGGAGGTGGTGCTCTCCCCTATCTTTGGGGTCTTTAAGAGAAGGCTGGATAAGCATCTGGCTGGGGTCATCTGACCCCAGCACTCTTTCCTGCCTAGTCAGGGGGTCAGACTCGATGATCTGTTGAGGTCCCTTCTGACCCTGGCTTCTGTGAATCTATGAAAAGTCATTCCTACACTTTAATCAGGTAATCCAGAGTTGGTTCCAAGTTACACTGTGGTTACCCATGAGGCAAAATAGGGCTTTGCCTATTATTTTCACTTGGACAGATTCTCAGTGTGTGGTAAAGTCCCGGTCAAGGGCAGGGAATTCCACAGGATTCCCTGTGTAGGTTTGCCTCTGCATTCTTCATTTGAGAGTCAGGATTGGCCATCTCTTTGCCTCTCTCCCCAGTTCCCATCTGCAAAAGAAGTGAGCACCTAGCTCACATCTAACCCTATGGACACCTAAAAGCTGTTTAGGGCAAAGGAAAATGTTGGCCCAAGAACAGCCGAGGAAAAACTGGGAAGTAGGCAGGAAACCGTAAGGTTTGCAAATGTAAGAGCAGGGAGGTTCAGGAACAACCTTCCAGAAGAAGTGGGGACAAAAAAGCTCTAATGGTTATGGAAGGAATTGTCTGAAGTGATGTCTGGGATAGCAGGGGCTGGATGTGATGGACAGGCTGTCCTTTCCAGTCCTGCATCTTCTGTTTCTAATATCTGAATGAGTATCAGCAGTGTGCGCAGATCTCTGGGTCAGCCTTGCATGGCCTCTGTGCCTTGGGCAGTCTGCAGCAGCTGCATTGCCTCCCAACTGCCTGGTTCCACTGCAGATGCATGGCCAGTGATTTCCATTACAAAAGGGAGGACTTCTTACTGTTCAGGGGGAGCTGCCCATTTTACATCTCTGGAGGAGTCTCTCTGGTATATGAGGAGGTTAACATGTATCTCCCACTGCTCCCTGCAAAGCATCCATCCACCATCACCCCAGCTCCAGCATAGGTCAGTCTCTGGGGATGGGAAGAGTCTTCTGTGGGAACAGGGGAAGGGGAGGATATTCCTGTGGTGTTGGCTAGTCTGCTTCTCACAAAGGAAGAGAGAGAGAGAGCTCTGCATTAGAGGGGACTTGCTGCACACAGCTCAAAAGGGCTTGAGCTGGTCACCTCATTATCCTGTTAAAACATACCATTGCTGGAAGCAATACCTTCTAGCAAGAGTTTCTAATCAGAAAGGCTGTGATGCCACTACAGTAGGGTGGGCAAAATACAGCTTGTGGGCAGGGTCCAGCCTGCCAACTGACTAGATCCAGGCTGTGGCTGCACCCGTGGCGCTCCACATGGGGCTGAGCCCCACCTGCTCCTGCTGGGGCAGCCTGCACCATGCTCCCACCTGCCAGCCCAGGCCCCAACCAGCATGTGCAGCTTCTGGCAGGGCTGTTTCCAGTGCTGCTCTGCTCCTCTCACCTCCAGTGGGAGCTGCCCAATTGAAGCTTCCCCCACATGCCTGGAGTAGTACAGCAGGGGCAGGAGGAGCTGCCACTAGAGTCAAGAGGAGCAGAGCAGCACCTGGCTGGCTGCAGCCACACCAGGAACAACCCCACCAGAAGCTGCACGCTGGCTGGGGCTGGGGCCAGGCTGGTGGGCACGTGGCATGGGCTGCCCCGAGCAGGGTTCAGCCCCATGCAGAGTGCCACAGGGGCTGCCACAAACCATGCCACCTGGGTAAACTCTGCCACATACGGCCCTCCCCCTGCCTCCTCCTCCCTGGCCCAACACTCAGCTGGCTCCCAGGCAGCACCACCCCCACTGGGCAGTGCATGCAGGGAGTGGATCATGGTTTGGCCCAGGCCCTTGCCTAAGCTGTCACTGCCCCATGACCCAACCGCATAATCCCAGACTTGCCCGCCTGTCCTGCTTCTGAACACTGGTCCCTGTCCACCCAAAGCTCAATAGGGAGTTTTAGTGAGTTGTTACACTGGAGGGGGCTGCTGACCTGCCCATGACAGCTCATCAGAACTCCCTATGTGGCCCTCAGACCCAAATAATTGCCCACCCCTGCACTAGATATATGTGTTCCCACGGTCAGGGCAGCTCAATGCATCTGGCAGCAAGCTGGGCAAACTTCCCTTCCCAGAGAGTGTCAGTGAAAAAGCCTAAGCTCTGGGAACAAACATCAGGTGCAGTCACTGTTCTTGCCAAGCTCATGGCTCTGGCATTAGCTGTGCCTTGCACTCGGCCACCATCCGGGTCTGGCCCTGTCCAAGAAGCAGAACAAGATGCATTTGTTTGCTCTGAAGTTTCCTTAGGAGAAGGTAATCTGAGGGGGGCTGTCCCATCAGGTGATGAAGTGGTAGAGGAGCCCTGGTGTCCATTTCTACCAGTTGTTGTCATAAGCAAATTGGAGAATTATGAGCTAGTTAAATGACCGGAAGATGGATAGTTAATTGAGAGTAATCTAGAATGGCCCATGCAGTTCTGGACTCTGCATTTTAAGAAGAATTTAAAGAAGTTTAAAAGGGTCCAAAGACAGGTGATAAAGATGATATAGGGGTTGGAAGGCAAGCCATACAAAGAGAGGACCAGGCTTGTTCACCTTGCAGAAAAGACAATTGAAGGGGGACATAACAGCAGTCTTCTACTATCTGAAATAGCACACAGGCTCTACTTTAGCTACCGCCCCCACTCTCCCCAAGACAAAACGCAAAGTGTTTGTCATGGGAGACTCTATCCTGAGGGGGACTGAGGGGACAATTTGTCACCATGACCCCTTAGCCCGGGAAGTCTGTTGCTTTCCGGGAGCCTGAATCTGAGACATTGTGGAGAAGTTCCCTAAATACCTCCAGCCTGCTGACTACTACCTTATGCTCCTTATCCATGTGGGCACAAATGACATGGCTTGGAGAGCTCCCAGCCAGGTCATGAAGCGCTACAGGGATTTGAGAGCAGGGCTTAAGGGGTTGGGGGCGCAGGTGGTGTTCTCATCGATCCTTCCAGTCTCGGGCTACGGGCTGAGGAGGGAGAGGAGGATCCAGGTAGTGAACCAAAGACTGTGGCACTGGTGTCATCGGGAAGGCTTTGGCTTCCATGACCACAGCCCGCTCTTTGGTGAGAGAGGTAGCGAGCTGCTGGGAAGAGATGGCCTCCACCTTTCTCCACTGGAGCGGAGGCTCTTGGCCAGACTGGCTGACCTCCTCCACCAGGCTTTAAACTAAGCCCATTGGGGAATGGGGGGACTACCACCACTGCTGGCCCACTGAGCAACCCTTGCAAAGCCAGCAGGCCAAGGCAATTAAGAAATCCCACCCCTGCCCCAGCCCTGGAATGAACTGTAGGCAAGGTTAGGGCCCCCAAGGGGACACTTGCGTGCCTATACATAAATGCCAGGAGCTTGGGGAATAAACAGGAGGAACTTGTCCTCTAGCTAAACACAAATAATTATGATTTCATAGGGATAATGGAGACCTGGTGGGACTCCACCATGACTGGGCCATGGGTATAGATGGCTATACTTTGTACAGGAGAGATGGAGTGGACAAAAGGGGTGGGGGTGTAGCTCTCTATGTCCAGGAGAGCTACGCTTCCCTGCAAGCCGACATTGGCACCCACAGTGGATGACTTGAGACACAATGGTGGGAGTCTACTACAGACCTCCTACCCAGGATCAAGACCTTGACCAGGAGTTTGCCAGGGAATTGGCTGAGGCCACACACTCCCAGTTCATGGTTGTCATGGGAGACTTCAACTACCCAGACATTGCGTGGGAAGAGCGCTCAGACAAATCCAAGCAGTTGCAAAGCTTCCTCTTGTGCATGGATGAGCTCTAGCTGACTCAGGAAGTCTATGGGCCGACGAGAGGTAAAGTGCTACTCGACCTGGTACTGGCAACCAGGGATGACCCAATCAGTGACCTAATGTTCGAAGGGAAGCTGGGTGGGGAGGGGAGTTCAGGATGGGTGGTTGCTCCTCAAGGGAGCGATCCTGGATGTGTAAGCTAAGTCTATCCTATCTCAGAGAAAAGGCAGCAAAAAGGCACAGCAGACCCCTTGGCTCTACAGAGAACTGGCGGACCACCTGCATCTCAAAAGAAAGACCTACAAAGGATGGAGGACTGGAACCACCACCAAGGAGGAATACTCTGCTCTGGTCCGGACCTGCAGGGAGTGAACCAGGAAAGCCAAGGCTGCGACTGAACTCCAGCTAGCTACAAATATCAAGGACAATAAAAAGTCCTTTTTTAGATATGTAGGGAGCTGGAGGAAAAGCAAGGGCAACGATGGACCTCTGCTAAACCAGATGGGACAACTGACAACCGATGCCCAGGAAAAAGCCAACTTGCTAAATGGGTACTTTGCATCAGTTTTCCACCAGTCCCATGGGACACCCCTATCCGACAGGGAGGCCCGAGTTAGGGAGATTCCTTACCATCCATGAAAGCTGATCTTGTAAAGGAA
>NW_017729002.1:18671966-18672179 GCF_001723915.1 Gavialis gangeticus
CCAGTCCCATGGGACACCCCTATCCGACAGGGAGGCCCGAGTTAGGGAGATTCCTTACCATCCATGAAAGCTGATCTTGTAAAGGAACACCTTGACAGGCTGGACACCTTCAAGTCAGTTGGCCCAAATGGTTTACAACCCAGGGTACTTAAGGAGCTGGCTAGCGTCACAGCCCAGCCCCTGGCACAGATCTTTGAGAGCTCTTGGCGCTCT
>NW_017729002.1:18672190-18672577 GCF_001723915.1 Gavialis gangeticus
AGGGGTGATCTGGTGGCCACCTACAAGTTTATCGGGGTGATCACTAGGATCTGGGGGAACGTCGGTTCACAAGAGCGCCCCAAGTGATGACAAGGTTGAATGGTCACAAACTCGTCCGTGACCATTTCAGGCTGGACATAAGGAAGAACGTCTTTACCGTCTGAGCCCCCAAGGTTTGGAATAGACTGCCACCAGAGGTGGGTCAAGCACCCACTTTGAACGCCTTCGAGACACATTTGGATGTTTATCTTGCTGGGATCCTATGATCCCTGCTGACTTCCTGCCCCTGGGGCAGGGGGCTGGACTCGATGATCTTCAGAGGTGCCTTCCAGCCCTAATGTCTATGAAATATCTAAGTAACATTAAGGGCATTCTTGTAAACAGAAA
>NW_017729002.1:18677577-18695280 GCF_001723915.1 Gavialis gangeticus
CCAATGTCTATGAAACTAGAAACTAGAAACTATGAAATCTATGAAATTATGTCATAAAGAAGAGGGAAAGCAACTTTTCTCCCTTGCAACAGATATGTGAAATAATGGATTTAAACTGCAGCAAAGTAGATTTAGATCAGACATCATCAGGCAAGCAGTCGTTCTGTTAGAAGAGCAGGGCAGGGCAACAGGCTGCCCAGAGAAACTGTGGACTCTCCTTCATTGGAGGAAGTGGATGGGCGCTGGACAGGAAGCACTTAGGACCAGCATTACTCTGTTCCTGCTTTTGAGCAAGGGTAGGACCAGGTGACTCTTGAGGTCCCTACCACGCCTACCGTTCCAGAAGTGCATTGGCTCGTGACAACCTCTCTGGCATGCCCAGCTCACAGCAAGTCACAGTCTAAGTAAACAAGAAGGGGCCCTGAGATACCCAAGCAAATGTGCAAGTGCTTGCAGAGGAAAAACATTACCTCAAAATGAGGTGAAAATCCCCACCTGGGCAGGTAGGGTTGATGATTCCAGATGTGCTATTACTCCACAGCTGGCACTGAGATTTCTGAATCGGCAATTGCCTCTTTGAGCTAACCTGGCTGCTTCCTAAGAACACATGGGGCTCTGTTATTCTAAACCAGGGTGGACAATTATTTGGACCCATGGGCCACTTATGGAGTTTTGATGAGTGGTCATGGGCCGGCTCAGCAGCCCCCACCCTCCACCATGCAACGACTCACCAAAACTCTCTAAATGGCTTTGTTCCGCACTCGGCCTGGCGTCTGGGATGGGGCCGCAGGCAGGTGGGGAGCAGCATCTGGGAGCAGGATGGGCAGGCAGGGTTGGGGCTGGGATTGCGGGGCAGTGACAGTGTGGGGCACAGGGCAGAGCCATGATTTACTGCCCACACACACACACCCATGCATGCACTGGTTCTGTGGGTAAGGGTGTGCATGGAGCAGTTTGCAGCTCTGCCACCGCCCTGGCCGTATGTTGTCACTGCCCAGTGATCCCAGGGTCTTCATGGAGACTGGCTGGGACCTGTGCAGGCAGGCAGATGGGATGGGGCCAGGTCCAGGATCTTGGGGTGGTGACAGCATGGGGCTGGGGCCCAGGACAGAGCTGCAATCCACTCCTTGCATGCCCCTGCCCATGGAACCCATGTCCATTGCAGGGATCATGACTCTGGCCCAGGCCTGTCCCAGGGCCTTCACTGTCACCACCCTGTAATCTCAGCTTTGCCTACCCATCCTGCTCTCAAACACTGCTCCCTGCCTGCCTGCGGCCCCATCCCAGCCATCAGGCTATGCACCCTGCTCACGGGGTCCCACCTCCTGCAGTGGGTGCAGGGCGAATGGGCTGGGGTGCCCAGGCAGCAGGGCCAGGTTTGGTGCCAGTGGCAGCCAGGAGGAGCCACCAGGGCTGCCAGGAAGTGAGTCTGGTTGCTGCTTCTTTCCAGCCCCAGTGTACACTCAGGGGCAGGCCTGAAGTACCTGCCACAGGACAGACAAAATCCTTCTGCGGGCTACTCTATTTTGCCCACCTCTGTTATAAAGTGGCTTCTGGCTTGCATTGTATATGCACCTGTATCTTTTCCCTTGACATGTCTGCTTCCTATTAGCATATGTCTTAATCCAGGATAGCTCTCTCCGTTTTATCCAGGCTCAGATTGGAGCAAGCAGAAAGGATATAAATAGGTTTGGGTAATTCCTGCAACATAAGCCACAGCACCTCTCTCACTTACTTGGATACGGTTGACCAGCATTGGGTCAGCCTTGGGAACAACCACTTTTCCCTGCTGTAAGATGTAGTAGTATCAGGCAAACAGAGCTATCTCACAGTGCAGGGACAATGGTGTTTTTCAGGGCGGGAAAGGCATCCCATGCCTCTGGCTGGGGCTCAGATTGTAATGTAGCAGCTGCTGATGTGTAATGGCTGATCCTCCTTTATTTTGCGTTAGACTCTCCAGCAACTGCGTGGGAGACACTGGATCAGTTGCCTTGGCCGAAGCTCTGAAAGTGAATCACAGTCTTACAACCCTCAAGTAAGTCTCTGCTAATGAGCATTACGCCCACTGCCCTTTGCTGTTAGGTGGGTGATATAGGATGCTCCACTCAGTTCTTTGAAGAGCAGCTTGATGCAGTGGAGGATATTTTAGGGATTGCCACCTCTCTTCTTTTTGTCTCGTCTCCTGACCCAAATCCCTGGAAGTAGTAGAGAACTTTGAGAGGAAGAGGCCAAGGAGCCTTTGGATTTAATCCCTGTTGAAGAACTGCAGGTCTGAATGGGACTGTGCTGGGTATGGGGCTTTCATGTCTGTCACACAGCAGCATTCCCCACCCCCACTTTGTTGTAGAGGCTTTTCTAGGGGACCTCTCTGTCATAGAAGGTTGGTGACTTTTGAAGAGAATGGCATCAGGAAGATCAAACAACAGCATATGCTACTGATGGCTAGCAATCCTGGGAGCTAAGTAATGGCACTGGGAGCCTACATGTTCCCAGTTGCAGTCCCGCCCAGGGTAATTCCTGGGTAGATGGTTTAGTGATGTATGTGAAATGAGTTAGGGTCCTGGGCAGGTGCCTACATCACATTGACCCTTGTGGGTCACCTCCACAGGAGAGGCAAGAACTGAAAGGATCTACAGACTGAGCTCTGGCCCTCCTGATCAGGACAGGGCGTGGGAGCTGGGCCACAGGGTACAGCAAGCGTTGCTGTTGCCTGTGTTCCCCTTGGAGTGTGGTTAACAAAACCCAGCGGTTTGTCTCTGATCAGTGTGCCCCTCTGGTTCCCTTGTGAACCCATAACCCGTTCCTGCTTTACCAGCCTGGGTCCCACAGGCTTCATTGCTTTCTGGCTCTGTGGCCTTTGCCCAGTGGAAGGGGTTGGCTATTCAGCTGGTGTGGCCTCCCACCCCTCCAGGATTTCCAACAGACTTGTACTGTTACTAACAATCAGTCCCCTCCTAAACACAGACCCTTCAGGCCTATCTAATGGTGCACTGAGGTGGTCTCCCACCCTGCCATTCCTGTTGTAACTCGTTGTTTTCTCTGCTTGTGTGTTAGTCTCCAAAGCAATTCCATCAGTAACACTGGGGTCACTGCACTGACGGGAGCTCTCTGCTCTAACCAAGGCCTCATCAGCTTGAAGTAAGTCCTGATTCCCCCTCTCATACCTCTTCCTTCCACTCCCCTGCCAAGGTTCTGATTTTCTTTCTAATTAATACATTAGGCAGCAATCTGGCCCTCTGCCCAGAGCTGCAATGTGGTAATAGGACCTGAATCACATCACTGGGCTCAGCCCCTTCGTTACCTGGATGGCTGCCCTCAAGTTTCTGCACTGGTTGCAGCGGGTGTCCTGGGCATGGGAGCAGCTTCCTGGGTTCTTTATATAGTTGTGCTTCTCCTCTATCTAACTTCTTTTATTTTTCCCTTGGGAAGTGCATCAGCCTGGCTGTGCTTCTACACTCATGTTCCCAGCAGCCCAATCATTACAGCGCAAAGAAGGTGAATGCAAAACAAACAAATAAATAAATAAATGAAAGCTTCAAACATGCACAATCTGCAGCTGCAAAATTGGGTGATTAGAAGTAGAAATTGCCAGCAGTAGGTCACTGGGTCCAATGCAAAAGCGTCAGCTCACAGGCAGGATCTGAGGGAGATGTCTATGCTTCTATTTTGGGGCAAGTTGAAGGCCCATCCTCAGCTACCCCAAGCCACATGAAGATGCCCCTCCCAGTCTATATGACTTTTCTTTGGCAGCATATAATAAACGAGGAGAGAGAAGCTGTGGGCAAACTGATTCTTAGAACAGGAAGTTCAAATGGAGCCTTTCTAGGAATCATGGTCACTGCTTATCTCCCTTTCTGTGCTTGGTTGTAAATATGGGCAGGAGAGACAGGAAGTGCAGTACAGAAGAGCCAGTTGTGCTCACATGTTTCAGTGCCTGGGTAAATGTTTAACAAGCTCAGGGATGGCAGGGGGCAAGCTCAGACAGGGGCCCCGATGCCCAGGAGAGCTCTGGAGGTGGAATAAGCTAAGCTAGTAGGTTTGTCATGATGCTTTTCAGGCTACATGGCAGGTTTGGAGGCAAGACTAAGTAGCAGTGTAGATACACCCTGAAAGCCAGATGATACACCCTGAAACACCTGATGGCTGTTCAGCAAAATGAGTCTGGCATGTCTTAATCCATTTCATACTAGCCAGAAACCATCAATATATTTGGTGCTGACCCCCTTGTTTCAACTGAGAGGCCAAAGCATGAATATATCTGAGTACTGGTCCAGAGATGTGGTACAGTGATGTCACAGAATAGGAAGGACATTTGCATTACTCTTGTTCTATGGAGAAGTGGAGGGCACCAGTCCAGCAATAAGTTCCCTCCAAAAAAAAAAAAGGTGATGTTTCAGAATGACAAGAAAAAAGCCTTTGACTAAGTTGCCAAATTCTGTAAAATTCCTGTGGTGCTGGGGACAACAGAAAAATATGTGTTTTAGGTAAAATGACATTTTTTAATTATTACATTAATGAAATACAGCTTGATAGGGTGAAACTAGGAATGTTCATGTTCCTGCTGTGGTGTTATAGCTAACTCATAACATGACATCTTCCCCTCTATAGAGAAAAGGCCCTTTTAGGTTTGTCTGATAGCATATGCTCCTGCACAAATTGGACACTAATCCTTAAGATTGTTCATTGAAATTAATTGCTTGGTTATTGCTGTAGAAAGGATATTCAGGACCTCAGGGAGCTGCTTCACAATGGTTAAAGTTCTGCAGAGCCAATCCAAGTAGACTGCAAGTGCCAGAAGCTTACCATTTGTTCTGAAATGGATATCTAACAGAAGAAGGGTGATTTCATCAGCAGTCTACAAAGGCCCTTGCTAAGTTCCTAATGGTCATTCAACTTTAAATGGCAGGAATAAAAACAAAGTGCAGTGGACTTGAGGGGTTAAGACCAAAACAAACAGTGAGAATGTATATGTGTGCTGTCTGCCAGCACCTCTGAGAGCATGCCTTGGCTAATTCCAGGTAACTCAGCCCACAAACAACAGGCAACATACCAAATGTTGTAATACAGAATACTGTAAACTGTTACAGGTTCTGAGGTGCCTTTGAAAGGCTGAGGTGTTCTGTGGGCAGGGCAGCCGTGCAGCATGCTGAGATAGGCGCAGCTCGAGGCAGCAGGGGAACATACTTCTGAGTGTCTCCTACATCTGCTTTTCCAGATGCAGAATGTATTTCTCCAGCCTGGGCCCTGGTCATGCCCCATTCTCCCCAGCTGCTCCCCTTTCAGGAGAGACAGCAGCTCTGACCCTGCTGTCGTCACCCGTGCCTTGTGCCTTGCACACTGGGATGAAAAGCAGAACAGTTTGAAATCTCCTCTCTGCCTGTCCCTTCACTACACTACTCAGCCATGGAGACAGAATAGAAATCCAGGCCTATTTTGAACAGTCTCTGCCCAGAGCAGAGACCCTAAAGCAATGAGCAGGAATGTAAGCAGAGGCATAAATAATAGCTTTTTTTTCCTTTGCACCTTGGGAAGGGATCTGGGCAGGAGAAGGGGATTTGTTCCAACACCTGAGGGTGGGGTGGGGGGAGGAGAGGGTGACAAAAGGGAGCAAGTGTTGTGGTTGGGTCTGGGTCTGCAGAACCTGCTTCACCATGGCTGGGACTAGCTCTGCCCATCCTGCCTGGTTGCACCTGGGGCTGAGGTTGGCTCCATGTCCCTTCCCTGGCTGCTGCTGCCAGGGCTCCCCAGGGGCCACCATTCCTTTCAGTTGGTGCCCAGTGTTGGTGTTCCCCCTCCCTTCAGTTATGTTACTGGGCATAGAAAAGGAAAGAAAAATAGCCTTTGACTGAACAGGGAATGCCAAACCTGACTCCTCATTTGCGGCTGCACCCCGTGGATAGGATAAAACAATGGCATTGTAGTATTTTCAAGAACACGCTGGGTACAGGCAGGCTGTCTGTCATGCATGTTCGTTTCATTCCCAGAGTGGGATGGGGATCTACCTGCAGGTGTTTCTCCTGACATGGGGAGCAGCCAGGCATGGGGTGGGCACTGCCTTGCCGTGGACCATAAGGCTATTAGGGCTGATGATTCTTTTAGCTGGTGTTCATCATCCCAGCATGCACTGTGCTTCTGCCTTACCGGCCAAGCTTCGTCTAGGGGCCTTTTTGCCTCTACAAAGAGCAAAGGTCCTCGGCCAAGAATAGGCAGGGGTGTGGGGTGTTGAGGCATGACCTAGCAGGGTGAATGAAGAAGAAATGTAGAAACACCTCTGTGACCTCAGCAGCTGCTCCCCACTGAGCACTCCCCTTGCTGTCATGTCACCAGCCCCTCTGGCATTAATCCCCCATGCTGCCCCAAGGGCCAGTCCCAGCCAGCTGGTTTGCCCTGTTTGCCCTGAAGGACAGGATGGGTCTGGCAGTGAGTGTGGATTGTGCCTATTCCTTCCCCTGGAGGGAAACATCCCCTGTGACCTCTTTTTTTTCTAGTCTCCGGGAGAATTCCATCAGCAAAGAGGGAGCACCGGAGATAGCCAGCGCCCTGCGGACCAACTGCACCCTGAGGAACCTGGAGTAAGACCCTTGCTTTGAAGGATGAGTCCTGGGAATCATCTCCCACAGCTCCTTCAGGAGGGTTCAGGCAGGAGAGCCCCCCAGCGCCAAGGACAGCTGCCTTGCAAGAGCTGTCTCTAGGCAGGAGGGAAGGGCCCTGGTTCTTGGGATGCAGCTCAAACACCTGCATCTCTGGGAGCAATTGGGTGCATGGAGGTGGAGTATCAGGGAAGCCTCTTTGCCACTGTGGGACGGGGAGGAGAGTCTGCAGGAAACACTCGCTTGAGCAAAGGGAATATGTACCAGGAGCAATCCTGTGATGGCTTCAGTGTGCCTGAGACAGCTGAGATGAGCTCTTGGGTGGGCTGTTTCCACTCCAGTATGTGAGGGTCACTTTATCCACTTATAGGGAAGAGGACAGACCCTAGAACAGCATCATTACACCTCCCATCCTTTCTGTGGAAGCTCATTCAGCTCAGCGCTTCCTGGCTGTGCTTTTGAATGGTTGTGGCTTGTTAGGGAGGAGTCAGGGGCATGAGAGCTCTCCCTCACAGCACCATATCCTTGGAGATCTCCAGGGCCTTCATTAGTTTATGGTGACTGAGGCTGCATCTCTGAACAGTCCTGGAGGGGTGTGCAGGTCTAAACACAAGAAAAGAGGTTGGGGGGATCCAGCTGACATGGGGGCTAGAGGCTCTAGGGCACTGCAGTGGGCATGAACTCTCAGAGGCAGCCTCAATCCAAGAGGTGCTACAACAGTTCTGGCAGCTCAAGCCCCTGGTGTTTCCATGGGGTGTGTTCCAGCCTGAGGGCTTAGTGATTTGGCACCAACGTAACGTGTACTTGGTTTAACCATGTGATGACTTGGAGTGCCATGAAATCATAATGTCACATAAAGCACTAAGCAATGCCTTGCCATGGAGTGAAGCATATTCCTGATCCCAGCCAGTGACTAAAAAATGCCCTGAAGCAAGGGGACGAGCCCTTGAGTTAGCTCAATATATGTCAACATAGATGCTCATGTAAACACTTTGTTCCATTTTGAACCCTGGAGCTGTTTGAAGGGAGGTCCACAGGACAAGTGTATGTCATATTGTAAAGCACTGAGCAGGCCCTTGGATCTGTTTGTAGTTCTCTGCCATTTAGTTTCATCTTGCTGTCTCTTCCCTCTCCCATGTGCTCACCTCTGCTCTTGCTCTGTGGCTGGTGTAGTGGATCACTGTGTGTTTTAACACTCATTTCTCTGTACTTTGCCTCTAGCTTAGCAGCAAATCTGTTGCATGACGAAGGAGTCAAGGCCATTGCACAGGCGATGAAAGAGAACAAGGCTCTGACATCACTGCAGTGAGTTCCACCTTGACCTTGATTAATGTTCATCTCCCGGTTTTTAATTCCTTTCTATGTCCACAAAGTAAATGAACAATCCCTGCCAGGGCCTCTGCTCCTTCAGGGGGAAAGGGGCAGTGTTTCCAGCTTCATAGGCAAAATTCTAGTTTCATGGAGAGCTGTGCAGCGTCTGTCTCTAGTTTATAACTCAGATCCAGGCCAGGCTCACAGGGAGTGAGAGCTATTTGTGATGGCTTTTCAGTGGCATGTGTGAATCTGGTTTGTGAACAGGGGCTTGTACCCCAGGAATCTGTTCCCTTGATGGTGGGTTCAGCATGCCAAATCCTGCTTGGGTGCACCCTGAGCTCCTCTCACTCCTCAAGCCTGTTCTCCAGCTTTGAGCCTAGGCTTGCAAGCAGGGCAGCTGGACTGCCAACCCTCCTGTGGCTGAACACGAGAGTCACTCCCCAGCCTGCTCTGACTGGCAACTTTTACCAGTCCTTCATGCCTATTACTTTTAAAAGCTAGATAGACATATAGGCAATGATTTTCCTTCTCTTTTAGTAATTGCTTGTCAATTCTGACCCTCTGGCTAGTGACAGCAGTGTTCACAAGCCTGAGAGGAAGTGCTTTTCAGAATGAACATCACCTGCTACCATCATGCTGCCACCTCGGGTGCTTCATGGTACCTATGAATGTGCTGCACCGCAGTTCTGGGGAGGTGGCACAGGAGAATCCCGGAGTTAATGAGAAGGGCAGAAGGGATGTCTTTTGGCAGAATGCAGTTTCCTGTGTTTAAATCTCTTTGCAATACCTGGCTGAGATGCATCCCCATATGCCTGTTGTCTCTCTCTGGAACACATACCCTTGTCCCATGGGGGAAAGAATTCACTTTGCATTAACACCAAGGGAACAGAATTACATGATGTAAAGCCTCAGAATAGCAGGAGCTGGGTCATGGCAACCCAGGAGGTCTCTTCTCCCCTACATCCCCATGCCTTCATGTCTGTTTCTTTTCTTACAGCCTGCAGTGGAATTTCATCCAGGCAAGGGCTGCCGGAGCATTGGCTCAAGCCCTACAGTCCAACAAAAGCTTGACTAGCCTAGAGTAAGTGCTGGCTTCAGCAGAAGTCATCTGTGTCTCAGGCTCCTTCTGAGCCCAAGGGCTCTCTGGGGGGGTGGGGGGTGTCTTGTACAGGAGTCCTCTTGTGTACTTGAGCAGAGTTTTGAGGTAGTGGTGATGGAGCAGGCAGGACCAGCCTCCTCCCTCCACACTTCCCTAGTGCCCTATGGTCTGCAGGTCCTGAAACACATGCCCACTGCCTCCCTCAGTGCCAAGGTCTTCCTTGGCTTACTGACTGCCTGGCAGGGGAGTGTCCAGGTGCTTGGGTTGAACAGTGGGTTGGGGAAGGAAGAGGTCAAGAGGGGAGGGGGCAAGTGAATGACCATCCGTCTCCTGTGGACTCCAGCAGCTAGTGAGGGAGTTTTCCTCTGGGGTTTGTGCATCACCCCACTGCAAGGGGCTCTGTTCAGTATAGGAGCATGTCCCTGTTTTTTTGTCACTGGCTAGGGTAAAGCAACAGGGACACCCTGTTGCCATCTCCACAAGCTAGTGGGTCTCCAGCCCCTTCTTTTACAAACCCCTTCATGGTTCCAGCAGCCCATGGGTTGTAGCATAACATTGGTTTGTCCCCACCTGCGGCCCCTGCACTGCCCTTCTGCTCAAGAAAGCACCAAAAAGGGGTTTGCAGCTCAGACCACAGCTGGGCCATCACTGCCTTAAGCCCCATGGCTCTTGCTTACACGTAGTCAGAATCCTGGAGTGCTCCCTTTGCTGGCCCTTGGGCCTGTTCTGTACTTTGGCTTGGCATATGCTCCCTCGCTGTAGGTGACAGGAGGCGAGAGGAACAGATGGCACCTTGCTGTGGAGCTAACCAGTTTGGAACTGGGTCATTTTAGCAGCTGGAGGGTTCCACTGTACTTAGGCTGGGAGGTGGGGATCCTGCTGCTAGCAGCACCCCTCCCCTTGTTCCCATGTACAAACATTATTTAGCTGTCAGTGCATCTAAACTGTGTGCACCCAGTGCCACTTTCCCAAGGGCAGGTTGGGGTGCATGACAGGGACATGACATCTTTTCAACATGTGGTGGATGCGGTGCAGGAGTGAGTGGGAGAGGCCTGTTTCATGGCTCTGCTGTCTGTTATTATCCAGCATGGGACAGACATATCTTAAGCCACTGCTCATTGTGTCACGCTGGATGTAGGATCAAGCACTGCTCCTCAGTCCCCTGACAGAGCCTTTTTCCCTTGCATGTGTTCCAGGGTGGTAAGGCCATATATAGCATGAGCTGATACCTCTTTGTTTCAGCCTGCAGGAGAACGCAATTGGAGATGAAGGAATGATTGCCCTTGCCACTGCTCTGAAGGTGAACACAACCCTTACAGCGCTCTAGTAAGTGCCCATGCTGCATGTGAAGAGTACAGGCAGGAATAAGTTGTGCATGTGACCTTTATACTGGTGCACAGAAGTGAGGTTGCTGGCCCTGCTTGCCCTGCTGGGGCTGAGATAGCTCAAGCACCCAGATTTCTTTACTCCAGTGGTTCCCAAACTCTGACTGATTGTGCACCACCAATTTAAAATGATACAACCGTAAGTACCACCAGCAAATTGTTCAGTTCAACCTTAAGTTCCACCAGGAAATTTTTGTCATATAAAGTAATTATAATTAAACAATGCGTACCACTAACAGGCTGTGTGCATACCACTGGTAGTACCCATACCACAGATTGGGAACTGCTGCTTTACTCCATGGGACCCACAAATTTCAATATTTGGACTTCTGGAGGACTTGGTAGTTCGGTGGGTGCACAACGAACACTTGTGGGAGTTGTCAGATTAGCTAGTGGCTGTGGGGCTTGTAGGACCAGAGGAAGGCTGGTCTGCTGTCTGGGGAGGCCGGCGTGTAGAGAGACATTGGTGTGACCCTCCTGGGGGACTCTGCTTGACCCTTCTGCTCAAGAAAGCACAAAAGTGACAATAGTCAGTGTACTAAGGAAAGAAGGGAGAAGTGGCTGTGGGGACTGGGAGGGAAGTGGGAGATGCGCTATGGGATTGTGAATGATTCAAGAAAGCTAATGAGAAGTTCTGGGAGACCTGTGTGCTGGGTTTTCAGAGCCAGAGTGAGGCCCAAGAATGTGGGAGCATAAAGCCTCATTTCTGTCCTTAGCTGTGACTGCCCTGGTGATATGCACTTGGTAATAGTCTGCCCAGCCTGGTACTGCATGGACGCCAGGGCTCCTCTAGGCAGCTCGGTCATTGGAAACAAGTCACTTTGCACTAAGGGACATTTTCAGTTAACTACCATGCTCTGATTCAGTGCAGGGTCCTGCTGAGGGCTGATTGCCTCGGCAGTGAGTCAGCTGCACTCCTCAGGCACACAGAGCAGGAGAAGAGTCCATTAGCTTGCAGCAGTTGTGGTTCCTTCCCATGCTGGAGTCCAGCCATCCTTTCTGTTCACTATAGAGTGACTTCGCAGGGCCTGTATGTTAATGCTCATCCCTGGAGGAAGTGCCACTGTCTGTTCCACTCGGAGATAACCCCAGGACCCTCTCCGCAAGGCACTGCTCCTCAGGCTGCTGTGAAAGTGCATTAGGAGAGGAGCTTCTCTAGGCTCTCAACTCCTCAGCTCATTGCCTGTCTGGCAGGAGCCACTGGGAATGACTTGGCTTGAACTGAACTGATGACTCCACGTTCTCTTGCAGCCTGCAGGTGGCTTCAATTGGAGTGAGTGGGGCCACAGCCCTGGCCGAGGCCTTACTGGCTAACAGGAGCCTCACAACGTTAGAGTAAGTATTCTGTAGCTGCCCGCCTCCTTCAGTCTCTATGGCCTGTTTCTCCTGGGCTGTCTCCAAGGGTCTCAGTCCATCAGCTTTGTCTTCTTTCCATCCTCTGATAGTTTCAGGCTTAAGTCAGGGCAGGAACTTTTAAGGCAGAAACCTTCTCCTCTGGCATATCTAAGCCTTGGTCTGGCCGACACACAGGCCTCCTTATCCCACTGCTCCTTAATCTCTTTTCTTCAGTGATTTGGGATCCACATGTTAGCTGGCTGTCATTTGGAGCTACAGATCTTAATCTCCCTTCTTTCTTTCCCGGTGTCCAATGCAGCTTGCGAGGAAACTCTATTGGTGTGCCTGGAGCCAAAGCGATGGCCAACGCATTGAAAGTAAACCGCAGTCTCCGCATTTTGAAGTAGGTAGTGACTACATTGGGGCAGACTCCCAAGGACTATTGCATTGTGAACTCCACTTGAGCAGAAGGTTGTTAAAGGGGCAAAGTCAAGCACACAGAATGCAGGAAGTGGCAGAATTCAAGTTGCCTGGGCAGCCTTGGTCAGGATACTCAACATATTTACACATTTGTCCTTTTCTCAGTGGAACTACAGGAGACACACAATGCAGGGTTTAGACTGTGGTAACCTACCAGAATCCAATGTAAACTAATCCCAGGGAAAAACCTGAAGTAGAACTACATTAGCATCAGTTGCACTGGTTTTTAGTGTTATGAGTCTGCATTTATCACAGGGTAGCCATTTGCCCAACATGAACTCTATTGCTGGCTCTCCTGCTTTCAGGGTAGTGTGCAGTGATCAAGCCAATGCAGAGAGAATAAGTGGCCACCTGTCCATCCCACCTTCCACAAATTTACAAAGCCAATGTAAATGATTGTGACGTTAATGTGTCACATTTTGGCTGTCTTGTTCATCTGCATAATGATGTCATCTTAATATTAGCACATAGATATTTTTTTCCATGGGATCTCTGCCTTATTCAATATATAGAACTTTCCCTGACTTTCCCTGGATCTTTTTTGAGGGTGCTGAAACTCTCTCAAAAAAAAAGAAAGAAAGAGAAAACTTCAGATGGATGGAAATTTCATTCCAAATGGTCAAAGTAGGGAAAAGTTAGAAGCAAATTCAGAAAAAAGTCTTACTTTGGGAAGTGTCAGGCAGCCTTAGCTAGGACCACTGCTCTTTACAATCACACACCAAGGGCATGTCATATATATGTGGGTGTAACTAGGTATTTACATTCATGTAAAAAAATAAGAGGCCTCCAACATAGAGCCTGACAGTCATGAACCACATTCAAATCTGGTGTCAAATTATCCTAGGAAAATGAGGGGCAAAACCACTGTCTGTCTACTCTAAATTCTGGACTCATGGAGAGTCCAGCCCCCAATCCCCAAAATGTTTCCAAATGTATTTTGTTCCTGTAACTAAGCAGTGACTTTCTCCTCTCCTGCTGGCTTCCTCTGCCATGACTGTTAGTGAAGGGACAATCTATCACAAGAGAACAACTGTGATGTTACTATCACTGGATTGTGAGATCACTGTGACTAACCCTGTATTAGGAGGGTGACACAGTCCAGTGAGAGAGGAAGCCAGGTCTGAAGGAGAAGATCCACATTCAATGACAAATCTGCAGAAGGAATGGGGGCAGCGGATACTGCATCTGATGACTTCAGAGTAAGCCCAGGTGTTTTTTGGCTTGATCCAGGTGTTTTGTGAGGAAACATTGGCTTGGTCCAAGTGTTTTTTGAGGAAATAAAAAGATTCCTAGTTTGTCAGGATGCAGTTTCCAGTCCAAGGCATAAGCCCAGAGGCCAGGCATTGTATTAAAGTCTGTCAGTCTCTTGGGGTACACATACATGAAGCAGCATTTACACCAACACACTCACACAGTCTCACCCTCACACCCCAACAACATGCTTATGCTCCCATGTATGTATTGCTATGCATGATCACACATACACATGCTCACATACATAGGATCACACTCATGCACGTGCACAATCATACATACACTTACAAACATAGACATGTGTATCCATGTACACGTGCGCACACACACACACACACACAGACTTGCACAGAGTTTACTACCAAGGCTACCCTGGGAGGGAGTCTCATGAGTCCCAGGCGTTGCTTTCTGACCATTCTTTGCCTCCTCTTCCTCCAGCCTGCAAGAGAATGCTTTAGGCATGGATGGAGCTATCTGCATTGCCACAGCACTGAAAGGGAACCATGGGCTGACTTATGTCAAGTAAGTGATAGCAGAGGGGCCAGCTAGCTGGTAAGGAAGCTGGGAGGTAGAGGAGACATGAGCAGTGGTCATGGGGAATGATTATGTCCTCACCTACTCTTGGTACCCAACCTGTAGCGCCCCGCTGTGAGCAGTGTGACGTGTCAGCTGGGAGCAACACTCCTTCACCCAAGCCCTAACAGTATAACAGGCCTTAGCTGCCTCTGTACACTGGGATGCGCCAACGTCTCTAGGACATCTGAGCTACTGGTCCCAGCTGGTGCCCCAAAACTCTGCCAAACAAACATAATGAATATTGGTCTCAAGCACTTGGAACCCTCCCAAAAGCCAAACACCCTTTGTAAGACCCATCAGTCTGTGCTGCACCACCCCTCAGCTCCTCCTGCTCTTACCTTGTCTCCCACCTTGTTGCCAGGAGTGTGGCACTGTTGACTCTGGTCCAAGGGAGATGCTGAGCTTTGGACTTCAGCAGCCAGTAAGTTCCAGTCTGTTTGAGGTTCAGGTCAGCTCCCATAATTGCCTTGGAATTGTGGTCAGGTGCTGATGGCACTCAGTCTGGCCCTGGCTCTGGCACTAGGTAGGGCAGGGTGGGAGAAAAGTGGAACTGGGCTTCCTAAATGGGCACTTGGCATTTACCAGAGGAGGTGGCCTTCCTGGAAAGTCTTATTCAGGCCTGACATGGTTTCAGCCTAGCGGAGCAGCCTGATTTTGGGGGAGGAGCCTTCCTCTCTGGGGCTGGCTTGTATGTTAAGAGCACCTCTGAGGCAGCAGTGGCCTGTGGGGCAGGAGATCAGCTTTCTGAGAACTCCCTGCTAGGGCAGCAGCCTGCAGGACAAGGGCCCCACTGACATCTTGGCTTGGCAGCAGGATGTGCACACGACCAGTCCCCAGGGCCTCTCCAGACTGCTCCACCCACCCACAATCCAGTACATTATCATAGCAGTGGCCCCAAATTTGGAGCAGACGAAGGGCACCTGGGCTGCAGGGGCTGTAGACTTAGAGTGATTAAGAGAAGGCTGTCTGGCCTGGAGTTGGGAACTAGACTGGAGGAGCTGGTGCGGGCTGGGGAAAATGTATGTCTCCCTTCTCCACCTCCAGTTCAGTGCTTGGCAGCAGTATTGGTGCTCATGGAGCCTTTGAAGCCATATAGTCCTTAGAGCCCTGGGTGGGAAGGCTGGGTTGAGGCAGGAGGGTGGGGAGTTGCAGTGGCCTGGCAGTGGGAGAGAGAGATCGGGGCAGGAGCAGAGCAGGGGGCAGTGACAGGGAGGTGGGAGCAGAGCATTCTCCTGAGCTCCCACTGGGCCCTGGTGCCTGTAAAGAGTTCACTGCTGGTTCTGCTGTTGTAGGCTCTGGTCAGGGCTTGCGGGTGTGGGGAGTTTGCTGAGCTGTGTGTACATGTCCATCCATTTTCCTCTCCAGCCTGCAGGGGAACCGAATTGGCCAGTCAGGAGCCAAGGTGATTGCTGACGCCATCCGAACAAATTCACCCAACTGTGTCGTGGAGATGTGACCACTGGCTGGAGCAAGGGTGCAGGGAGGCCTGGGGCCCAGGCAGAGACTCACTTGAGTGTGACTGGGTCACCCTTCCTGGGCACAGTGCATGGTTCCTGTGCATCTGCACGGGGCCTTAACCCACATGTCTGATAGATGGCTGCAGAGCCCACCTGGCTCTGGGGTGCTGTGTGATGGCCTGGGTGGAGGTGCACTCCAGCTGTGGCTGTGGCTGTGGCTGTGGAAGCTGCAGAAGGATCCAGATGGGTGGTATGAAGGGACCATCCTAGAATGTGTCTTTCTTAGCCCCACAGGAGTGACCCCCACCTCCACCCAGGCCCTGGAATGAGCTTCGGGGCAGCAGCAACAATCAGAACACCTCTGCACAGGAGGGGTGCTGTGCATGGACCTGAATGGGGACCAGGACCAACAATTCATTGACCCTATAACGAAGTTCCCTCTGTCCCATGATAGCAAACTTTCCTCTGACCTCCTCCATGCAGGCTGCTGTGAGAGTGTCTGTGCTTCACAGACACAGAGTTGCCTCCACAGACTTACAGCTTTGTCCAGGGTCTGTGCAGGGGAAGGCCTGAGGTCATGGGCAGCGAAGGCAATTCTGTGTTGCTGCAGAAGAAGACATTATCGTAGCACAGCCTTCAGGACAGGGCTGGCAGTGCCAGACACGGCGTACCTGGAGCGTGGAGGTTCTCTGCCTCCTGACACCACGCAAGGCAAGGAGAGACACAGCCGAGCAGAAGATGGGACTTGTTCATAGCATCGTGGTTGCTGCACAGAATGCTCTGGTGAGAGGAGACCCATCACTCCTGTTGCCCAGCCCAGCAGCTTGGTGCATTTAACTCCTGGTCACCTCATGTGGATGGACCAGGCCTATATCGGCTCTGAAAATGTGCTGCTTTCCCTGAAGCAGTTGCCAAAACTGAGTCCTGCTGCAGAGGGTCTCTGACAGGACGCCTCTTTCTTCCAGAAGCTTGTACTGATCACAGAGTGACTTAGGACTGTAAATGTCACCAGGCAGGGGCCCTGCATTGCTACAGACACCTTGGAGGCTGTTGAATTAGTAAAC
Source organism: Gavialis gangeticus (assembly GCF_001723915.1). Taxonomy (NCBI): domain Eukaryota; kingdom Metazoa; phylum Chordata; order Crocodylia; family Gavialidae; genus Gavialis; species Gavialis gangeticus. The sequence goes on from NW_017729002.1 coordinate 18,694,132, forward strand.
AGCAATGATGGGTGTCTTGCACCTACTGGTCACTTGGTTTTCAGTGTGGGAAGGAGTGTGGGTGGATGATGCGCAGCTCAGGGTAGAAGTTATAGCTGCATTTCTGAAGAAGCAGAGATGCAGCTCTCCAGCAAGGGGGGAAAGAGCAAGGTAGGATGTGAAGGGGGCTGGTGACTGCTAGGGAGCAAAGAGCAGCGTAGGCAGGTGGTTCCAGCCCATTTTAAGTCTGCACGGGTGGATCCTGCTTCTGGCAGTTCCTAGTGGAAAAGTTCTGCCACTCAAGCAGGAGTCTCTAAGCCAGACTGAGTCGGTGCCCATTGGCTGGTTTCTCTTCCTGGGAAGGGTGTTCATGCATTACAGGCTGGGCTCCTGGGTGCTGTTCTGCCTCTGGTGCTGCTGTGCGGCATCGTCTCAGGCCAGTCAATGGGACCTTTGTGTTCTCAGCTTCCCGCTGCCTTGGTGAATTGGTGGGAGGGTGGATCCTGTGAGGGGAGGCGCTGGAGGAGGGGACAGCGTTAACAGCAGGTCATGTTTGCACTTGTTGTGCTGAGTTGATGCTGATTGGCAAACAACAGAGTGAAGGGTTGAAGGGGCATGCTCAAGGACTGCCCGCTTGCAAGTCTGTCATATCCCCTGGCCTGCCTCTCCTCACTATGGCCCACAGCCTGAAGAAGAAGGCGGCTCTCCTGCTGTTCACAGAGCAGCAAATATCACAGGGAGCCCCAGGCTGGTCCTGTTTGGAACGTGGGTATATAGAGGGTGCTAATCACAGGCTGTGCAAGCAGCTTCCTGCTAGTGGAGCTGTCCAGAGACTTCTCCTGTGCAGCTCTTTGTGAAATGCAAGGGCCTGCGTGGAGGGCCCGTCCTGTGTTCTGTGCAAGAGGCAGGGAAGCCTCCCAGTGCTGGGCCTGGCAGGCTGCTGGGGAACATCCCCAGCTGCTGCACCAGTGCCTGACCATGCTACTGGGCCAGGCACTGTTGAGCTGCATGGCTGTGCCCAGCAGTGGTGTAACTGGGGGTGAGGGGTGGGGCCAGGCAGGACAGCAGTGACAGTGGTGGCAGCAGCCTTCAGCATGATGGGAAACTGCACCAAGGGAAGCAGCAGCAGCCAGGGGCTTCTGAGTCTTTGGCGATACTCTTCCCTGCTCA
>NW_017729002.1:18700280-18700767 GCF_001723915.1 Gavialis gangeticus
TGAGCTGCATGGCTGTGCCCAGCAGTGGTGTAACTGGGGGTGAGGGGTGGGGCCAGGCAGGACAGCAGTGACAGTGGTGGCAGCAGCCTTCAGCATGATGGGAAACTGCACCAAGGGAAGCAGCAGCAGCCAGGGGCTTCTGAGTCTTTGGCGATACTCTTCCCTGCTCAGTTTCTCCTTGCCCCAGCGATGGGCATTCCTGTCCTGGGCACCACTGATATGGAAGAGGATGCTGATTGGCTCTTCAAGCTCAGCCCCTTTCACCCTTTGTGTCCTGTCCCTTTGTGACTTGGGGCACAGAGAGAAGTGACTATTTTTTGCCTGATCTGGCCACAGAAAGTTTATAGCCATGACCAAACACAAGTGCACGGCTGCAGACTGCTTAAAAAATGGCTGATTGTGTGAAAATCTGAACCCTCATTGCATGAGGGGGTCAGATGAAGATGTTTCATAGTTTCATAGTAGAGTTGGAAGGGACCTGAGCAGA
>NW_017729002.1:18701407-18701793 GCF_001723915.1 Gavialis gangeticus
TGCCTCCGTGCTCTCAAGAGGGGAGTTTCCCATCTTATAAAAACACAGTGGTCCCTTTCCACTGCAAGAAGACTTGCTTCTTGTTATCTTGCTCACCCCAAGTCACCTCAGCTGGGACTGGAAGCCAGATCTCCCACAGGGCAGGTAGGAGCACTGCCACACAGCCACCACTGGTTGGGACCCTCTATGCTTCTCAGGATGGAGTCACTTATGACGATCACTTGACGTTTCTTCCTCTGAGTCTGCTTAGCTCCTTCAGCCTGTTCAGCGTGTGGAGAGGCCTCCTCTCCGGAGGTTTCCTTCTCTCCTTCCTTCTCTTGCTGTGTCGCCAGGGCCTCGTACCTATTCTCTGGCCGGACTGGAGGAACTGGTACTGCTCTGCCGCA
>NW_017729002.1:18706793-18729345 GCF_001723915.1 Gavialis gangeticus
TTCTCTGGCCGGACTGGAGGAACTGGTACTGCTCTGCCGCAAGCAGCCCTGGTTCTGGAGGGGACCATCTGCCACTCTGCTGTGGAGGGCACCTCCCGAGGTGCTTCTCCCTTGGATGCATGGCCCTGCAGGGAGAGAAAATACCCATCAATTTCATCCTCCACATCCCTGATTCTCCTCAGCCTGTTAACCTCCTCCTGGAACTCCCTCACTTGTGCCTCCAGGGCCCTAAGGTGGGCACCTGCAGGACAGGTGTGGGGGCCCCCATTCCCTGCCCCCCCGCCCTGCTGGGCATCCCCTGCGGGCTGGGGGGCAGGGGGACACCAGCTCCCCCATGGGCTCTGTCAGGGTGGAGGCCTCAGAGAAGCCCCAGATAGGCAGCACCCCCTGGGCAGGGGCCCTAGCAGCACTCCACGTCGACACCATTTTATAAATTGCTATTTATTTATATTTTTGTGTGGTGCCTTCACCCTACTCTTGCTGGAGTCTCCCTCCTGGCCCTTCCTGCTTGCCTGCCTGCGTGAACTTTTTAAAGGCCGTGGATTGAATTTCCCGCGGCTGCCCCAACAGCCAATCAGACACTCCAGTCTTCCCGGAAGTGCCTGCTGGCAGTCCTGCCCCCTACATTCCCCCGCTAGGGGGATCCGGTGCCGCCGGTGCCTGTGCCCTGCGGGTGAGCCCCAGGGGTTCTCCCTAGCCTGGGGGGGACAGGCCCTCCTAGCTCTCCTCTTGTTTGCGCGCTCTGTTTGCACGGTGCGGCTCCCTACTGGCTCAACTAAAAGGAATCCGGGGGGCTTCCCCTCTGAATCTGGCTCGGCTGTGCCGGCTCCCTCTGCCCCACTTACCTTTGGCAGAGCAGCTGTTGCTGCCCCCACTGCTGGCTCAGGTGCTGCGTCCACCTCTGCCTCTGTTTCAAAACACAGCATCTTCTGTAACTTGTGTCTGCACTGCCTGCCAGCCTCTGAGCTGTTTCCAGAATGGGAGGGCAGAAAGGGACCAGAGGGAGTTTGGTTTGGGAATTTTCAGCCCCCACTAGAGTGTGGGGCAGGTGATGAGGCTCCAATTCACCCACCCCACCCTCCAGTGCTGGCTGGGGAGCCCCTAGAATGAGATTCCTCTTCTCCCTTTCCCGCTCCCATTCTGAAACAAGGACAGACTGGGAGACAGGAGGGGCCATTGCTAGGGGAAACTGGCTGAAGGCTCCCAACTCACAGCTAGATTCCCCTCCTCCCTGGAACAACAGTGACCTTCTGTTTGGTCCAGGGGATGGTTGTAACTCAGAACACTTCCTGCAGTGTTCTTAATTACAGCGGGGAGCTGCACTTCTGTCTGTACCCGTAGACCTCATGGCTCATTTATGCCTCATTCAAACTCATATTCTTTAGGCAAGAGCAGGACGTCTCTAGCAGTCAGGAGGGCTCTACCAGGCATGTTGAGGGTCAGGGCTAAGATGGCCCTGACCAAGGTCTTGTGCTGAGCAAGGCCCCTGTTCCCATGAAAGTCAGAGGTTGGTGTCAGTGCCAGGCTGCAGTCGATGGTGCCAGGCAGGCAGACCTCCAGGCGCTCACTAAAGGCAGGTGTTGGCAGATGATAGAAATGGGGGAACCCCTGTATAGCTGCAAGTAGGGTGAGGCAGAAACAGCTGAGCAGCTCACCCTGCATTTCTACAAACCTTCAGCCAGCTCTCGGCACCATGTGCCTGGGGTAACAGCACATTCCAAGCCCCTCTGGAGCCACCAGTTTCAGCTTTATGATCATACCCAGAGAAGGGCCAAGGCTCCTTAGCTAGTGCCTGGTGGCTGAGGCAGCATTCAGGACACCTTCCCACCCGCCAGGCCGGTGTGCATACATGCAGAGCTCTGAGGCAGTTGGTTATGGGGACTCCAGGACTCTCTGCCCCGGCTGTTGTCTGGGACCTTGGAATCTCCATGTACTGGAGACAGGCTCATTGTTCTGCAACAACTGCGTGCTCAGAGCAGGCCCCATCCACCAGAGCAGCCACCACTTGAAGCCAGAAGCTGCCCTGGTTTAACTGTGTCTTCCAGCCACAGTCTTACATGGGGCACAGTGGGCAGAGGACAGGTTGTCTAATACACCCAACGCTGCTATGAAGTTGTGCCCTTGGCTCACTGACACAGCCCTTCTGCCAGGCCTTGGTTCCCCCAAGGCTATCTGGAGCCTAAGCATTCCTACCACTCTGTCCACATGCTGCTGCATGGAGCAAGGGAAAGCTGCCTGTTCCTGAAACATGTCTGTGGGCAGTGAGGTCAAGCTGTTCTGGACCTGGCTTGAGAGCACTGCTGCTGGCACAGGCACCAAGGCAGGCTCTCACTGCTGTCCCTTCCAGCAGGACACAGTCTCTGGCCTGGCTTTATTTTGAAGCAGGGCACCCTAGCATTTCCCCTGGGCTCTGTGTTTCCTGCATGGGCTCAGTATGATGCAGCTGGACTCTAGGCTCTCCCAGGCAGCTCAGGCAGAGCAGAAGGCCTGGTTTCAAGGAAAAGTCCAATTATGGACACATATTTGGATGCAGAAGGTTGATTTTGTTCACTCTGCCACAGAGAAATGTGTTTGCCATCATATCAGATCACAACAATGGGAATGGGCAGCAGGGGCATGTATCTGTGTGTGCAGCCATGCAGCATGTTTTCTGTGACATAAATAGTAGAGGGACATATAGCATACAGCCTTACACCCATGCAAGCCTTACACCCATGCATTCTGGGTTGGGGGGTTGGGGGAAGATGACACTTTGCCTCCCAAATTGAGAAGTAACATAGTAAGTTACCAGCCAACCTATGTCAGCAGATTGGGTAGGGAGCAGAAAGCAGAGCAGCAGACCAGGCAGGCTTGAAGGATGCTTGGGTTTAGGCAGACTGCATTTGGCTGACTTTCTAATTCAGCCAAATGGTAGACAAGAACACATGGAAGCTACAGCTCCCAGTGAGTCTTCCCCAGACCCACTCCTGCCACACTCCAGATCCCCCCAGCCCCACAATGGCCCAGCACAGGGAATGATCTGGTGCAAGGCATTTCGCCAGTTATACAAATGCATGCGACACAGTGCCAGGCATGTCAGTTTGTGTGCTCTGCAGACTTGATTAATCGAGTTTGGAGTCACACTGGATTTCCGGCGTGTTGGAGCAGGCAAAGTTATGTGTATAAAAGCCCTCAGGTTCCAATACTGTGGCTGGAGTTTGGAAAAGAGCGTTTTGAATCTGAAATGATTTGTATGCTGACCTTCACTCTGAAACTAGAGTAGGGCCTGTGCCTTTGGCTTAGGTACAGGGAAAGAAAGGACCAGTAATATGAGAACGGAATAGGGCTACTTGACTATCTTAATGAACAAGCACCAAGGTGACTTGTTCTGTGCAAGCACTGAATTGTTCTTTTGTGAAGCTAAAAAGTGACTCTAAGGCAAAGCCTAAAATCAGGCTGGGAAGGAAAAGAAACTAGCCATATGGACAGAACATACTTGGTGCTCTCCCTAACCTGCCTTGATTTGCAACCTAACAGACAAATGCATAAATGTGGAAAATGCATTAATTTATGAACTGTAGAGATATGTGTAAAGCCTACAGAGCACACAAAGATCTCTTCCAGTGATCACTCCCACCTTGGAGGAGACCAGAAAGTTACCAGGCACTCAGCTGTTAAAGATTTCTAGACTTGTCTTTTATGGGAGAGGATTTAACTTTCTTTGTTTCCAGGGGATGGTGCCACACCCAAGAAAGGTACATTACATGATGGGCACATGGGGGTAGTGGGGTGCACTAACAGCAGATGCTTAGGTGTCACAGACTACATTTGTGGTTGATCCTTTATCCCAAAGGACACTAGGTGTCACAGACTACATTTGTGAGTGTCTAAGATAGGGGTGGGCAACTTTTGGGGGGCCAGATCAGCACCTTTTTCCCCTCCCCCCAGTGCAACAACTCATCAAAACTCCCTGTGGGGCTTTGGGTGTGTGGACAGCAGCGTTCGGGAGCTGGACGGGCATGATCCACTCCCTGCACACCCTGCCCTGCCGGGAGGAGGTGGGAGTGTCTAGGGGTGTGTGTGCATGTGTGGGGGGCCTGCCTGAGCACTACATCCTGGGAGCTAGCCAGGGGTGTGGGGAGGTACGGGCTACATGCAGCAGAGCTCTCCCAGTCTGTGGCTGCCCCTGTGGTGCTCTGCATGGGGCCAGGCTATGGGGGCAGCTGCAGACTGGGTGAGCTCTACTGTGCTCAGCTTCTGGTGGGTCTGTTCCCAGTGTGGCTGCAGTTGGCCAGGTGCTGCTCTGCTCCCCTCACCTTCAGTGGAGCTGCCCAACTTAAATTCTCCCCCGTTCCCCCTACCTGGAGTGGCACAGTAAGGATGGGAGCAGGAGGAGGAGCTGCTGCTGGAGGTGAGGGGAGCAAAACAGCACCTGGCCAGCTGCAGCCACACTGGGAACAGCCCCACCGGAAGCTGAGCATGATGGCCAGGCCAGCAGGGCTGTTCTGCTCCCCTTGTCTCCAGCTGTGGTTCCTGTTCCTTCAGCTCCTGCTACGCCACTCCAGGTAGGTGGGAAGGAGGCTTCAGACAGGCAGCTCCTGCCCTAGCACACTGGGCTCCAGCTCCTGGCTACCTTCCATCTGCTCTGCCCACCTGCAGGTGGCTGCTCATCATGCTGGGTGGAAGGCAGCTGAGAGCTGGAGATGGAGCCCTGCACACTAGGGCAGGAGCTACCCAGCTGAAGCTCCCCGCCACTTGCAGCAGCAGCACAGCAGGAGCAGGAACAGGAGCAGGTGAGGGGAGCAGAACATCTCTGCTGGCCTGGACCCTGGCCAGCATATGGTGCGGCTGCACCTGGCCAGGTGCTTCTCTGCTTCCCTCGCCTCCAGGAGCAGCTCCTCCTGCTGGCTCTGCTTCACCACTCTGGGTGGGTGGGGGGAGGGAAGCTTCAGCTGGGTGGCTCCCTCTGAAGACAACGGGGGCAGAGCAGCACTAGAAACAGCCCTGCCAGAAACTGTGTACTCTGGTCAGAGCCTGGCCTGGTGGGCGAGGGCAGGCCCTCAGTGTGGGCTAGCCCTGGCAGGAGCAGGTGTAGCTCAGTCCCATGCAAAGTGCCACATGAACACCTGTGGTCTAGACCCAGCCAATTGGCAGGCCAGATCTGGCCCGTGGGCCATATTTTGCCCACCTCTGGTCTAAGGCGTGTCTATACACAGCAGTTGGTGGGTTTAACTACAAGGGCTGATTTTATTCTGATTTAATGAAACCAGTGCAAACCCTTGTGGGCCAAGTGTGGCTTATATCAATGTAGCTTAAAACTCTCCCCAATTGATTTGGGATAAAGGATCAACATGACCAGGGTTTAAGCTGATGTAAGTGTTCACGCTCTCACTGGTGTGACTGTCTCATATCACTCCTTTAGTTAAATGTATAAACAAGCCCTTGATTTAGAAGTGAAGCAGTTGGGGCTAAATAAATAAAAAGCCAGGGCCGAGTTATTTTAAGTACGTGCATATGAGGCTTTTGCACCAGTTTTAGGTAAACCAGTTTTAATGTTATGTGCAGATGCTGCCTAAACCATCTAGTGATTGTTGGGGCTCCAAAGCACTGGCAATCCTGGAGCATGAGGCTCTAGTTCTAATGGTCTCCTGAACCCACTATTCCAGAAAGTAAGTGAACAAGAGCATTTTCCAGTGCTGGGCTTTTACTTAAAAACAGTTTACTTGTCAAAACAGTTCAAATGATATGAATCAGAAGCAGGGAAAATGACTGGCAATAGTGTAATTTACTTTATGAATATAGCTTTACTATTTACTAGCTCCCACATTCATTCTGATATAAAATATGGTCAGGCCTGATACAGTATGCTCTGTTCCCAGCCCCAGTGTTGCCTGGTGTTTGCATCTCAAGACGTTAACTGGTTTTGCAGTGGAAGGGGAGTCAGAAGTCATTGTCACTCTCTTCAAGTGGCTCTGGTTTCCTTGCCCGGCGATTAGCCTTGCTGGGGGAGATTTCTACGCTGTCATCCTCCATGTCATCCTCCTCCTCATCATCATCCAGGTCAATTTCGCTGTCCTCTGAGTCCTCCTATAAGAAAACAGTGGGCAGAGAATTCATGGCCAGCCCAGTTCTCAAACTAGTGCTGCCTGCCATGACTGGGCAGAATATATTAAGTCTGCAAAGCCTATTTCTTGCCTCCCAAGACAACAGGGAGGAAGAGGGTCCAAACCATGCTCAAGCTAGCTGGAGCAATGCCGTCTCCCCTGCACTCAGACTAACGTGAGCCACAGTCCCCAGCTCTGAGATGATGGCATGCTGTATTTGCCAAAAATCCATGCCCTGGATTTGGGCATGACATAGGCAGCAGTAACAGGTCTAGTAGGAGGCTCAATTTACTGAGCCAGTAGCCGAACATGGGGCCTTGTGCTCCCGGAAACACTGGCTCTTAGGAAGGATGGATGACTGGTGCCTTCACCATGGGGAGAACTGAAGACCCTACAAAATGTTTCCCAACAAGTCTCTGCTGGGCTGGGAGTGGCTGCTCCTTTCACCCTGCTGAACATCTCCTTTCCAGGCTCCACTAAGGTGCTGACAATGGACTTCATTAGTGAGGCTGAAGCCAAGTTGATGAGAAGCAGGACCACAGAAGGAGTCCCTATGAGTCTGAGGACAAAGGGAGGAGATGAAAGGCATAAGAGAAACCCACCTGTGCCTTGGTCCTGGAGCGCTTGTGTTTACCTGGTTGGGCTTGGGTTGATCCCTGCTTGGAGAGAGCGAGTGGGAAGAGCAATGGGAGGTGGAAAGCAGAGAAAAAACATTAAAAAGAAAAGAGAACAGAAAGCAACCAAGACAAGAGAAGCAGGGAAAGGAGCAGCAGGCCCATGTGGAGACTGAGGGGTGCAGTGTGCCAATTCTGAGCCAAGGTGCAATGCTCCACAGCAGAACATGCTGGGAACACAGACATGGCCTGAACCCAACTTTAACCCCCTCCAATGGACAATACTGCCCAGGGGCCTGATGTGCACTCAAGGCAGAGACCTGTAGACTGGCCAACATAAACAGCTCAGCCCTGCCTGGAGATGGACTCTCAGGGAAGAAGCATCTGCTTCCACACTGGGCAAGTTCACACGAGCTGTGAGGAGTGGGCTGGGCAGAGAAGAGGGTCAGTGGGGCCAGGAAAGATGCACGGACAGGCCTCAGTCTGTTGGTGAAGGGCAGCCAGCAGCTTGGTGAACCCAGGCTCCTCACCTTTCCCAGCAGTACCCCTAATGCAGACAGCCAAAGTCCTGTCCAGAGCAGTGGGCCTGAAGGCCAAGTCTGCTCTCACAGACATGCCCTGCTCTGGCGTGGCCAGGAGCCAGTCCATGTACAAAAGTGATGGCTGTCACTGCGGGTCCTGCCACAATATGCTAGGCACTGTACAGATGGATGGGAGCACAGGCCCTACTCTGAGAAGCTTAGGGTGTGTACAGAAGCGCTCCATGCAAGTTTTACAGCACTGTAATTTAGAGCACTATTTATAGCACTATACAGTTGCAGCGCTTTTAAACATGACAGAAGCGCAGTGTTGGGCAGGGGGAAGGCGGGGTGTCTCTGAGCCTCCAAGCCTCCCTGTACTTTCCAGGCTAGGAGGCAGGGGATACTTGGTAGAGAAGTGGCTCTGGGCAAGCTCCAGTGTACAGGAATTATTTAAAGCACTGTAGGTTGCTAAAGTGCTATAAAATACAGTGCTTCAAATTTAATACCTCATTTAACAAGGATTTATTTAAAGTGTGGTACCCATTTTTAAAGTGCTGTAGAGCTGTGCACTTCTGGTAAGTCATGGCAATAAAGCACTTTAAACAGTGTAAAAAGCAAGTTTTGTGAACCCCATTACAGTCTAACTTGATACAGGGTAGGGGCTGGGGTGGGCCCAGGCAGGCCAATCAGGCTGTTTGGCACAGCCATTAGTACCAGGCGTGGCTCTTTCCCTCCTGCCTGCTCTGCTTGTTCTTGCACTGAACTCCCCCTCCTGCCTGCTCTGCCTGACCTTCTTCCTGGTTTTCTTTCTTGTTTGCTAACTTCTGTCAGTCTATGAGTCTGACCCTACTGGGTCACTCAGTGTTGGGAGCACTGGGCATCTGCTGGGATGTGCACCCAGAGGGGAGAGTTATGGCAGCTGAAGCAGAGAGTTATGTTGCTGAGGCTGCCTTGAGAAGCCAATAGCCTTGGGTGTCTCCACAACTCTGGGTGGCTGCTGTTGCTGGAGCCTGCTATGGCTGATACCAGGGCTTGGGCCTCCAAGGAAGTGGCCCCTACTCACCCTGGGCTTCTCCACTGTCTGGAGCAGTTGCAAACAGAATGGAGCAAGACACGCGCATGGCTGAATGGAATGGAGACTGCAGCAAGAGGGAGGGGAAGGAGCAGAGACCAGGCAACCACAGGCTGAGGGAACGTGAGTAGGGGCAGTCCCACTGTCCCGAAGGAGGCACACATCCAGTAGCCCATATCTGGTTCTGGCCAACACAAGATAAGGCAGAGGAAGGAGAATAAAAACACTTTTCTAATCTAAATCTTCACTGGCTGAGAAGAAATTAGTTCCCTGAGCCTCACTGCAGGACTCTGGGGTGCTCGAGGGAGCCTCTACTCCTGTACAGAGGGGCAGGGCAGAACTTTTGAAGCCTTAGGAAGACCTGCCTTAATTCAGGCAATGGCCTGGGGTCCAGGAAGCTTCAGCTCCATACCCAGCTGTGGCACTGGCCTGCTGGGCAACCTCAGGCAAGTCTGGACCTCCACATGTAAAAGCGAACTGAGCACTGCCTCTGAGGGACCCTATGAGGACCAGTCCCTGGGAGATGGGGAGTTGCACACTGTCAGGGATGGACCCTGAAGCACTGGGACAGGCAGAAGGTTTTTCCAATGAGTTTCAGTCTGAAGTGCTGGGATGGAAGCAGCTTAAAGAACCTGAGCCCTAGCCTGCTGAGTAAGGGCCCCTGAGCTCTGTGCTGCAGTAATAAGCCCTCATCAAAGCCTACTGAGCTCCTAAGAGCCACCTCACATTGAGATCAGGGAATACAACCAGACTCAGACTGAGCCCTCTGGGAGCTGAAAATTTAGTAGAGAGGCTCTGAGTGCTGGCAGCTCCTAAGGCACTGTCTCCTAAGTCACTGTAGCTGCTGTCTCCCTCCTTGACCCTGCTGATAGCAGAGGGTGTTGCATGTGTCTAACAAGATGGGGACAGGCTAGAGAGCAGGTATTCAGGGATGTCAACACAGCAGCCTCCTTCCCAGGAATGGATTCTCTGTACCACATGGAAAAACCATGAGTCATTCCCCAGAGAGCTTTAAACAGCCTTAAACAAATAAATTCAAGCCAGGAACAAAAAAGTGCAGCTCCCAGCTGTAACTCAGAACAATTTCTGCAAAGAGTGATGAGTTCCCGCGTTACCCCGGACCACACAGAAGTTCGCTGTTGACTCCAGGGGGAGGGCAATCTAGCTGGGAGCCTGCATCCAGACTCTGTCAGCGTGCGCTATTTTCTGAATGGGGTGGGGGAAAGGCAGCCAAGGGACCTCATTTCTGGGGCTCCTCAGCTGGTGCAGAAAGGTAGGGTGGGTGAATTGGAGCCCCCCCACCGTGGGGGGGAGGGGGGCTCCAATACACACCCCACTCTTCAGGAGAGGCTGAAACCTCCCCAGACTGAACTCCTGCTGCTCCCTTTCGCCTCTCCCATTCCGAAAACAGAGACAGGCTCTGCAGAAACAAGTTACAAAAGACGCCACATTTTGAAATGTTTTTATCTGATACCTCATGCAATGAGGGGTCAGATTTTTACTTGATCGGCCATTTTTGAAGCTGTCTGCAGCCGTGCACTTGTGTTTGGTCACAACTATAAACTGCCTTCTGTGGTCAGATCTGGTGAAAATTGTCACTTCTGTCTGCACCCAAAGAGTGTATGAAGCCTGGTGACACCTCCCGGAAAGCAGATGTGTAGGGAACACTCTGCTCCTGGTTCCACTGGGCCCTGAGCAGAAAGGTGTTGAGTGCTGTCCTGTCAGGCTGGGGACCTGGACCCCCTCCTTGCTATGGTATTTGAGAGCCCTCAGAACAATCAGTAGAGACATAGCAGGGATAAGCTCTCTCCTTTCTGCCTGCAGGAAAATGGCTAGAATAGCCAAGAGTTCAGTGCGTGTATGGAGACTCCCCAGGTCAGAGAGCCAGGGCAAAAAGACAGATCTGCACCAAGTTGTGCTTGTCGGGAAGTCCTTGGTCACCTTCTCCTTTTGCCACAGCAAATTCCACAGCACAAGTTCTGCTCCCAGTTCAGGTCTTTCTCCCATAGTTAATGGCCTCAGTGTCCCTGTGCAACCTGGTCATTGTGGGAAATCCTGGTCAGACAGAGCATCCCTTAGATAGCGAGAGCCAAATTTGCCATTGGCTTTGAATACCAGGATGCAGCCCTATACCTTAACCTATACTCTGTTTAATGGGGAGGTGGGACAGAGAGCCAGGCCAATGTGCTCAGAAACCTGTCATTAAGCACATGGGGTGTTGCAATTGCTGCCAGCTAGTGCTCAAGCGCAGAGGTCACAAACACATGGATCAGAGGAGCAGATCTGTGAATCAACAGGATAGTCACCACCACCACTTCTAGAGAGCCCTGCCAGGATGATAATTACCCATTAATCCCTGTTCTTTGCTTTCTGTCTCATAGGGACCTTCTGCTCTGTGACAGCTCTTTGCAACTCATCCCAGGGCTGGTTTCTTTAAAATGGCTGTTGTGAGGGATTTTGTCAAAGGCTTTTTTAAGCCCAAATAATTTACTTCAGTGCAGCTTCACCTCCAAGCTAGGAACTTCTGCTTCTGTCTCAGAGACAGAGACAGAGACAGCACAGCACTGGGAGTGAGATCCAGGAATGGTAGGTGTGCAGAGGTCCTCAGCCAGTGCTGGGCAGTGTGGCTGGGCTTCCTGGTGCTCTCTAGCCTGGCCCTTCCTTGGACCAGTAGCACAGCAAGAAGTCAATCGTGCTGGTCAGTGAGCCAGAATGAGAGCAGCAGTAAGGGCTTCCTACAGCCACAACAGGTTGGGAAAGACCCTCTATGTGCAAAAGTAAGAGCTACATACTCTTTAAAGCCAGGCTGGAGAAAGGGTGATGACAGCAGCTTGAGTACCTGCTTCTGAGGACTTGAGAGGGGAGTTCTGAGACCCAGAACTGCTTGTCTGGCCAATGCCCAGTCACTAGGTTTACCACTAACAATAAGAAAATGCAAGAAGCTTCCTAGGACCCAAAGGCTACAGGTAAGGAGGCAGAGGAAACTCAAACATGAGGTTCCTAGCTGAACAGCAGGTCCCACAGCAGAAAGAAACCACAGCTCAATTCTCTCCTCCCCAGAGCAGCTTGAATTCATGAGGGCAAAAATATTAAACACTTGCTTTCTCCTAATGCAGATCAGAGATAAGATTCTCCCAGCAGCTTAAGGGATTCAGAGACAAGTGTTCTATTAAAATAAATGTGTCTCAAACCAGGGGTGGGCAATTATTTTGGGCAGAGCCGCTTACTGAGTTTTTGCAAGCCATTGAGGGCCACATGACAGGCAGCCAGGGGCAGATATATATTCATTTTCTAAATTTTTTAGGGGCCCTGCAGGCCAGATAGAATGGGCTGGTGGGCCACATTTTGCCCACCCCTGTATTAGATTATGATTAAAATCTCCACCCATTCACCTGCTTCCCCCTGCCCCACCCTTCTACTTGGATGCTCACAAAATGGGAGTGTGTGGCACTAAATTACTGACAAAGTTTAGGATGAGACTAGACCAGAAGGCCATTCACAGAGACAAAACAGGGTGAAGAAAGAAAAAAGTGTGTGTGTGTGTGTGGGGAGGGTGTATGTGTGTGTGTGTGTGTACATGTTTGAGCATGCACGAGGTATGGAGAGGGAACTGGTCTGAGCATATGAAGGGAGAGCAGGAAAAGGATGCCTGTGGGATGAAGCTCTGTTCTCTGGCTGAAGGAGGAGGCCCACTGCTTTAAAGTGCCACCAGCACTGGATCAGTCAGGGACACCCTGAAGCCTGCACAGCACCATTTCCTACTTACATCATCTTCTATGTCTCCACCTTGCATTGTCCCCATGACCCGTTTGTTGAGTTTTCCTACAAGGAAAGAAAAATGATGAAAACCTGCACTTAATTAAACAGAGAGGAAAAAAACACTCTACAAAAAAACAGACCTTCAGGTGATGCCCGAGGTTTGCTCTGCAAACCATGCACCATCAGCAAATGGTAGCTGAGTTGAACCCCACTGAAAAGCTAAGGTCACCTTGATCTCCAGTGCTCCAGGGATCAAGAGAAAGGGGATAGAGAAAGGTTATTTTACTTTGCTCCTCATCTTGTTAGCTGAATTCATGGGGTACTTACAGGCTAGAGACAGACATTAATATACACCAGTTTAAGTGATCAGAAACTAGTTTAAACCTGTAACAGAACAGATGCTCAGTACACATAAACCAGCTTGAAAATGGCTGAAACCAGTTTGAGGGAAACCTGGTTGAATGTAGTATCAGATTTAACTGATTTGGGTCAAACCAGTTTATGCAATGTCTGTCCCAGACCCCTTGCTCGTTTAAGTTAAATCAGAGTCCTCCAGCATCCCACATGCTTTGCAACTCTGGGCAGTGCTCTTCTCTCTGTTCCAGCCTAGCAGGGCTAGCCCCTCCCCTTTGCTCCCTGGCTGCAGCTCTGGCAGAGACTGCTGGTACATCGGGGTCTGCCTGGCTTCCTCCTGCTCTCCCCACCTCCTCCCCTGCACCACTACCTGCTCAAGCAGGGATTCTCCCCTCTGCCTTACACAAAAACCTCTCAACATTAGCTAGCATACCACACGCTGGCTATGGTCCGTGCTGTGGGAGATGGAACAAAGGCAGACAAGACAGTGTCGGCTTAGGGCTTTTTGGAGCTAATCAACAGGTAGCTGGTAATGTTCCTCTGTTCCTTCCTTGGAAAAAGTTGTTTAAGAAGAGCTTGAACTAATGAGAGAGGCTGTTGTTTTGTTTGATGGGCTGACAAATGCTAACAACTCCCTGTGTAACTCCCTGCTGTGTAACAAAATGCTTGGTTATCAACAGCCAGGGGTTGAGCGGGGGGGAACCCCTCCCTAATCACAGCCTTCTGCTGGGGCCTGCCCCCCCCAGCTTAGCATTGTGGAAGGGAAGGGAGGGTTGCTCTAGTGCCCACCCCTCCCCTTGCTTCTAGCCTGAGCCACTGCAGGCATGTGCCTGCATTTCTTCAGTCCAGAGGGGATATCTGAATGGTTACATTGGTTAGCCTAGCCAGGTTAGACTAACCTGCAAAGATTAAATCAATTCAGTCTCAGGCTTTCTGAATGTCTGTCCCTAGCCACAATGGTTATAGCCTTCCTAAATCTCCGTGACTGTTTCCACTCAGCTAATGTCTATGACATACATTTGCCACACACTGGTGAGATTCTGGAGTAATTCCACTGAAGTGACTGTGGTGAATCATTTCCATGGCTACCTGATACCACTGCAACAGTTCCATAGGCTGGGTCACATGTCCAATTAAGTGCAATAGCTTATCTTGTCAGACATAAGGAACTCTACAGCAGTCCCTTGCCTGCTGATGAGACTTACAAAGAGCATTCAGGATGCATACAGTTCAATTTGTTTAGCTTATCATAAAGAAAATTGAGATCTGTGTTGATATGGTGCAGAAGTACCTTCATGGGGAGAAAACACTGAACACTGAAAGATTCTTTAATCTAGGAAATAAGCATAACAGGAAACAGCAGCCAGAGGATGAACACAGACATATTCAGACTGGAACTTAGATACAAATTTTTAAAGGAGGGCGATTAACTTTTGGATCAAGTAAACAAAGAAAGAGGATTCTGTAGCTCATGAAGTCTTCAGACCAAGACTGGCTGCTTTTGTGGAAAATATGTTTTAGCCAAATACAAGTTAGTAGGCTCAGTACAGGGGGTTTTGGTAGGAATTTAATGACTTCTGATAGACAGGAAAAACAGGTCTAATAGTCTCTTCCAGCCTTGAACTCTGTATCTATTAAAAAACCTTGGATTTAGTACTGAACCACACTGCAGACCAGACTGACAGCATTTTGACAGTAACTTCTGAACTACAGGAAAGCTCCTAATCACATGCCCAAAGCTTTAACATCGAGGTATCCACTGCTGTCTTGTTGGCACACTGTTATACTGTTCAGAGATTATCCTGTGCTAACTGTCTAACGGGAAGATATTACCTCCTGGCTAAACTCTAGAAAAATGACAGGGAGGATTTTAAAGGTTCCAGATCTACACCTTTATCCAATTTGTTGTGATTCCAAGTCATCAAGCATGTACAATACATAATTCATCTCCCCAATTACTTTCTGAAATGTTCTCTCCATCTAAGTGAGGTGGAAAAAATTAAGTGGAACAGCATAGGTAGCAGTCTGAAGCTTAGTATGAAACATTTATTGTTTTTCATCTCATCTATGAAATACAGAGCTGTGGAACTTGCTTAAAACTGAGAAAAGAGAAAAATAGAGTAAAACTGTGTTTTAAGCTCAGCCTAGCTGACTATTCCCTGTTCTTTGATGTTCAGGGAGAGACAGAGAAGGCTTTTTCTTAATATGGACAGGTAGAAATTAGGGCAGGTCCATTCTTAGCACCTGACAAAGCATGTTAACTACAAAAGCTTATGTCTCTCCGAACTAGGTAATCACCAAGGTGCTTCTTTTGCCCTGTCTTCTGCTGGACTTCAGACTAACACACCTACCCAGCTCTGTTAATCTGCTCAGTGACTTTCTTTTGAGAGTGCCTAGAGGTGCTTCTCTCTGTCTAGAATTCACTCCAATGAACCTGTGAATTGTGCTAAACACCTTGTTACACGGACATGAAACAGGAAAGGAAAGGATCTTTATTTTCCTTTTTGAAGGAGCATGCCTGCACACCTCAGCCCCAGCACCATTTTCCAGAACTTCTTTCTGCCTTCAGCAGGGCCTCATGTTACAGCTCCCATTATCCAGGTCACAGCTTGCCAGGACTTCCTGCCTAGCCTGACATCATGACTATATAACTGGCTGAATGAGGCACCCTCTCTTTTTCACTAGGCACACCATCCTAACTTTGCTGGCAAATGGAGTAGGATGTCAAGCCCAAGCCCATGGTTCCACTGAAGAGGAGATCAGTGGCTTGCAGGACAGAACTAAACCTCAAGGTTAGAAGTTATTGGCTATGCATGTCAATGTGCAGTCTTTTCCCAAGTGATTACTCAATGATTGCTCAGTGATTCTTTCAAAGAGGCCAGGTCCCTTGCCATCACACATTATTTTTCTCTGGTTTTAGTATCAGTGAACGACTGCTAGCTATGTGATCAAATCTAGAGCGTGCTCAATGTTTCCCCGACCACCTTTTGAAGAGTAGAGGGTGCAAGGGATGGGAAAGGGGGGTCAGGTTGTAAAGTGTGTTTTCACACTCAAACAGCAATTGTATCAAAATGGTACCTTTTTCCACAACAGTTTCTCTCCCTGTTGGTATTGAAAGTTAGACCTGATTAGCCTTAGGGACAGAGAGTTGCTTTGTTTTTCATCCCTTCTGTAGATTTGCAGAGCCAGCACAGGTAAAAGGGAGGGAATTACCGTCTATTTTTCCTTGGGAATCATCAACAAGACTGTTTGTTTAGTCAGTTTGTGTCAATGGGCAAACTTGCAGAAGAACGGGCAGCTGCATAAATATCCCTGGGGACAAAAACTAAAGGCAATGGTGTCACCCATGTGTCTAGGGACATAATCTGTCCTGCAGAACAGTTAGGTCACCAGTGACGACGTGTGAAAAGGGAAGACAAGCCAACCTGACTTTCAGAACCTAGGGCGAGTTTACAGAGCTCTCACTTACTATATTGTTATACAAGCAGACAAAGTACATTCATTTCAGAAGCAGCAAGAAGCAACAGCAAAGATTTGTTCCCATCTGAACATGGTTGTTTTTCAGGATAAAACTGCATTTCAAGTGTTGACCAGGGACAACTTATTTTTAAAAGTTCATGAGGGTCACTGCTAGCTCAGCAAAGATCTGTGCTGGGCTACGGACAGCTCAGAGAATAGGTGTAATAGAGAAAGTGCTACCCTGGGTTTCTGCAAACATCCGGAGGGGCTGCATTCTGCTAACAAAAGCCAAATACCATCCTGCATGGCTTACTCTTTTAGTCCCCCAGTCCATCTTCCAAATCTATAGCACAGTAAAAGCATGAACCAACCAGTGTCAAAGATATACGCTAAGAGTTTTCCATCAAGGCCTACATACAAGCACATGCGATGGGACAACTAGAAATAAGAAGATGCATACAGGGCAAACAAAATAAGTGACATTATTGAAGCCAGAGTGTTTTGCTTGTCTTTCTGTAGCTCAAAAATCACCTTTCTTTGTTAACAAGGAATGGGGCTGGGATTTTTCTAAGCAGCTTGAGTTAGGGACCCAAATTGCATTGAAAGTCAATAGGCATTAGATAATTAATTCCTTTGAAAATCCAAGCTTCTCTGGTTCACAAGAGAGATGTCTCTTTAAAAAGATAGGCTGTTCTGCTTTACTACTTATTTCTTTGCATCATCTACAATCTGCCCAAATACCATTCAGGTGCCTTTCCTAGTCCTCTGGAAATAATGTACCTTAAAATAAAGGATGAATATGTAAACATGTGATCATCTGGCACAGGTCCATCGCTCCATAAAGTGACATTGAACAAAACTGCCTAACAGAATGCTTACAGAGCTCTTCTGGTCTCTTGGGCAAATGCCACCATTTTACACAACTGTGTTTAACTAGGGCATTGGAAAGGCTCCAAAGGAGCTTTTTTATGTGCCTTGAGTACAACATTTATCAGGTTTCAGGTTTATAGGAACAATAACTGCCACCCTCCAAGGAAAGGAAGACCACAGAAATTTTGAGGAACTTTCATCAGAGTCCTAGTGACAGCTGCCTGTGGTCTCTAACTTGGGCTGTTTGCAGAATTACCCCTAGGTAGTTTTTTACTCTTTAGTGCAGATGAGCATCCAAAGTCCATTCAGTTCTACGGGCCTGGACCTGAGAAGCACTGAGCATTTGGAAGTCCCATTAACTTTAACTGGAGATACAACATTTTCAGGATTGGCCTCAACATGCTGGATGGAGTGACCAGCATTTCAGCAGCACACAAATAGCATAGCAGTGTTAGATTTGTGAAAGAGACCCTTGACAAATCCTCCTGAACTGAGTAATGCCTGAAATACACTGGATGGGAGGAAGGTAAACGAAACACTTTTCTCTCATTTTCCAGTACTGTGGGCTCCAGTGCATGTGAAAACAATAGAAAGGACGTGGTCTCCCTTGCTTGAAGGCTCTGCACACACCAGGTCTGGAAGAATGCCTTGGGATTACAAAGAAAGGCAACCTATTCACACAGCACTTATCTGAAATGTCATGACGGCCATCTACACAGGTGTGAATTTTACTCTATGTTATAATTTTCCCTGCGTACAGTAAAGCTAAACTATAATACATTTTAATTCTCCTGCATTTATAATGATAACAGGGGAAATATAGAAATGTGTTCAAGTTTCAGACTTGGTTTCTTGGCTGTATTTTTCTTTAAGAACTAGAAGGGAGGGGAGAATTCCGTCATTAAGTGCTCAACATCGTTTGGGAAAGGCAGGGCTGAAGAATCCATAGGAGCGCAATGTGAGTGAGAAACTAAACAACGGGCAGGCAACTGCTGTGCATTCCTTACTGAATTTCTCTCTTTGGATTTATTGCGAACCTGTAGTTTCTTCACAGCTTAGGGGGGCGGGAGGGAAGGGGGACACACTAGAAATTCAGCAGCAGAAGCTGGCACTTTATCTTAAGCTGGGGAGAAGAGGAAGATGTGAGGATTTAAGGGAACCAATTTCTAGAGGACAGCCCGGCTATTTCACTGCCACTTGGGGAAAAGCTAGCCTCCTCCACAGCCCAGTTCAAGCCTGCTGATGGGCACTGTGACTGAGCCATAAGAACATCATGTTCCCAAGCTGGGCCACTGGGGATAAGGTGACACTGCTGTCTCTGCAAAAAGTGCTCATGTATGCTGCAAAAGAAGCCTCCAACTGCAGCGTACTCTGGTTACGTGTTGCTTGATGTGCAGGTCCCCTGTGAAATCTATTTGTAATGAGATTTGAAACGAACTGTGCAGGCATGGCGGTTTGCAGGCAGAGCTATTACTGGCAGGTTCAACAGCATACACAGCTCAAAGAGAGACCTCACTTCCTGACTCTGCACTTTCCACTAGCCAGCACTTGTCTCTGAGGTGTGAATATTATATACCCAGTTCTTGCTGATCCTTCAAGATGCAGTTTACTTTATGAATAAAGAACCTCTTTTCCCTCTTCTGTGTCATTTCTGCGTTCATCTTTCCTGGGACATTAAGTGGTGCAAGTCTTCAGAAGCAGAGATTTTCTCCAAATACATGTATTCACTTGTTTGCTAATGTGATACTGTTATCACATTCATCCTGTGTGTGGCTGCTGGAAGGTAATATGCTCCAGGAAACATAACAACAGGTCACCCTCCTTTGAATTTTCACTGACTGTTTACTAATATTCAGCATCTGGCAAAATTCACAAAAAACAAATTGGAGTTGAGTTATGAAACCCCACCTTCGAATATAAACACAGGACTGAAACATTTGTCATAGGGACTTCTTTTGTTGCTAGGATCCAGAGGGATGAGG
Organism: Gavialis gangeticus; assembly: GCF_001723915.1. Taxonomy (NCBI): domain Eukaryota; kingdom Metazoa; phylum Chordata; order Crocodylia; family Gavialidae; genus Gavialis; species Gavialis gangeticus. The sequence goes on from NW_017729002.1 coordinate 18,725,508, forward strand.
AAGAGTTTCTGAACACCATGCAAGCAAGACATTCAGTAGTTGGCTTTTACTCACAGCCAATTTATAGGAACTGAGAGCACTGAACAGGGGTCGATTTAACACAGCCAAGCTTTCTCCCACAGCTCTGTAAATGCAGACCGTTTCTGTCTGAATTGTCAACATTTCCATTACTGGGGTTAGTCCATAGCACAGAAATGTCAACATGCACCACGCTGCAATGGTTTCACGCTGTGAATCAACGTTACAAGGAAAATGGACTAGACGCTGAATTCACTTCACTTAGGACTCCATAATCCATGACAGAAACCTCGTCTTTAGAAATGTACTATACTGACCTGCCATTTCATGTAATCACAATGCCACTGAATCATCAGATTATCTGTTAACAGGCTTTACATTTTCCACTCTGCAATCCATCATGCTTCCAGGTGGATTGACACACCTGGGGCCTAATTCAACAGCTCCTATTTTAAGTCCATAGGAGCCTTTCCTTGTGCAGATGGATTGGGCCTTATATGAACACAAGACTATCTTTATCGATACTGGCACACTGATAGAATGATACAGTAGACCTAGCAACTTTGCAGTTAGGGTAAGGACAGAAGTTGCTTTTTTGCCATTTAAAGCACTGTATTGCCGTGACTTAACAGAAGTGCACAGCTTTACAGCACTTAAATGGGTACAGTGCTTTAAATTAACACTTGTTAAATGAGGTATTAAATTTGAAATACTATATTTTACAGCACTGTAGCAGCCTATAGCACTTTAAATAACTTCTGTATGCTAGTCAAATTCGTTGCCAGTGGAGAAGCCCCAGGAGGCTGTGAAGTACCCCCTGCCTCCTAGCCTGGAAAGTGCAGGGAGGCTCAGAGCCCCTCCCACCCCCCTCATCAAAAACTGTACTGTCATGTTTAAGAGCACTATAACTTTATAGTGCTATAAAAAGTGTTTTAATTACACTGTTGCAAAACGCATGGAGAACTTCTGTATAAACTCTTAACTTCCCAACTCTGCCTATGAAGACAAGGGTTTACAAATTAACCTAGTGTAAACAGAGATGTAACAAACAGCTGAAGTGTTCTAGTTGCCCAGTAAGTTTTTGTTTCAAAGGGTGGGGCTTCTCCAGTTAGATGGGTGGGATCACCAATGCAGCACCTTTTGAAGCAAGAGCTATAGTAAACCACTGAGTGGCTCTTCCTTAATTTGGCAACTGACTGAGAATTAAGCAGGCTGCGAACCACCCGGATATGAATGATCTGCATTCTACTGTTAAACAATAAGGACCTAATCCAAGCTCTGCCCCCGTCCCACTGAATAATTCTGGGAAAAGTCACTTAGCTTCTCAGGGCTTTAGCTTTTCTGTCTATCATAGCCATACCTACCTATCACACACCAGAATAAAGGTGGATTGCTGAGTTGTAATTCATACTTAAAATGGGCTTTACAAATCTCAAATGAAACCTACTTTGTGACAAAGCAATGTGTTATTTTATTAATAAAAATAAATGTAAAATGTATCAATTAAATCACATAACAACAAGTGACCTACTTTCCTAGACAGCCACATCAAGAGTAGGCATGTTCTTTGCCCACTCACCATGGCAAAACACATTGGGCCACTCTTAGGCATACAAGTGGACTTATGTGCCTACATGCAGTTCTATCTCACCCTTTTCAAGTGCCTAAAAATCCCTTTACGCATCTATTTTTACAACATGCCATCATTTGACTCTTAGGAATAAGTCACAAAGAAGGAGAGGGGAGGAGACTCAAGCAGGGTGGAAGAGAACTGCATTTAAGCTCCTGAGTCCACTTACACAGCTAATAGGGCTATGTTCTATTTGACCCTTGTGGCACTTGTCAGTCTATTCTGATCAGGAAGGAAAAGTCTATTACCAGCTTCATAAGAAATTAAGAGATGAACAAGTGAATAGGAGCAGTAGCTAAACAAATTAACTACAACTGCCTGAGTTTCCTTATTAAAGGCAAAGGCACCATTTTATTTCTATCAGCTTCTTTTAAGGATGAGACTTTCCAATTTTTTGAATTAAGGTAACAGGAAACAAGTGTTATTTACACAAATTACTACATATGCAGTTTTAGTGACTAAGCTGTTTTTAAGCCAACAGAACCCATGTTAGTGCATGTATACATCCATGCCTATATATGTATTTTTAAAGGGATTTAACTGCAAATTGTCAATCAATTTTTAGGCTTGGATTTTCAAAAGAGCTTATTACTATGTTATCGCAAGTACTTACATGGCAGCCCCACAATCATTCATGTGGTCAGCCTTCCACTACTTCTGGAAGATAGGGAACCAGGACACAGATAGACAAAGGACCAGATCCTCTTTATATTTTACATATGTAGACTGTGGGTATGTAGCCATGTGACTGCACATTTTGCACTTATACAAAGGTTGGACTCTGTTCCCCCTGTGGGAAAATAAGTTTGTCCCACATATATACTTGCTAAAAATAAAATGAAGCCTAGCGGCGAGGGCATTTGCCCAGAGTGGCGAACACCAGGATTTTAAGGCCTTCCTCACCCAGAGGGGTTTGAGCCTGTAGCCCTCTTGCAGCGATCTCACTGCCCTTTTCCTTTAATATTCATTGGATAAAAAACACTAGGAAAACTCCTACCCTACTGGGAACAGGGGGCAAGGATAGAATGTAGAGGCTAAGCCACTTCCTGTCAAGATCAGCATTTATTTCACTGGACCACCCTCCCTCTACTTGGTTTGCTGCCTTCTTGCTCCACATATCACAATCCCTTGGCTGGCCAGTGCTAAGAGGGAAGCTGGAAAGGCTTGTGCTTGTTTGTTCTCGTCTAGTTGTTAGAGCTTTTAGCAGAAAAGTAGTTTTGAACCCTTTCTGTATGAGGGGTGGTCTCAAGCTAGCTGGATATGTATCCTAACTACTAGGCCAGTGGTTCTCAACCTTTTTTAGACTCAAGGCACCCCTTTGAAAAAACCAGCTCACAGTTTTCATTTTTTGACTACTGAAAAATAACAGAGCAATTCTGTTGCTGTAAAGAATTCAGAAAGACCACAACACATCAGAAGGTTTTCAACCTGATGTGAAATCTCTGGATCTATCTTGTGAATCATATTTATACATCTAACAGTGCTAACATTGAGTGGCACCCCATGGAATCTCAAGGCATGTGGGGGTGTCTCTGCACCCTGGTTGAGAATCACTGTATGAGTCTATTGGGCTAAAACTGTGGGGGCCAACTTTTTTGGCAGGCATGCTACAAGATAAGTTCTGCACCTTCCCTAAGTGCTATTCTACTCCCCCCACCCTGCAATCTGTTGCTCTGTTTTCTGCTCTTTGTCTTATTTGCCATTGTGTTCCCTGCTCTCTCCTCAGTCTGCCGCATGCTACACAGAGGCTGCCTGCCCATGCCACTTGCTGCCTATGCCCAGCCATACAATTCGTCCAATAAAAGATATCATAAAAAAATCCTTGCCTTTTGCATAATTCCTGGACCATCAGGCTACAACATTATTTCTCCAACACTACCATGCCACTTGTGGCACATGTGGTGTGAGTTGGCCACACCTGGGCTAAAGGTGGAGCATGCTCCCTTCTGCTAGTCATGGCCTTGCATGAGTATCTGGTCAATTTTATTCCCCTTGGGCAGCTACCTGGGTAAAGGACAGTCCTACTGAGCATACCCAGTAAGGCAGCATAAGAAATGCTAAAGTCAAACTAGGAATACATGTCAACAGTTGCAGGTCCATAGCTACATACCTGCTACAAGAGGACATGAAAGGTTAAACAGGATCTGGTCCTAACTGACTTACCCAAGATCATACTGGCAGTTTATAACA
>NW_017729002.1:18734345-18743396 GCF_001723915.1 Gavialis gangeticus
CAAAACAACTTTTTTTTTGGTAGAAATTTAAGAAAATTATAGTAAAAACCAGAGGTGTAACTGGATAGGAAATGAAACCCAGGTGCCAGGTTATGGTCTGAAAAATTTGCCTTACATTTCAATATGAATTGGGCTCTTAATTCCTTTTGGCTCTGCTGGAAACTCCAGTGCTAATGCTCATGAAAGTGAGATTAATACCAGGTAACCAACACTATACAAACTTTCTTCCCACCTCTGCCAATGCAGCAAGTGCCAGAGCATTATGAACCTGAGAGGAATTCCACCAGAAAAATATTCTGTGCAGGAGGAGCATATGGTATTGTTTGGATGAATTACAAGTCACTGAGGCTAGGGACAGACATTCAAAAAGCCTGAATTGATTCAATTTTTGCAGGTTAGTTTAATCTGGCTAGACTAAATCAGTCTTGTAACCGGACAGACATCCCAGAAATGCAGGCACATGCCTGCAGTGACTCAGGCTAGAAGCTGGGGGGCGCTAGAGAAGCCCTCCATTCCTTCCACAGCATGGAGCTGAGGGGGGTGTGGCCAGGCCCTGATTAGCTCAGCAGGGAATTGATAACAGTATTTAATCACCCAGTTAGGAAAACATTACCAGCTACTTGTTGATTCTACCTGTTGATTCAGGACCATAGCCAGCATGTGGTCTGCTAGCTAATACACAGACATCTCCTCAGCAAGGCAGAGGGGAGGGGGGAATTCCTGCTTAGCAGGGAGTGGTGACGGGGGTGGGGAAGCAGTGTGCAGTCTCTGAAGCTCCAGCCAGGGAGCAGAGAGGAGAGGCCAGCCCTACTGTGGGGCAGAGAGCCCCGCCCTGCCCAGAGAGCATGCCAGCAAGGGGTCTGGGACAGACATTGCATAAATCGGTTTGAGCTAACTCAGTTAAGTCTGATATACTACACTCAACCAGGTTTATCTCAAACCGGTTTCAGCCATTCTCAAACTGGTTTATACGCACTGAGCATCTGTTCTGTTACAGATTTAAACCAGTTTCTGATCACTTAAACTGGTTTACGTGTAATGCCTGTCCCTAGCCGGAAGCACTATGAGCAGCAGTTATAACACTATGACAAGCTATTGAAGCAATCTGGCAGTGGAGATATACCAGAGGATTAAGAACTGCCTACTTGAAGCATAAAAAAACATACTTGAGCTAATTCTGGGTTTGCAGCCAGTAATTTGCAACAACAAAGCTTTTCTTAGAAAAATCACTGGCACCACAATCCATTGCTTTTCCAACCAGGCTTTCTTCCCTCCAAAACTGCTGTTAAGGCCAGACAATTAGAAAGGTCAGTTTGTGCTCTATTCAACCCCAGTGTTAGTACTCTCACCCTGTGAGAAGCTGATTAAGGCAAATGACAAAGATGGAAGTAAGTGTAGTATGTAGCTATTTCCCAGGGCAGCAATAAACAGCAGGATCATATGTACAGTTTAGGTCTAATTATTGTGACAGTCCTAAGCCTGTGATGACACAGAGATCCTTATATTCCATTTGAGAAACTATGATGCACAAATTGTTTATTAATATTTGTGTCTGTGATGGTCTGCAGGAGTCAAAAGGTATTTTTGGCTCCTAACATTTTACTCAGACTGAAAATTATGGAAAATGACTTGAGAGCAAAGTGTTTGAAGCATGTCGGCCCAGGCACTCCAGAGCCAGGTTCAGTTTCCATGTATGCAAGGCACTCTAGGAAAGTGAGAGCAGACTCAGACTTGTTCGTCTTTCTTAAGAACAGATTCCAGCAGAAGTAGCATCAGTCTGAGCTTCTTCATGCTGCCACTTTACCCACCCCCAGGTGTGGCTTTAGCTGCAGGTGACAGTAATTCCTAGGCTGAAGGTGACACGAGTGCCAACTCTTAGGAGTCTTTTTCATTTTTGACTGCAGTCCTCTGCCCACTAGGAACTGCATCAATCCATTTCCCACAAACCAATAAACAAACTCCTCATATAGTAACTACCATGAGTCACTCCTGACCAAGACTGCATTTGGTTAGGTAACCTGAAGGTTAAAACCTCCACTTCACCTTGTATTAGCAATGATGGGTGCCAGAGGCCCTCCCATAAGAGAGCATTCACACTTCTCTGACCCATAATTAGGGCAGTTCAGGAAGCTTTATGAGCATAGGGAAAGGCCTGGCTTTCAGGCAGCACCTTCAAAAACTGGTATAGCGCACAGCAATTGGAATTCTACATCTACAGCTAAGGAAAAAGAAGAACAAGAAATGGCATTGGAACACCTGCCAAAGGCTTGATCCAACTCTATTTCTAAATCTAGGCAAAGCGAAAATAAGGCAAGATTTTTCTCTTTGCAGTGACCTTTCCAATAAAGACTTCCTTGTTAAGGTTCCCTTTAACTGACCCCCATTCTCAAAAGCACAACGGTGTCCTCACACTGTTCAAGCAAACTGAGCTGTGTGGAAGTTTTTGAACCCTTGGAGGAATTTACCTCCCAAAGTGTCCCATAAATTGAAATGCCCTAAACCTGCTCTGAGCAGCCAGAGGAGCACTGCCAATGTGTCCTGTCAGATAGGAGCAATAAAGGAGAGGTGGTGATACCTTGCATTGGGATCTCCATGGCTGTGTGATGCTTCATGAGCTGCCTGTCTTCCAGTTCACTATCAGATCCCTCATCTTCTTGAATTTCTATGTCGGAGTCATCATTACCTGGTTAAAAACAAAGTAACCCAAAGCACTTAATTAATATCAGAAAGTAGGACTGGAATAGGCATCTCAGGCCAGTGAGCCCAGACCCGTGCATTTGCAGGCAACAAAGAGTCCTAAAAACACAGTCTACTCCAGTCCCTCGCACATCACAGCCACAGAGCACTTGTTACACATGTGTACAGAATGAAACCCACAATATGTCAAAGGTAAAAAGCAGGGAAAACAAGGAAAAAACACCCTCATAGCAATTCATGAATGTGGCAGGGTCAGCCACAATTATAAGCTTTTCTGCACTCACCCAGAACAAAAGCAGGACACCGATGAAACAGGGAGTGGGATATGTGGAACCAGCTCTCCCTGCTGCAGTGCTGGGGAACAGCCAACAGCCGTAAAAGAGGGTACCATTATAAACAGCAGCATCAAAGAAAACGAGATGAACAGGAATTGCAAGACAAAAGCCCTGAGACAATGCTCAGACTGTATAATAAAGGCAATGTTCTACATATATATTCTCCAGGTATGAATCATATTAGCTTTCAGTCAGATGGTGCTATTTTGGCAATGGATTATAGAATAAAAATCTCGTAAAAGGTTTTGAAAAGTGTGGACCTTATTAATGTTCCCTATTCTTAATGTGTCTTCTAGGCTTTCAGTCTGATAAGAGCAATAACAAAATGCACCCTGGGAAACTATCTTACATTTACTTGATGATTAAGAGTATGCTGTGATATCCTCATGTGATTGAAGGAGTGGTGGCTGAACTTTAACATGTTTGGTGAGACAGAAGAGCTCCCAAAGTCCAGGTACTGCTCTAAATACTTGCAAATTTCCATTATCCATCTCCCCACTTTTCTCTTCCCATGCTACTTAGTTGACCTGGCCCCCAGCCAGCCAGTTGAATCAAAACATGCTCTCTTGAACTTAAGATGGATCTGCAGCCTCTAGCTCCTTCTGCCCAATCCCAATATATTCTCTGACTCAGAATCCCAACTGCCAACAGGCTTCCACCTAAAAGATCTCTCCCAGACCTTTTAAAATACTCCACAGGTTTACTGAGCTCCAGCCATATCTTTCCTGCACCAGTGATTTTTTCAGTCCAAAGCTGAACTGAAACTGGAGTCTGGATGGATTCTGACATTGTCCTGAGACTCTGTTTAGGTTGCTGTATTCAAATATCTATTGGAAGCTGGATGACGATAAAGAGGCACTGATCCCACCTTGTGGTACCTTGCCACGGATGACTCAGCCACTTCCCTTCATTTTCTCATACCCTGCTCTGATGATGGTCCAGCAAGGGTTAAGAGAAGGGTGAGGGTTAGGCTCTATTCTCCTCAGGTCCCTTTCCCATAATAGTACCCTTTCTTTTTGCCAGTTCATGTCACATCCTCCTGTGCACTTGTCTGGAGATGGACTAAACTCCTTTTGTGCCTACCCTCTTCTCATTCAGGACTGACTTCATTGTAAGTGTGAAGTCTGCTGTCTAAGTCACTGGGTGTTTTTTCTTTCCTCAAAAATGCAATTTATGGGCCAGGTACTCAGGTGATGCAAACTGATGTCAATCTCTTCATTTAAATTGAGATAAATCAATGTAGTCCCGATAGTTTAAAAAATTGTGCTTCTGGCAACAATGCCAGAAGGTAGATGTGAATACTTATGCTAACCCTCTCAGTCAACAAAACTGTCATAAACACAAAAGCACTCAGCATAAGGGTTTTAGCCTTTGCAAGTATGCATTTTAGAAACAAATGCAAATCATTTTAGTGGCAATAAGTAATTCTTTTCAGGGTAGATTTAATTACCAAAGTACCATTGTAGAAAATGGAACTAACCCCTTTAATTATGATTAGAGGTAAGCTGACAGTACCTTATTACTTTTTAATCACAGGTAAATGCATACATACTGGGCAGCTTTTTCATTGCCTTGTGATTATAATACCAAGTTATTGATAACAATATAATAGGAAGCAAAACATTTAATCCATTGTTCAGTAAGATGATGGGACTGGACAACAGCATTAATTAAATAGATGTTAAGTACATTTGCTGTAACAGCCAAACTTAATACATGTAAATGAAGTATGTATTCCTCTGCCTGATACTTAGTTAGAGCCAAATACTATTTGCAGTTATTCAGTATTCATTAGAATCCAAATTGGCTCAGGGAAATTCCTCAGTAAGAACTTAGACAGGGTCTCAAGATTTACTGCTCTCTATATTGCGGAGTAGGGCTGGAATGGTTCATGCAGCTGCTGTTAACCTCCAACTTGCTTGCTTTCTAGTCTGCTCAGTTGAGCAGCAATTTCTCTTTCAATTTTTTAAAATGCTGTGTGGTCACTGGATGCTCCTGAGGGTTAGCAGCACTGGCCAAAATCAAGGCTACAGCAGAGTCACTGGGTGCATCCACACAATATGCTTTACTTGAGATTACAGCTAATACCTGTGCGGTAAGCATCACTGTCTACATGTGCAGATGGTTACTGTGCAGCAATTTGCTCTAATTGCGAGACAATTTTCTATCTGAAAATGCAAGTAGAAAATTCACTCTCGATTACTTACTGCGCAGTAGCGTATGTGTTGGTGCCGGACCAGGAGCAAATGTACTCTGGGTCAGTTGGGCAGCAGGGGGAAGGAGATTGCTCCCTGCCTCTGGGAGCTGCCTGCTGCTGGAATAGCTCAGTTGTGGGGCTTGGGCTGGGAGACTCTTCTTTCCCAGCACTAGCTCCACCATCATGGGGGCTGGGCTGGGAGATCCTTATCTTCCAGTGCTAGCTCCAAAGTCGTAGGGCCGGCACTGGAAAATCCTTACTGGGAGCAGTATGAGTTCCGCAGTCACCGGGCTTGGGCTGGGAGATTTTTCTCTCCCGGCACCAGCTCCATGGTTGTGAGGCCAGCGCTGGAAGATTCTTTTCTCCCAGTGCCGGCCCCACAATGGCAGAGATTTGGCTGGGAGATAAGGATCTCCCAGCCCCGATCCCACAATCGCAGAGTGGGGGCTGGGAGCTCCCTGCTGCTGGGGCAGGGGGACATCGAGCCCGCTTGAGTTCCAGTGGTGGAGCCAGCCCTGGCAGCAGGCAGCTCCCAGGGGCAGAGAAAAATGTCCCAGCCCCAACCAGGAGACAGCTGTCTCCTGGCTCTGATCCCTGCTAGCCCCTGGATTGGCATCCAAGGGAAGCCAGAGCTCCCCCTGGCTGCTGCAGGGTCCCAGTGCAGGGCCTCAGGGAGCAGGAGCAGCCTGCTGCTAGGAGCAGGAAATCTGTCCCATGTCCCTGCACTGTATCCTGGAGAGTTTACTCTAGAGTACATTACTCTAGAGTAAATTGCTCCCAGATTATTTGTACATGTAGACACACTCACTGTATATACTCTGTCAATGCACCTAACATCTGCCTGCTCTTCAGCATCCCTCTCCTAATCCAAGGCTCTTGAGAGCAGAGACAGTCAACTGTATACAACATGTGACAGTCCAGTAATATCAACTACTGGAACCATTAGCAGAATTGCTTTCATAGTAAGAATTCACAATACTAACCCTAGTAAGCACCACTGCTGTGTGTAGTGCCACCTACAGCATTAACTCAAGTGCCACTTGGCATGAAACCATACAAGTCATGAAGTAATATCCTATTAGTCCCCATCCAAGCAACACTGACTCCTATTGGGTGATGCTTCTCAATTTTACATTCCATTTTCCCCTACTGCATTTATGAAAATTTGTACCAAGGTATGCAATGCATCCTTCCCCAAGGAAAACAGGTCCTAGTGGAAGGGTTAGCAAAGCAAGAAGGGGAAGGGTGATCAACATCTTTACTATCTCTACCTTCCAATAGATGCAGTAAAGCTATTTTCTAGACATCCCTCCTTTTACCTCCTTCAGGTTTTTTGAATTATTTGAACTCAATCCTCCAGCATCCAGTGTCCCCTCTGAGCCTCCATTAGCAGCCTGTGATCCAATACCTGCTTCTGACCACCCTCTTTTTAAAAAGTGAAATGATGAATATGAAACAGCTCTCCATCAAGCTTTTCTTCTACAAAGTGGGATTGCTACTGGGATCCTAAGGAGAAAAGTGCTTTAGGAACAGGCAAGACACTTGCTGCAGAGTTAATAAGAGGCTAGATGTCTCTAAGCTGCTTCAGAAAGGGCAAGCACTTTAGGGGGGGAGATGATGGTCTAAGTCTTGCATTTTCTCCTCTAGTATCTTCCTTTTTCCACCAGCAATTGCCCGCCTTAGTCACCCTCACAATCCCTGCATGGAGTATCTCTGTCATCCCTGCTCATACTAACTTTTTCTCCTCCACTCACTTAAAACCTTTTAAAGAATCGCCACAGTCAGTAATGAAGTCGCAGACTTCTGTAATTGAGAGTTTCCACATGTGTATGACGGGATACAAAAGTCTAAACCCGCCAATCAAGGATGCAATTTTTGTGCCTCAACCATACTAGATAGTGGGCATATCTACATGTGCAATTAATATGAAGCAATAAACTCCATAGTTTATTGCTCCCAGGCATGCCGTTTGAATGTGCACCTGGGAGTAATATACTCTGGGAGTTTATTGCCATTTGAACATGCACCCAGGAGTGGAACATGTTGAGCTGGGTTGGAGCAGCCCTAGCTAGCAGGGGATCTGGTAGGGGGGTTACAATGCCAGCCAGGGGCTACTCCCCCCAAGCCCAACATACTGTGGAAAGGCTGGTTGGGACATGGGGGTTCTTCAGTGTGGGGTTAGTTGGCAGGAAGCCCCTGCACTGAAGCACCCTTGTGTTTCAGCCAGCTGGGATAACATCTACATGTGTGCTGCTGCAGCGCTTTTTACTCTACAGCAAATAGTATTTGTATTTACAGGCATTATCATGCTGTGGAGTAAATTAGTTTACTCCAGCCTAATAAGGGTGTTGAAATAGATTAATCCAGGCCTCTAACATGACTAAAAAAAGAGTGAAGAAAAAAAAATGGTCTTGCTTCGTATTTTAAAATGTTTTAAAATAAAAAAACCTCTTCTGCTTATTATGACTCCATGCACAATTCTTTTGGAATAAATGTTCGTCCTTTCCTAAAAACAAAAAGGTGATAACAGTTCTCAAAACAAAACTTGTTCGTTGCTAGCTGCTCCAGTGGCAGATTAGGGCAGGGGGCTAGGACCTACCCCAGGCCTGCAGCTCTTTCCAAGCCATGTGCCTTGATCACCCAATTGGGGCACGGGGCGGGAACCTGCCCCTGATCAAGACAGTTTCCAGCCCCTGCTCTGCAATTGAGGGCTGGAGGCTGGGGAGCATATTCTTCACTCAGCTCCATGAGTGTGGAGCTGGATGGGAAACAGGCTGGGGAACTTGTTCCCCACTCAACTTCGTGAGCATGGAGCTGGGCAGGGAACGGGCTCCCCAGCCCCTACCAGCAGGGAGCTCCCAGCACCAGCTCTTTGACCATCACGAAGAGCCTCCCAACCTGGGCCCCATGACTGCGGAGCTCAGGCTGGGAGATAAGGGTCTCCCAGCCTGAGTCCTGCAACCATAGAGCTGGCACTGGGAGATAAGGGTCTTCCAGCCTGAGCCCCGCAACCGCAGAGCTGGTGCTGGGAGATAAGGGTCTCCCAGCCCCCACTCATGATCTTGGAGTGGGGGGCTGGGAGTTCCTCGCTGCAAGGGCAGGGGGGCATAGTCTCTACCTGGGCTCCAGTGGAAGAGCCCACCCTGGCAGCAGGCAGGGGCAGGGAACAACCTCTCGCAGATTTCTTCCCAGTCATGCATCTACATGAGTGCTACTTAAAAGCCCTTAAAAGCCGTGGTTTGACGTAGCTCCCAGCACTCGGGAGCCAGGAGCAATGGGGAGAGGAGGGATCCAGGCACACGTGTGTCCTGCACACATGTGTGCCCCCTTACCACACCCGGAGCAGAGGCGAACGCAACAGCAGCAGCAGAGGCAAATGCAGCAGCAACGGGGGCAGCAGCAGCTGATCCCCCTCAGGTAAGTGGGGCAGAGGGACCGACGCGGCTGAGTCGGATCTGGAGGGGAAGCTCCCCGGATCCCTCTTAACTGAGCCGCGCGAACAGAGTGCGCAAACAGGCGCGTTCTGTAAGAGCGTGCCGGCGTTTGCGTCGGCGTTTGCGCCGGCAGGCGAGCAGGAAGGGCCAGGAGGCAGACTCCTGCTAGCGCGGGGTGAAGGCACCGCACTCAGCCAGAAACAGGCAGTAACTCCTAAGATGGTGTCGCCACGGAGTGCTGCCAGGGCCCCTGCCTGGGGGGCACAGCTTTCCCAGGGCTTGTCTGAGGCCTCCACCCAGACACAGCCCATGGAGGAGCTGGTGTCCCCCCACCCTCTGGCCTGCGGGAGTTGCCCAGCAAGGCCGGGGGGGCAGGGACTGGGGACCC
>NW_017729002.1:18743407-18744641 GCF_001723915.1 Gavialis gangeticus
CAGGTCCCTTCCGACCCTAGAAACTATGAAACTACTATGCCATTACTAGTTAAAAGTAAATTTGCTACTTGCATATGCAGGTAACAAATTTATTCACTATTAGCAAAGTTTACTGCACACAAAGCATGTGCACGTGTAGATGCACATGCTTACTGTGCAGTCAAGTTTCTTGTGTAGATGCAGCCTCTGTGCAGCTAATTAGTGTGTAGCACAGTAAACATCTTGTGTAGATGTGGCCATTTACAGTTCAGACCATTCCTCAACTATATTCTAGGGTTTTGGCCCTGAGGTCTGCTATCCTACAGAAACTGTTCCATTGCTGTTTATTCAAAAAAATATTAAATGCTAGGTGCAGGGGCCAGAATCCAATGCCTCCTTTTGGGGTGTGGAGTCCATTTTAATAAGCCACCCACCCTTTGTTTTACTTGCTTCTTCCTCGCCTCACATACATTTTTGTCTTGGCTGTCCAGTGGACCTACTTCACAAGAAGCACTGGGGAGCGCTCTGGGTGATGCTTAACTTTGGGGCTGGTGACTAGAGCACTTTGCCAGGAAGTGTGAGATTATAGTATCATAGGAAAATAGGGCTGGAAGGCAGGCACATCATGTGGTCATCTAATCCAGGCACCTGCTCAAGGCAGAATCTTTCCTAACTAAACCATTCCAGCCAAGTGTCTATCCAACTTGCTCTTGAAAATTTCCATGGATGGAGATTCCACAATTTGTCTTGATAGCCTGTTCCAATACTTAACTACCTTCATAGTCAGAAAGTTCCTTCTGATCTCTAGTATAAATTTCCTGTGCTGCAACTTGAACCCGCTCCTAGTCCTATCTCTTATAGCCTTGGAGAAAAGCTATCCTCTCTATAATTGCCCTTCAGGTATTTAAGATGGTTATCAAATATCAAGTCAATGTTCTCTTCTCATGAGTAATAATCCTAATTCTTTCAGCCTTTTCTTATAAGTCTTGTCTCCAAGGCTCCTAATCATTTTTGTTCTTCTGCACTGGTCTCTTTACAATCTGTCTGCATCTTTCTTGAAGTGCAGGGCCCAAAACTGGACATGGTGCTCTAGTTGAGGCCTCAGTGCAGAATAGAGTGGAAGAATCACTTCCCTTGATTTGCAAGTGACACTCCTATTAAATACAACCCAGTAGATTGTCTGCTTTTTTTGTACCAAGAGCACATTACTGGCTCACATTCAGCATATGGTTTACTGTAATCCTAGCCAATCATT
>NW_017729002.1:18749641-18752771 GCF_001723915.1 Gavialis gangeticus
TAAATACAACCCAGTAGATTGTCTGCTTTTTTTGTACCAAGAGCACATTACTGGCTCACATTCAGCATATGGTTTACTGTAATCCTAGCCAATCATTCTACAAATGGTATTTGTGCATGCAAAGTATTAAATCTTGTCTGGGTGAGAGAACTCTACAACACAGGTGCCCCACACATGGGTCTGCCTGGACAAGTGCCTTACCTACTGCATTTCTGGTCTAAGACAGGGTAGGCAAAATACAGCCCATGAGTCAGATTCAATCTGTCAGGTAATTTCATTTGGTCCTCCGGTGCCCACCAATAATTTATACCCTGCCCAGGCCACATGCCTCACTCCCACCCTCATGCACAGGACGGCCTTGGCCTGGCCAGCATGCACACCTTGCTGAAGGCTCCAGGTGACCTGTTCAGCTTCCCTGGACTCCAGTGGCTCCTTCTTTCCCTGATGCAGCGCTAGCTCTGGGCAGCATGTAGGGAAGTGGTGGGGGCAGGCCAGCAGAGGAGGGAACTGCAGCTGGGTGGGAGTGTGGAGTGGGGGGCTGATGGGAGCGCAGAGCCTAGGGCCCACACCCAGGGGGGCAGCATGAGTGCGGAGCTCAGGTGGGCAGGGTGTGGATGTGAGTGTATGTGGTGTGGGGGGATGGGGGGCATGGGGACTCCCTCACACACTCCCCCCCCATGGCGCACAGCCCCCCGCTGCAAGCAGCAGCAGCAGCAGGTGGCAATGAGCCCTTGCAGTGTTTGTGGCTAATGTAGGTGCTGCCGCCAGGTGACACACGGCTCCAGCCAGTTCCAGGAGCTGCACGTGATGACAAGGAGTGGAGCCAGGCCAGCCTGCCCGTATTGTCGGGGGCTCCCTGCAGCACATGTGCAGCTCCTAGCACTTGCATTGTACCAGGGAGAAGTGCTGCACGATGGAGCCGGCTGCCTTCCCCGCTCCCTGCCACCATGTGCAACTCATAGGTTTCCATCGGAGTAAGAGTAAGACTTTTTTTGGAGCTATTACACAGTCCCCTCCATATACACTATGCAAGCACAAATAAATCAGGACAAAACTATTTTTTGAAATAAAATCAAAATATATTATAGTAGATGTTTGACTTTTAGTATATGACTTGGTTCATTTCTGGTTCCAAGGTGGCAACCCCCCCACCCCAAATGGAGTATTTCTGGGAGCAAGGGGAGAGATGTTTGGTGGCAAAGGTCAGGGGTTAGGGGCGGGACTTAAGGTCCCAAGAGAGTGACCAAGGGGCAGGGCTACCTTTGCGGTCCTTGACAGCTCACCAAAACTCATTAAGTAGCCCTCCAGCTGAAATAATTGCTCACCCCTGGTTTAAGAGGTAACAGGGTCTTCCTCCTTCTCCACTCCCTTCCTTCCAGTACATACATACATTTCTGAACAAACCTATTCTGCTACAGAGGGAAACAGACACCAAAATTTGCCTAAATGAAAACAACTGTATTTATGTGGCTGTAGAAATGCCACTTAGGGATGTAGGGATGTAATAGCAAAATAGGACTTAGCTCCTATTTTTCATTTGTGCCTTTAAAAATCTCACCCCAAATTTCCAATGGTAATGAAAGATACAGCCATCAGATGAATTACCCTAGACTAATATACCATGTGCTTCAAGGTGATCTGCAAGCAGGACATGAAGGCTTTTGGAATCAACCCAAACATTTGGGAGGTCTTAGCAGGAGACAGGACAAAGTGGCGCTCCCTTCTCAATCATGGAGTCCAACATCATGGCAAGAAATGGTTACTCAAATTACAACAGAAATGTGACCAAAGGAAACAGCTTATCAGTACAATAGCCCCTAATACTACGTACACCTGTTACCACGGTGGCAGGACCTGCCAGTCTAACATCGGTCTCTACAGCCACAAGACAAAATGTACCACCAGTTCACAGAATAGCTGCAATATCCACCATCACTCATTGATGAACGGATCCTATTAATATACCATGTCCCTATCAACTTGTAAACAATTTTTGTTCTGAATATATAGCAAACTTTTCAGTTTCTTTAAATTATTTAATTGGAAGTCTGAGGTTTGTGCAATAATAATAAAAACAAGCCTGACAGGAAGGCAAAAAGAACCCTAACAAAGGAGTCCCCTCCCCAAATAAACATTTGGGTAATGATTAGCAAAACAGGAATTACAAACACCAACCTAATAACAAACTGTGCTATCTGTGACTCCAAATATCTTTCCCACCATGTAAAAATAAAATCCAACATTTTTCATTTAAAGTTAAACGCTCTGTTATCATTCATTGTTCCACGCTGGATGGCTCATTCAAGCTGAATGAAAATGAATTGTTATCACTCATGCCTTGCCTCTGACTTGTACACAATTCCCTGAGTTAGAACCAGCAAATCAGAACTTGTGCTAGACCATGATATATGGGAAGCAAACACAGAGACATGCCATATTACTGGAATTTAGTTTAAAATATATGGGATGAAGGCAAGATACATATACACTACTTAACGGGATTAAAGCAGCTGACTTTTGCTGGCCATGTAAACTTTGGCACTTTTTAATCAATTGCTTCCTTTTATCAAATATGTTCAATGTGTCTGGGCTTCAGAATAACATTGTTAATATTCAAGAAGAGGATGAAATTCAATAACAAATGTTTATAAAAGCATTTCAGGAAGAAAAACTATTGATAGATTTTAAATCCCTATTTTACTATATAATGGTTTGTAATGCAAGATGCAATGTACTGATTAAAAGGATCAAGGGATGTCCATTCATGTGGAAATGTAGATGTTTTTTCTTGGTGCACTAGAACTGAGATACTTCGCAAATCTTCATGAAGAGGGGGAGCATATGCATCTGCAGCAGTCAGCTGCATGGGGTCTCCGTGGTGCTCCAGCTGATCAGAGAAGTAACATCTTTTGAAGTAAAAGCCAGAGAAACCAGCCTTAATTCCGTAATCCACTGTGAATTAAATCACACTAGTTCAGATTGACATTTACTGGTATGGAAAGTATAAAACACACACTAATGCAGCTGGCACATGGGATTAAAAAAAGATAAATTGGCTTTTAATAACATTATTTAACTAGAATCAAGTAATACAGGGGTGGGCTAACAGGAACAGGATGCGTTTCAATAC
>NW_017729002.1:18752782-18754189 GCF_001723915.1 Gavialis gangeticus
GGTCCCTTCCGACCCTTAATCTATGAATCTATGAATACAGGGATATCCAACCTAGGTCAAAGCTGGCAGCTTGCCAGAACCCAAGGGAGGGCAGTCTACAGTTTCTTTCATCTTTAATATTGACACATGTTCCATAGACATTACACATCCCATGAAGGTCAGATCAAGAAGAGATTATTATGCTGGATGTTGGCATCTGTAGTTAAAGAAATCAAAGGACACAGTCCCCCTGCCCCTCTTAATCCTTCCATGTTAAACAGGGTGATAGCACTGGACAACACCAAGAGATTCTGGATTGTATTTGGCCTATGTAACATTTGCTGCAGTGCAAGTGAGAATACTCACAAGTTTATCCTACGGGAGAACCAGCTGGGTTATTTTTGATTTTCAGCCCTCTTTCTTTACCCTTCCACCTCTCCAGCTGATAAACACAGGTTTCAGGGAAACCACACTGTTGTCAATTAAACCAGCTCAGCTCCAAGACACATATATTGATTGTATCTGCAAAATACAGCTCTTAGCAGATACATAACTGCTTTCAACACACGCATATTAGCTTCCAAAAAAAGATGGACCAGCAGTTTGATTTGTACAGTCATATGCAAATAATTTGATTTCAGTTAATTTGTAGTAAAGAAAAATGGCACAGTTAGAAGCTGACAGTGATTTCATCTCAGATTTGTTAGCCTGTATAAATATTTACCTAAACATATCCAAATGAAAGGTACTAGTTTTGGTAAGAAGCTTCATGATTTAGTATAAATATGTTATTTAGCATGTACATATTTATTTACAAGATAAAACAAATTGCTGTGGTTTCCCACAGTAATTACTAGATTTCACTAAGATGTTGATTTATGGTAATATTCAATTAAAAGCTGACAGCTACTTGATCTTTTTCAATTTAGAAATACTTTAAAAATAAACTAAAGGACTAAAATATTCCCTCAAACCATTTAAATTAGTATTTTTGAAGTGATCTAAGGAAGTCCAGAGTTCAGTTCTCATTTGAAAATTTCAGACTCTCAGTCCTGCAGAAATTTGAACAATGGTTTAGTCTCACTGAACTCGATGGAGCTATTCATACGTGGCAATTTATATATTCAGATGTTGACAGGACAGAGAGATGAGAGCACTGAATAAGTACAGATGAATTTAATTGAGCTACACACCTTATAATCCACGTAAAACATTTCAGTCTCTCTTCCCATATCTTAGGAAGATTTTGCCTCGATTACTGATACTGCAAGTATTACTGTTTCTAACCTATTTCTGAATATCAGATGATATTCCAGATGTGTTGAGCCCCTCCTGCTCCTGGGGATTTCAATAGGAATTGGGATTTAGGTTCTTTTGTAAAAAAAAAAAAAATATATATACACACACACACACACACACACACACACA
>NW_017729002.1:18755284-18758054 GCF_001723915.1 Gavialis gangeticus
ACACACACACACACACATATATATAAACACACACACACATACACACACACACACATCATTGAAAAAATATTTATATATATATGCACACACACACACACCATTGAAAAAAAAATATATATAATACACATACACGTACACATATCATTGTGTATGTATTTTGTTGTTGGTTGTAGCCGTGCAAGTTGAAGGACAAAGGCAGGCAAGGTTCTTTGGGTAGACGTGATATCTTTTATTAGACCAACTGAATAGTTGGAAAAAACATTTTTGCAAGCTTTTGGGCACAAACACCCTTCTTCAGTCTCCCTATGCCTGAAGAAGAGTGTTTGTGCCCAAAAGTTGGCAAAGAACATTTTTTCTAACTATTCAGTTGGTCTAATAAAATATATCACATCTACCCAAAGAACGTTGCCTGTATATAATTTATAACCTCATTGTATGGCCTGAGCTTTTTCTAGACATAGTACAAACAATGGCCAATGTACTGTGAAGCAGGATCATAACGCATCAGTCTGTCTATTGTAAGTGTTCAATACTGCTTATGAGTACAGATGTGAGTAGTACACACAAATGAAAAATAATGTGGAAATTCTTAACAAGGAAAGTAATGAATCATTGGGACAATGAACTAAGGGAAGTGGAACAGTCTTTGTTACATGAAGTCTTTTTAAATTACTCTAATGGGTGTGCTCCAGTTTGACAAGAAGTTACAGACTGATGCAAGAACTACTTTGTGAAGTTCCATGGATTGTGTTATACAGGTCAGAGTCAGTGATCATAAAGGTACCTTGTGGCTTTAAAAATCTATGAATATATCAAAATATGACTATATTACGCCAATTAACCTCTGAATGCTAGAAATAACAAAATATATAGTCTATCCTCAGTTCTATTAATGGGTTTCTGTAGTGCCCATCAGGGCAGTATCCTGTGGCTATTATATTAGAGCAGTCCTTTCCAAACTATTTTCCAGTATGACCCCAGTTTAACACTTGAAAATTCACAGGGCCCCAAACACACGAGTGAAAACAAAACAGCTATAAAGCAGTATAACAACAACATTCAGGATATAATTATTAAAGTTTGTGTACTATATACAACATATAATACAGCATATAAATATGAAAATCTATGTTTTTAAAGTACATTTGGCAAAGTACTTTTGTGAGGGGGTGTGGCTGTGTGGGGTTTGTAAGGTGCGAGGGAGGGTTAGGTGGGGTAGGGTGGGAATCCCCACACTCCACTCCCTCCCATGACGCACACTCCCCACTGCTGGTGGTAGCAGCAGGCTGCGGGCACTCAGGGTGCTTGTGGCCTTCACATGTGTTGCTGCCCAGTGGCATGTGGCTCTAGCCAGTGCTTCACATGATGGCAAGGAGCCCACCTCTATTGTATAGGGCTCTGCGCAGCTCCACACTACTGGGGGAAGCACCGTGTGATGGAGCTAGCTGCCTTCTCCGCCCCTTGCTGTGCAGGTCCTGGGACTTCTCTGGGAAGCAGGGAGTGGGGGCTCCCAACCGCCTGAAGCAGAGTCCTGGGACCTTCACGGCAGGGGGTAGGGAAGGCTGCCGGCTCCATCATGTGGGGCTTCCCCCAGTGGTGTGGAGCCCCACACAATAGAGATGGGCTGGCCTGGCTGCGCTCCTTGCCACCATGTGCAGTGCTGGCTGGAGCTATGCATCACTGGGCAGCAGTGCCTGTGCCTGAGTGCCTGCTGCCTATAAGCTATAAGCGCCCTGAGTGCCTGCTGCCTGCTGCTGGCGCCAACAGTCAGGGCTGTGCATCACAGGGGAAGTGGTGCCCGGGGTGTGGAGCTGCTGCCCACCAGGCACGTGATGCCTGTCCATGTCCATGGCGCACACCTGGCCTGGCCACTGGTTTTGTCTGCATGCTCAGCTGGCCCATATGTCAATCTACCTATGCCTCCTGAGAGCAATAAACTTCAGAATGTATTGCTGTGCATTAATGGCATGTGTAGATGCACCTACTGGGGGCAAGACTAGAACTCAGGCCCATTCTCATGCAGGCTAGCATCTTACTGGGTCACCAACACTCACTATTACTCTTTTCCTGCTGGCCTCATGAATTTCTCTTTTGTAGGGGTCAGGGGGCCAGCCTCAGAAAGAGCACTAGAGATCTGAGACATGCTAGCTATAGTGCTGTGCTTAGGAAAGCACGGAGCCACAAGATCAAATCCCTTCTGGGCAAGGCAAGTCTCCAGCTTCTGAGGCATGTTTCCTAGCCATTCAGCTACTGAGGCAGAAACATGGAAGTATTCATTTTCACTCCCCCAGGTCACTGGCGTTAGGTCACCTATGTTTCCAGATGCTGGACACATATATATGCACATATATGTAGCTGGTGAGTATTGAATGCACATTCTCAGTCTGTGTGTATGTATGCCTCCATGCTGCTGGGAAACTACCAATATTTCTGTCAAAAATGCCATGTAAATGAGTAAAAAAACTGCCACCTAAATGACCATAGGGAAATAGAATGTCAGTCTAAGCCAGGGGCAGGCAATTATTTTGGGCGGAGGGCTGCTTAGTGAGTTTTGGCAAGCCATCGAGGGCTGCATGGGCAGCCCCGCCCCTTGACAGGTGCCCCGCCCCCTGGTCACCATCATGTGACTGGAAGTCCCACCCCCTAACCTTAGCCACCAGAAGTCCCTCCCCTTACCCCCCAGATTACTCCTTTCAGCAAGGGGTTTTGCCAACTCTGAAACAGAAAAATACCAAATTATATTCTAAAAAAATCAAACTTCAAAAATAAA
>NW_017729002.1:18758291-18770086 GCF_001723915.1 Gavialis gangeticus
TATAGGGTGTGTGTGCTTGTGATTTGTGCGGGGGTGGATAGGTGTGGGTGTGTGGGCTGTGGGTGGATATGGGTTTTATGCAGGGCTGGGAGTGTATGAAGGAGGGTGGGTGGGGAGGGTTGTGGCTTCTGGAGGTTGAGGCTTTGCCCACAGGTTTCTCCCCCACTCCCATCCCCCGGCCGGCGGAGCTCCTGCAAGCCCGGGCTCTGCGCTCCTGTTGCTCCTGGCCCTAGGGCACTGGTGTGGGCCCCAAACTGCTGCTTGCTGCCAGTTGCCCCCCGTCTGCCACTGCTGCCCTTCTTCATCCCAGCTGCTCTTGTGTTCCCGGCACTGCAGCTGGGAATCATGTGATGCCGAGTGGCTGGTGGGGGGGAGCAGGGAAATGGCAGTAGCAGATGGGGGGGAAGGGGCAGGAAGCAGGCACATGGGGCACAGTGATAGCCGGGTGGGAGCATGAGGCCCACATCAGTGCACCAGGGCCAGCACCAGCGGGACCCATAGCGGGATGGCAGGAGTGCGGGGCAGGGGCTGCCTGGGGCTCTATGGAGCTGGGCTTGCTCCCTCCTTTTCCTGCTTGAACAGCACAACCTGGCTTCATAGAGCCCCTGGCAGCCTCTGCCCTGTACTCCTGCTGCCCTGCCCTAGCCCCACCAGCACTGGCCCTGGGGTGCACTGGCACAGGCTCATGCACCCACCCAGCTGTCACTGCATTCTGTGTGCCCACTTCTTGCCCCTTCCCCTGCCTGCCATAGCCATTTCCTTGCTCCCCACTCTCCCCGCCCACCCACTGACACCTGATGGTTCCCGGCTGCCATGCTGGAACTGCAGGAGCCAGCCCTCCATCCTTGAGGCAATTGCCCAAATCCTTCCCTGCTTCCCACCCCTGCTCTTCTTACCTGTATTTCCCTCAGTGCAGGGAGGAAGGAACAGCCCCAGGCCAAAAGCCTCCAGAAGCCCCAGATAGCCAGAGACTTTCGACTGGGGCTCAGAGCGGGGGGTGGACTTACTTCTCAAGCCACTTGATCCTGCCAGAGGCTCCCTCTGGGTCCTACTGCCCCTGGCTCCTGTCATCTTTGACAGGCAGCCAGGGACAAATAAATATTAATTTTCTAAATTGTTTAGGGGCCCTGCCGGCCAGATAGAATGGCCTGGAGGGGGCTGAATCCAGCCTGTGGGCCGTATTTTGCCCACCCCTGGTCTAAACACTTCACCAGTATAAGCCTGTAGGAATGCAAGTTAGCTAAACTGCCCTAACTGTGACCCTGAATGAAGTGAGGTTAAAAGCGGAATGGGGTTACTACCCTTGTGTCACTGCAGAATCATACAATGCATAGACTTCCTAGGGTGATATCTTTTACTGGACCAACTGCATAGTTGGGAAAGTCAGACAAGCTTTCAAATGCAAAACATTCTATACCAGGTCACTCTTCCTCACTCTATTGCAACTATGCAGTTGGTCCAATAAAAGATGTCACCCTAAGAAATCCTTGCCTTTCACATAATTTGTGGGCCATCATGGCTACATCATCACTAACAGTACAGAATCTTACAAATTTAACAGCTACATTATAACAACTGGAGCACTATCAAGACTTACTGATAGAAGCTGTTATGTCTGTCTATACCAGGGGTGGGCAAAATACGGCCCGCGGGCCAGATCCAGCCCATGAGACCATTCTATCCAGCCTGTGGGGCCCCTCAAAAATTTAGAAAATTAATATTGATCTGTCCTTGGTTCCAGTAAAAAATGACAGGAACTAGGGTCAGTAGGACCCAGGGGAAGCCTGGTGGGCTCCCGCAACAGCAGGGCCCACCCGGCCCCACTGCCCCAGCCAGAAGCCCCAGCAGGGGCTTCTAGGCTTGGGACCATGTGACTGCACTGGCACCAGAACCTCAGGTAAGGGGTGGGGAGACCTCGGGCAGGGAAGGAGCCCAGGAAAAAGCAGCCCAGGAAAAAGCTGAGTGTGGGGAAAAGCGGCCCTTTGCCCACCCCGTGGCCCGCGTTCCCTGCTGCAGGCCACTTGCAGCCAATGTGGCCCTGTCCTGAGCAGTCACAGGCAGCCCCACGTGGGCTGTGGGTGGCTGCAGTGTGGGGTGACAGTCATGGGGCAGGCAACGGACTGCTTTTCCCTGCGCTTAGCACCAGCTTGTAACCCACCCCCACTGCCAGCCTGGGCCCTGTGCCGGTTCTGGGCTTGCCCGTCGGAGCTGCATGAAGTGCAGTGTTTGCTGTTACTGCCCACCCAGAGCTCACGTGCTGGGTAGCCCAGAGGCAGCGTGGCAAATGCTGTCCAGGATGGCAAGTGTGGGAGCCGCAGCTGCTGCCACTGTGGTGCAGCCCTGATCGGCGGGCCCATAGCCAGTGTGGCGCCCAAGCTGGCGGCAGAGGTGGGTTTCAAGCTGCTGCTGAGCATGGGGGGGGAGGGGGAAGTGGCTCCTTGCCCGCTGCCCTGCACTGCAGCCGCTTGCAGCCCACCTGGGGCTGCCTGTGCCCGCTCAGGTGAGGAGCCACTTTTTCCATGCACTCGGCACCAGCTCCTTCCCTGCCGGGAAGTGCGAGGTCAGGGCTGCATGCTGCCCCCTGCCTGTACCACAGGGCTAGGGGACACAGGGTGTGAGCAGGAACATGGGGCCTACACCGGTGTCCCAGGGCCACCAGCGGTGAGGCCCAGAGCAGGGTGGCAGGGGTACAGGGTCCCGGCCAGCAGGGGCTCTATGGAGCCAGCCCAGCTCTCACCTCTCTTTGCTGGTGCAGCCCAGCCAGGCTCCACAGACCCCTGCCAGCCTGAGCCCCACTCTGGGCCACACTGGTGCTGGTTCTGAGACACTGGTCCCAAGATGGTGACCAGGGAGCAGGGCTCCTGTCAAGGGGTGGGGCTACCCATGCAGCCCTTGACAGCTTGCCAAAACAGGGTAAGTGGCTCTCCACCTGAAATAATTGCCCGCCCCTGGTCTATACCCTTTTTCTGAAATACTTCTATTAAATAACATTCCCTCAGTGGGTATCTATATGAGAAATAAAAATTTTACAAAAGCCACTGATCAATTTATATTTCAATACTTTTTTATAACAATCATTTTTGTGCTTTTGCTCACATTTGACTTCCAATTGCAAAAACAGTAATAAAATCCCACTATCTAAACTCTGAATAGTTATTAAGATAATGTATAACACTCTTGCTATTGCTTACCAGTGGTCTAATTTTTTTAAACTATGACACTTTTATGGAGGTACAGATCAGAACTCTGGGAGAAACAAGTTTTTTTTAAGTAATGTCCAATTATAGAACTAGGTTTGCACTGAGTTATATCAAAGAGTTTTTTTAAAGATTACAGACATTTCCGTAGAGGTTAGCTAGTTTTCTCTATTCCAAAAATAGGCTCTTGCAGATTTTCTCAGTCTAACAGACCTCCACAGGTGAGAGTCACAACATGTAAATACAGTGGATTTGATTTCTTCAGGGTTCAGTTTGAAACTAAATGTGAGCTGGCCAAAACTCCTCTGCAGCAGAGCAATGAATTGTTGATTTTCAATGCCTTCTAACCGAAATATCAGTATAAATGTCCAAGGGATTCACATAAGAGATCTACCTCCTTTATTAATGCACAAAAATGCCTAGTGCTTACGCAGAGGGGGCAAGTGCTGAGCTCTATCAGTTAGCAGTGAGATACTAATCAAAGCTTTCTAGTTCAAGCTGTCAAAAGTGTTCTAGGACGTGTATTCTGTAAATGGACTGCATTCCAAAGTACTACTATGATGGGATCTACGAGGCATTCTTTTTCTTCTACTGGAGGCCGTGAACTCCTGATTCTCTAAAGGAAAGGAAACCAGGAAGATTTCAGTCTTCCAGGGGCCAAATAAACAGGGCTGCACGGCTCCCAAAATTCAGATGATTCCACGTTGATACTATATAGTTGATAAGGTTATCAAGTCTAGCATATCCCTCAATAATCTGTGGTGAGAAACTAGTTACTGAATCTCTGCTAGACTTGGTGAAACATTGCATATAAATGCATTGGAGGTACTCTGCACTTTAACAATCCTAACGTCTCACTTAACTTCTATACTTAAACATAAAATAAGGAACCAACAGCTGGTGGATATACCAAAAATATGGTTACACTGATTTTCTGTTCCCCTGCAGCTGTTTAGGAAGGCTTTTACAATGGATCCCAAGGGCAACCCCAACTATGGTCTCTATTGCAGCTGGCTGGAAATGAGACTTCCCATTCTGCCGGAAATTCCAAAATTAAACAAGGAAAAAAGCTCTTCCCAAACAGAATAAAAAACATTTTGAAATTTCCCCCGTATCAAAAACGTTTAGAAATGTCTCGGGGGGCAGGGGGACCTGTGCCCCCCAGATCTGTATGCAGGGCAAGCTCAGGCTGAGGGCTCTTGTCCTGCTTCCTTCCCTCAAGGCCTCTGCAGCCCAGCAAGCATGGCTCAGTGCAGCAGGGAACAGCTGGGCCACACAGGGATTTCCTTGCCGTTGCAAGCTCTCCACTGCCCTGGCGACGCACCTCCTGCATGTGTTGCTGCTTTGAGGGGCGCAGCCCCACACACAGGGGGCACGTCACCAGGGCAGCGCAGAGCTCACAGTGGCAAGCAGCTTCTCTGCAAAGCTCCTCTGCTCCTTGCCGCGCTGGGTCGCGCCTGCTGGGCTGAGGAGGCCGTAGGGGAGGGAAGTAGGATGGAGCTTGCACTGGCGAGCCACTTCTCCATGTAAGCCCACTTCCCCCTGCTAACCTGCTTCCCTCCCCTGGTGCTTCTGGAGCCCAGCAAGTATGACTGTGCACAGCAGGGAACAGCCAGGCCACACAGAGAAGCTGCTTGCTGCTGTGAGCTCCGCGCTGCCCTGGCTATATGCTCTGAGTGCGGGGCTGCACCCCTCAAAGCAACGGCATGCACAGGAGGCACATTGCCAGGGCAGCTCAGAGCTCACAGCAGAAAGGAGATCCCCATGCAGCCTGGCTGTTCCCGGCCACACCGGGTTA
This sequence comes from Gavialis gangeticus, assembly GCF_001723915.1. Lineage (NCBI taxonomy): Eukaryota > Metazoa > Chordata > Crocodylia > Gavialidae > Gavialis > Gavialis gangeticus. The sequence goes on from NW_017729002.1 coordinate 18,763,287, forward strand.
TGCCTGCTAGGCTGTGGAGGCCCCAGGGCAGGGAAGTAGGGTGGGAGTCCGAGTCTGCATCCTGCGCCTCCTCTGTGCACAGATCTGGGGGTTGGACTCCCTGGAAGTGCATGCAGAAGCAGGGAGCTGCCCCACCTGAGTCCACAGCAGGGGGAAGTGGGGGCAGGAGGCTGTGGACCCCAGTCCATAGCCCTGGCAGTTGGGTTCCCCCTCCAGCAGGGCTGGGGGAGCAGGGGCTGTGGTGGGGGGGTGAGAGGCACAATCAGGGCCAGCGGGCTGTGGGTGGGGAATGAGGGGCACCAGCAGGGCTATGGAGGCTGTGGGGGGCCTTTAATTTTAATAACAGATTTTGGGTTTTATTAGAGAATTTGTGATTTTTTAGCAGAGACTTTGAGATTTTTTATCAGGGAAAAAAAAGGAAACCATGCCCCCCTGGGAGCCACGCCCCCCCCAGATTCTGCGGCACATCTGGACATGGCTGATGGCACACCAGTGTCCCATAGCACATCCTTTGGGAAATGCTGCCACAGAGGAGACATTACATAGAACGGAGGTAGTCACTGTGGCAGTACAGTAGGGAGCGCTACTATGCAGAGCCATCCACCTCACTGTGCCAGGCTCAAAACTGCACTTTGGGAGTCTCCCCTAGGGAGCCTACGGCTGGCTGGCCCCCTTCCTGGAGAACTCCTGCAAGCCTGGGGTAACGCTGCCACCACTGGTCTCTGTTAGGGCTTCATGCAGCCTGGGGTACATAAAGCCTAAAAGCTTTGGGGGTGCTTTGCCACTGGCAATATTTCTGGGTGCCTCTTTCAGCCTGAAGTCTTCCAGGGTCACCTCAGGTATGACTGAGGGAACATAACCAGCCAAGCTTTGCTGGCTGGGCTGGGATCAAAAAGGCCCCTTCTCAGCCTCTTACACAGTGAAACAGCCAGGCACGCTGTAACATGATACCTTTATTGATGGGGGGGGGAGTAGAACAAAAGAGTCAGAAATACACTTTGAGCAAACCAAAATAAGTTGAGCCTTCATAGATACTGGGTTCAGTGACCCTTTTAGCATGCAACTACATTACTTAGTTCTGAACTACTAGCTAGTTTCCAGGTCTGACTTACAGTGATTCATCCAGGAAGAATCCGGGAGAAGAGTTCTTCCCCCTCCCCTCAGGAATTTATCTGGCCAAGTCATCTGGCTAACCAGCCAGGACCAGCAAGCAAGTGAAAGAGAGAGGGGTGCAGCTGGAATGACCCAATGCAGGGATAGAAGGAGCGGGATTTCTTCACAGTCATCTAGTCATGAAGGCATCTTAGGATGGTGATACATTTCCCTGGGTAGCCAGCCTTTGATAAGACCTTCCATACAGCCCCATGGTTAACACACTCAAAGGCTTTCGTCTTTTTTTTTTAAGATGACCATAGCTTAAAAAAATAGGTCAAGGACAAACTGGGAGGAAGTATTTAGCAGCATTCCCCAGAGTCTGTCTTGGGTTCTCTACTAGTCAATATGTTCATTAATGACTTGGAGGGTAGACTTGAGTGTACGCCTGGTAAATTTGTGGATGTCATCAGGCTGGATGGGGTAGCATATATTTTAGAGGACAGGATTAGGATTCAAAATGACCTTGATAAATTGAATGAAATTCAGGTAAGGGTAAGTGTGAAGTACTACACATAGGAAGGAAAAATCAAATGCATAAATACAGATGAAATGGGGAACAACTGGCCAGGCTATAGTAAACCAGAAAAGGACCTAAGGATCATAGTGGAGCACAAACTGAATTTGAATGAATAATGTACCATTTTCGCAAAAAAGGCTAAAATCATACTGGAAAGTATTAACAGCCATGTCATATGCAAGTTCTGGGAAAGAATTCCTCTATTCTATTCAGTACTAATGAGGCCTCACCTGGGACACCGTGGTGACTGCACTCCCCCACCACCAAAAAACCATGGACAAATTGGAGAAAGAGAGCAAAAAGCAACAAAAATTATTAGAAGTCTAAAAAATATGATTTACCATGAAAGATTAGAAAAATTGAAATCATGTAATCTACAGAAGAGAATATTTTAAAACAATCACCCCTTCCCCTCATCTTCAACTATAAAAGGGTAGCTATAAAGAGAATCATTATCAATTCTTCTGTCTTAACAGCAGACAGGTTGAAAAGCAGTGGGTTTTAATTGCAGCAGGGGAGATTTATGTTGCAGCAGGGGAGATTTATGTTGGACATCAGGAAGATTTTTGTAATTGTGAGGGGGTTTAAGCACTGGAACACCTAGCACTTACCCGGAGAGGCAGTGCAATGTTCATCACTGAATGTTTTCAATGATGTATTAGATCTGTGGTTCTCAATCTCATCAGCCTCAAGTTGCCCCTTGGAAAATGCCAGCTCTTAGCTTTAATCTGATTCACCAGATACCTGCCAGGCCTGACCTCTTACTTTTCATTCCCCACCTTCTTACTCCACTCCCTTCCCCTCCCCTCCCCTCACTTTCTGCCCTTTGTCTTCCTAATTTCAAGCTATCTACTTTTTCAGTCAGCCTCTTTTCTACCTTGAATTACGACAGACTACTGTTGAGGCTCCTTTACTCACCTTTGGTTCCTCCCCCTGCTTCCTCCTCTACCTTTTGTTTTCCTAATTTCCACCTATTTACCTTCTGGCTGACATCCTGTCACACTTTTAGCTACCTTCATTCCTTGGAGTCTCAGAACAGCAAAGACTTCTTATGTCTGAAGAAGGGTAATTGCACCTGAAAGCTTGCAAAGAACTTTTTTCCAAGGACTCAGTTGGTCTAATAAAAGATATCACATCTACCCAAAGAACCTTGCCAGCTCTTAGCTTTAATACATTTTTTGCCTATGGAAAATAGCAATTCTTCTCTTGCAAAGAACTCAAAGTTTGCAACGGGTCAGAATGTTTTTGACATTATGGATCCCTCTTTGAAGTCTTGGAGTTCATGTGTCGGTTTTTCCATACCTAACAGTGACAATGTTGCAAGAACACCCCCGAGAATCACTGTATTAGACAATTATTTGTCTGGGATGGTTTCTATGCAGATGACCCTGACTTGCTCAAAGGACTGGACTAGATTATCTCCTTAAGTTGCTTTCTAGCCCTATTTTCTATTTTGTAGATTCCTGGTTCCCAGACTTGTGTTCTCATCACTAGATCAAACTTATTAAAAGTTCCATTAGAGAACAGCAACATTTTAACTTCTGAAGTGTGATACATTATAACAATAAAACTGTATGTCTTTATTAATACCAAAGGCCCCAACAACATAATTTACTAAAAGCAGAGATGGAAACATTGTAAATATACAAGAATCACTTATGAGAGTTTTTCAAGAAAAAGCCCACTGAGAATGAAGAATATTTCACTATACCATGAGAAGCTGTGTTTGCACATTAAGTTAAGAATTTGAAAGGTATTAATTGAACTGACAGAAGACTGGAATTCATTTTTTTGCAGAAACTCATATAATATAGTTAAAAGGAAATTTCTGAAAAATAATAAATTATTCTAATATGTACTGCACATCCTCCATCTGGTGCTCCAAGGCAAATGGAGTAGGAAATGGGGAGGGCAAGGTGGATTCTCTTTCCCTCTTACCTACTTGTAGAACACCTGGAGACAAAATGAAGCTGTCAAATGTAACTGTGACATTCTCTGTCAATGTCATCTTTCATGAAGTTTGTGTCTATCTGACCCAGAGGATTAATCCTTATTTCTATTTTCCTGCCATATAAAAATGCACATATTGCAATATTGAACTTGCAGTGATAATTAACACAAGGATGTTTGGCTGATGTCTCAAGAGAAGTAGTGAAATCCAATCTGTTAGCAGTGTTGACAAAATCCCAGGAGGATGCATTTCCCTTCTGAGTCTGAGCTCTCTATTTAATGCAAAGTAAAAGTTAACCAAACAGGTCCCAACTGAAAATGCAATTGTACCCTGTGGCCATGTGAACATTAAGGAAGATGTTGTGGAAGCAAAGCGCGTTCCACAGTTTAATAATTGTTTATAAAAAGGGGAAACTGAACTTTCAAACTAAGACTTTAATTCCTGAGATACTAAATGAAAGATTGTTTTCTTATGCAAGTACCATTAAATATAGCACAACACCACAAACAAACTGCACAGCATAACAGTGGGCATGTCTACGTGAGCATTGATGTGCTTTAGTTAATGTGTATTAAATCTAAGCACTTTTACACATGTTCTAGGGGGCATGCTTTAATTAGAGCAGCTCCAACAACCACTCTAATTAAAGCATTGCACCGTCTCATGTATCAGCATCCCTGCACTTAAAAATGGTGGTGGGGTCGCTTGAACTAAAGGTTGTTCGATAAGCTTTACTTCAAGTGCCTCTGCTGCCAATTTTAAGCATGGGGACACTGATACACGAGACACAGGAAGCTGATATACGAGACACAGCAATTGCCATGGTCCAGCAGACTCAATTAATTGAGTCTTCTCCAACTCCAGAATTCCAGAGTGTCAGAGCAGCCTTGCTGCTCATGTATAGGCACCCTCCACTGTGACGTACTAGGAAAATGTGCATTAGCCTGTCTTAATGCACATTAGCTAAAGAGCACAGTTTTTCAGTTATGCTTAATGTGCATTAAAATAGGCTAATGTGCATTAAAGCACATGTGTAGACGCAACAGTGATATGCAAACTAATGAGATCGGAACTAATACTCCAATCCTGCAAGGTACATAAGCAGGTATGTAACTTTAATCAAGGAGTCCTGAAAATTGGTGAGATTACTCACATACTTAAAGTTACACATATAAAGGTTCTCTGTTGAACTGGAATGCAAACCTTTTTGTTAGGTCACTGAATTTACTTTCCTTCAGAGAGCTAAAGGGTGTGCCTCTGTAGCATGCCCTCTCCCTTGAAGCTTGGATAATAATGAACTGAAATTGGGAATGAAACCCAGATCTCAAGCTGTTGTTGCTTAATGACTACTCTTTACCTCCGTACTGTAGGTAGGCTTTATAAGTAATAAGTCATATAAATTAGGGCACTGGTTTCAGTACTGTCTTTTTAAGCTAATAAGAGTTGTCACTTTTTTCCAGCATAATGTGTGCACCCAAAAAGGACCTAGTGTCTATTCCTACCAGCTTCAGGGCTGCAAAGAGTGTTTTATGCATGAAGCATCTGCCACTTTGTAATTTGTTCTTCTAGCACAGGGGTGCTCAACCTCCAGCCTGTAGGCCAAATGTGGCCTACGCAGCCATGGCATCTGGCCCACAGGGCTCCCCATGTGTTGGGAAATGTGGTGACAGGCAAACAATGATAATTAATATTGTCACCCCTCCCTAGATGCCAAATTCTCAAGCTCTTCAGGGCCAGACTGGGGCCGGGTCATGTACTTTTCCCCCCATAATGCCAATTGGGGCTGGACTGCTCCCTGATCCTCCACATGGCAGGATCGGGACCTGCCTCACTACCCTGCATGCTGGATCCCGTCTGTGGATGGACTGAGCACTAGACCCGAAGGGAAAAAAGTTTGGAAACCACTGTTCTAGCACATGCATTTAAGAAATATTACTTACTTCCAGGCTTAAGCAAGCGTTTTTCCTCCTCCTTCAGTCTGTTCTGCATCAGGCGTAGTGTGTTCTCTGCTTCCTGCAAGGAACAAATATATTGGTCAGCATAACTGCCACATTCCTAGGTCAGGTAGTTGATTGACTGGATGCTACTGAAATAAAAAGTGAAGGCAGCTCATTGGCAGACTGAAGAAAATTACAGCACAGAAAGTGGCTCAGAAAGAAAGCTTCTTAATTTAAAGGGGGTTAATTTAAATACAGTCCCCACTGATGGATGGGTAAAGTCTGAGGTCTATAAAAGGACAGGAGTTCAAAAGATGTCAGTCATACAACTCCTAATCAGCACCATGTGGTTAATTCCACGCTCACTGTTTTTCCTCCAGTAAACCTACTTTCTCAGCTCCACACATAATTACTGCTTTTACTATATGAAAGGCACTTCCTGTGGAATGGAAAAAAATGGTCCCAGGTGACTATGTATGGAGAACTAGGAGCAACTGTCAGTTACAGTTATTTAAAACAGTAGCTACTTTATGGCACATTCAGATGGAGAATGAGGACTGTTCTTGAACTTGCAACCTCTGCCAGGCAAGGGGAAGATTCCACCACTTGAGCTGTTTCCCCTGCTTATAATATAGGTGGGGGCTGCTCTACTAATGAATAGTGATCAGTGTTTTGAAAGCAGGACTTCCATTAGTTACTGGTGATTCACAACTCATGAAAAGGCTTGATTCTAATGAATGACAATGATACAGAATAATTTCTAAAGTGGCCTCTAAACCAGTGGTTCCCAAACTGTGGGTCGTGACCCCAAATGGCACCACAGAATCAGATAGGGTTGTGAGAAATAAAATCACTTTAATCCAGAGCAGGCAAAATATGGCTGGCCAGGCACTTTCATCTGGCTCACAGGTGCCCAGCAACTAATTGTACCCCACCCAGCCCATGTGCTTTGCTCCCACCCTGGTGTGCAGAAGGGCTTGGCCCAGCCAGCATGCAACTTCCAGGCAGGGTTGCTGCTGCCACCGCTGCAGTTGCTGGGGGACCCACTCAGCTTCTCCAGCATCCTGCTCGCTCTGGGCATCAAGTAGGGAAGTAGCAGGGATGGGGGGAGGGGGTGCTACAGCTGGACAGAAGCACGAACCATGGGGCTGGGGTTGGAGGCAGCATGGAGCCTGCACCCAGGGGGGAGGTGGGACCTTGTGACCTTGGGTGGGCAGGGTTTGGGTATGAGGGAGGGTGG
>NW_017729002.1:18770114-18771800 GCF_001723915.1 Gavialis gangeticus
GCTTTGTGTTGGGGGGGGGGGGGGTTGGGGGTTGGGGGGAGGGTGGGGGGGTGTGGGAACGCCCCACACACATACTCCCCTCCATGGCATGAAGCCCCTGCCACCAGCAGCAGCAGCAGCAGGCACTCGGGGCATTTGTGGCCCATGCAGGTGCTGCTACCTGGTGGTGCATGGCTCTAGCAACACAGCCCCTGGTGGCAAGGAGTGCGGCGATGCTGGCCCACCTCTATCATATGGGGCTCCATGAGGTGCATGTGCAGCTCCATGCCACTGGGGGAAGCCCCGCATGATGGAGCCGGCTGCCTTCTTCGCCCGCTGCTGTGCAGGTCCTGGGACTGCCACAGAGTGGAGGGGAGCCTCACCCCCTACTTCCCAGCAGTCCTGGGACCTGCATGGCAAGGGGTGGGGAAGGCAACTGACTCCATGCTGTGGGGCTTCCCTTGGTGGCGTGGAGCCTTGTGCGACACAGGCAAGCCAGCCTGGCTATGCTCCTTGCCACCACATACAGCATTGGCTGGAGACATGTACTGCCAGGCAGCAGCACCTGCTAAATCCACAAGCACCCCGAGCGCTTGCTGCTTGCTGGTGGCAGGGGCACAGCACACTGGGAGGGACGGGGGTGGTTTCCACCCCCACACCCTCTCTCACACCTCACAAACCCCACACACCCACACCCTGCCCCCACAACCACCTCACATATAGACTCCCCAATATACTCTATTCTCCCTACACACACAGCCACACCCCATCACAAAAGTACTTTACAAAAGTACTTAAAAATATAGATTTTCATATTACATGCTGTATTATATGTTGTTCTATAATACTCAGACTTTAATAATCATATAGAGAATGTTGTTATGCTGCTTTATTGCTGTTTTGTTTTCATTGGCATCTGGGGTCCTGTGCATTTTCAAGTATTAAAATCAGGTCATAATGGCATGTTAAGTGGGGTCAAGTATTAAAATGGGGTCATACTAATTTGGGAAGCACTGCTCTAGACACTTGCAAATCCCTGGTTTGGCACTGGCAAATGCATAAGAAATGGGTCTGTTAAATGGGAGCAGTACAAAATTGCTATATGTTATTTATAGCCCTGTATGAATAGGGAAGTATTTGATTCGGATTTGGATTTGGCTGATTTAGAGGACAGTGATTCGATTCGGTGATTTGAATCAATGTCCCCATCTGATCTGGCCAAATCAGAATAAGAGATTTGGTGCTTATTCAGAGATTCGGATCACCTGGGGAGAGTCATGGGAGAAGCCCCCATGGCTGCTCTGCCTGGCCCCATCCCCCACCCAGCCCCAGCCTCTCAGCACTTTAAAAAAAGAAAAAAAAAGCCCTGCACTCACTGGCTGCAGCAGCTGCGATTGGGGTTACTGAGGGCTCATGGCAGAGCCCCCTGTACAGCATAGGGCAGTGGGGGCAGCAGAGATCACCCCCGCCCTGGCACTCACACGGCAGCTGTCACGTGACGCAGGTGCAAGGTAACTCAGCAGAGCACTGGGAGCTGGGGCTACTGAGGCTGAGTGATGCCAGGCTCCAGTTGACTGATGGAGCCACCCCAGCTCCCAGACAGTGCGCAGTGCCCTGCTGAGCCATGCTACACCCACACCATGCGACTGCTGCCGTGCAGGTGCCAAGTTTCATAGTTTTATAGTTTCTAGGGTCGGAAGGGACCTG
>NW_017729002.1:18776800-18777346 GCF_001723915.1 Gavialis gangeticus
CTGATTTAGAGGACAGTGATTCGATTCGGTGATTTGAATCAATGTCCCCATCTGATCTGGCCAAATCAGAATAAGAGATTTGGTGCTTATTCAGAGATTCGGATCACCTGGGGAGAGTCATGGGAGAAGCCCCCATGGCTGCTCTGCCTGGCCCCATCCCCCACCCAGCCCCAGCCTCTCAGCACTTTAAAAAAAGAAAAAAAAAGCCCTGCACTCACTGGCTGCAGCAGCTGCGATTGGGGTTACTGAGGGCTCATGGCAGAGCCCCCTGTACAGCATAGGGCAGTGGGGGCAGCAGAGATCACCCCCGCCCTGGCACTCACACGGCAGCTGTCACGTGACGCAGGTGCAAGGTAACTCAGCAGAGCACTGGGAGCTGGGGCTACTGAGGCTGAGTGATGCCAGGCTCCAGTTGACTGATGGAGCCACCCCAGCTCCCAGACAGTGCGCAGTGCCCTGCTGAGCCATGCTACACCCACACCATGCGACTGCTGCCGTGCAGGTGCCAAGTTTCATAGTTTTATAGTTTCTAGGGTCGGAAGGGAC
>NW_017729002.1:18785685-18787260 GCF_001723915.1 Gavialis gangeticus
CCCTGCACTCACTGGCTCTGGCAGTGGGGATTGGGGCCTCTAGGGGCTCATGGCAGAGCCCCCCCAACACAGCACAGGGCAGCAGGGATCGCCACCTACGTGGTAGCTGCCACACTGTGCAGGTGCAGTGCGGCTCGGAAGGGTGCCGCACACTGTTGGGGAGCTGGGGCAGCTCCATGGGTCAGCCACAGCCCAGCACCGCTCAGCCCCTGTGGCCTCAGCAACCAGACAGTGTGTGGCGCCCTGCTGAGCCACGCTGCACCCATGCCATGGGGAAGCTGCCATGCAGGTGCCAGGCAGGGGGAGTGGGGGGATGATTCCAACTGCCCCCCACTGCCCGTGCTGTGTGGGGGGGCTCTGCCATAAGCTCTTAGAAACCCTAATCACTACTGCTGCAGCTGGTGAGTGTGGGGAATTTTTTTTTTTTTTAAGTGCCGGGAGGCTGGGTTGGGTGAGGAATGGGGCCAGGCATGGCAGCCATGGCATCTTCTCCTGTGGCTCCTCCAGCTGTGCCTGCCTCTGCCCCGGCAGGGGGAACCATGGGGGTTATGCCTTACTGCTGTAAAGTAGCTCAGGCAAATGGTTCCAAGTAGACAGTGTCAGGTAGAGGTTCCCAACCACTAGGCCGCAGCCTGGTACCGGGCTGTGAAGGGTTGGCTGCCGAGTCCTGGCACGAGCCCCCTGTTTGGACCCCCATCTGCTTCGGAGATTCAGCCAGACTAAACAGGCAGCTGACACAGTTGCCTCCAGCTGGCAAGTCTGTTGGGGTTGGGGGATGGGGAAGGGAAGGGGCATGGGGGAGGGAAGGATTGGAACTGGAGTTGGGACAAGCTGCTCAGCTGGGGTGGGGGGGCGCGTTACTTGAGGAAGGGGGTTGGGGTCCACGGGATGAGGAAGCAGCAGCCCTGCAAGCAGCAGCAGGGCAGAGCCCCCACTCCCAGCTCTGATGCGGAAATGGTAGCATTGGGAGTGGGGGCTATGCCCTGCTGCCGCCCGGAGTGAGCCGCATCTGCATCACGCCCCCCACCCCCATTTGTCTTCTCAGGTGAGCAGCTTCTGCCGCCAGCAGTCATGTGTGAGGTTAAAGCTGGGCAGTGGGGCAGCCCCAGGAGGAAGGCAGCTGGCTCCATTCACCTCACCCCACTCCTGCTGCCATGGCCATACCCAGCAAGGTGCTGCCCACGCAGCAGGTACTGGGACCTGCACGGGGCTGGGCAGGACCCCACAGCCCCCACCACAGCTGGGAGCAGGGGGATCAGGGCAGGGAAATGCCTGGAGTGGAGAGCAGGGAGGCAGCTCCACTGCTTGCTCCTCGGGGAGGTAGCGGAACCCCTTCTTCCCAGACAGCCCCAGCTGGGTCCCCCTGGGTCACCTGCACAGCCCCCTCCCCTGCAGGGTCTCCCGGTGTCTGCGACTGCGGTGCCCCAACCCGCACCTGGGTAGAAATTCATATATTTACATATTTCATAGTTTCATAGTTACTAGGGTTGGAAGGGACCTGAGCAGATCATCAAGTCCGACCCCCTGCCATGGCAGGAAAGAGTACTGGGGTCAAACGACCCCAGCAAGGTGTTC
>NW_017729002.1:18787775-18797394 GCF_001723915.1 Gavialis gangeticus
CCTCAGTGCCTTCCCGACTATTCTCCTTAGCTCACTGAAGTCTGAAATCTAGGGCTGCTGCCTCGCTGCAGGCCGTTGCCACCTTGCGCTGGATGGTGAATTCCAGCAGGCGATGATCACGGTTGCCCCAGTGGTCAAGCACCCGCAGTCCCCTTACCAGGTCGTCACCCGTGACTAGCACCAGGTCCAACAAGGTATCTCCCCTGGTGGGGCTGTGAACCTCCTGGGTTAGATGAAGGTCTGCATTTTGGCTAGGAACCTATGTGAGCAGTCAGACCTGGCTGACTGCTCTTCCCAGCAGATGTCTGGAAAGTTCAGGTCACCCACGATGACCACGTCCTTTGACCTAACTACCTCCATAAGCTGACTTAAGAATTTCTGGTCTAGCTCTTCCCCTTGGTTGGGTGGTCTGTAGTAGACCCCCACTGTTAAGTCTCTTTCCCTTAGACTGCCTTGTATTCTAACCCAGAGCACTTCAATGTGCCCCTCCTCTGACTCTGTGCTACTTGATGAGGATGTGTATTCCTCCTTAATGTAGAGTGCCACACCTCCGCCTTTCCTCCCTGTCCTGTCCCTCCTGTACAGCCTATAGCTCTTGATATTCACCACCCATAAACATTTACAAATTAAAATATGTAAATTATGTTGTTTCTATACCCAGTTCACCAAAATTCTTTGAGTGAGTTTGCCAGTCCACAGTATAAAAAAGGTTGGGAACAAGCCTACTAGTGGAGATGCAACTTGCACTGACAATCTTTTATTAATATAGCTTAAACTAGGTTTCTAAACAGAGTAAGCTATATACCAGTAAAAGGACGTTTTGCCACCTTAACTACGTTATCCATACTAGGGCTTCTGCAGGCATACTGATGCAAATTTTGCTGTACAGAGCATCCCTGAATAATGTGTATAACTGACATTATTCTTACCAGCAAAGGTAGGATTTCCCTTAAGTGATGGAATTATTTTGTTTGACAAAACTATCAAGTATATCAGCTAGTGCCTTCCCCGAGCATTTCAGTAGCCCTGTAGTTCAGGAAGATTTCTTCAAAGTAGTTAGGTCTCCCTGAGTACATTGCAGCAACAAAAATCATTTTGTAACAAGCTTAGGCTCAGTTCATTCATTATACCAAGCCCTACACTGGAAATAAGGTGCAGTATGCTCTCCTTACTAAGATAGGTGTGTTGGCGGTGGAAGGATGCAACACTCTAAGATCAGGAACACACAAAACTTCAACTATTTTTCTGGCCAGGAAGCATAAAGTCAGTTCCTTGAACCCATCTCCCTTTTGTCCCTACAGAGAAACAGATAAAGTCTACTATTCCCTGATATGTTTTGGATGCCCACAGAAACTGACTGCTACATGAATGGTTCAGGACTAACCTTTTTTAAAGAAGTCTTAAGACAAGAACAAAACATGCAAATTCTTTGGTGACTACTGTTGTTCTGTGTCAGTAAATGTTATCAGGGTATGGATGTTCCAGGTTGCAAACTTCATTTCTTGATTTCTTGATTTGGACATAGATAGAGTGATCTCACTGGAGTGATTTTCCAGTCAGGTGAAATGAAACAGAGTATGTTTAGGGCACCTTTTCCAGCCCCCTCCCCATATGGGATCAGCAGAGTAGATCCTAAATAGGCCTGTTCAGTCATGATTGCAGCTGCCAAATTGCAAGTCTGTTTCAGTTCTACGTACAAAAAACCCATCATATAATCATTGCCTTCACCTATATCTGTGACTGGGGCTTCCAGCAATCACTAGTACCTGCCCCTGTCACCACTTGCCCTCGCCATAGGATTTGCTATTGATGGAAGATGATGGCGCATATCTGTTTAATGTGAGAATGCCATTGTGCATCAGCAACTACACAATACTTCACAGGAAGAAAACTTTAATTCAATGGCAAGGAAAACATAGACGACCAGAGGTTTCTGTTTTGCATTCATCTGCCTTTGTAGCCTTTGTGAAATATTCCATTGTTGAAGATAATACTATCAAAGCCATTCCACAACACCCCATTAAAGACTACCTTGCAGATCTACCAACCTATCAAGAGGCCTTGAAAGCCACTGAGCAGATGAAAAGCAACAAAGCATGTGGTTCTAATGGAATATCAGCTGAAATAGTTAAGCATTGTGGAAAAAGCTCACTTAACAACTACAGACCACTATTCTGAAAAATCTGGAAACATTAACAAATTCCCAGTGACTTGAGATGCCAGAATTGTAACCACATTCAAGAAAGGAAACAGACTGGATTGCAGGAATTAGCATGGCATTGCACCCCTGTCCATAGCTGGGAAGATCCTTGCCTGCATCAGACTTCTTCACGATGACATGAGAGCAACCTTTCTAAGCAACAGCTTAGAAGCAGACTTCTTCACATTAGAACTAGAGTCAAGCAAGATTGCACAACTGCACCAACAGTTTTCACATCTATATTGCAGCTATTCCACATCTCATTACTGACAGACTTCCATCTGGGGACAGCATCCAGTATCACATGTACGGGAATCTCTTTAATATCAAATGGTTAAATTCAAAATCCAAGATAACCAACACCTCCATTATTGATCTTCAGTATGCTGACAATTGTGTTAAGTATGCAGTGACTGGATCCACCACCAGACGATAGTTGTGGCACCCTCTAAAAGCCACTCCAACTTTGTCCTGCCCCACTGGTCTCTTCGGCCACTGGCCTGTGCTCGCCCGCCATGCTTTGATGTCTAAATAAGAAATATAGGAGTCTGCCCTCAGAGACCAGAGTCAGCTTTGGGTAATTTACTCTGCTTTATTAATCCTTGGGTGGCTGTGTTCTGGCCTCAATCTTTGCCTGAGCAAGGTGTTACTCTTTTGTCCTTTCTCTCAGCTCTGTGACCTGTCAGACAGCTGCCAGGGCCAACCCTGCTTCACTCCCCTTCTTGTCTCTGGGCCTGTCAGCCTGTCTCAGTGTGGTGGATCCCATACCCTCTAGCTAATCTTCCACACCCAACAGGCACCCCTCATGCCCTTCAGCGGGTTCTGGACCCTTGCAGGGTTCTATCTGGTCTGAGGCTCCTTTTCTGCTCACTCATTCAGCTCCTGGATGTCTCAGCTTCTGCCCACGCAGCCCACTGGACCCCAGGCCCTTGCCAGGCTCTCTCTTGGCTTCAGCCTCTAAACCATTTGACTCTGGTTCACAAGGCCCCTGATGCATGTTACATTAACAGGCTAATTGCACCTTAAATAGTAACTGGCCACAAGTGCAGCTCAATTTAATGCATGATAATGCAGTAAATGAGCCACATTATACATAGAATAACTTTGTGGCTCTTGTGTACCTTGCCTTAAATTGAATGTGTGGCTGGGACCTGTCAAAACCCTGTGTATCACTCACCTGAGTTATAGCTGGGTGGGACATGGGGTTTGGACAAGTCCCAGTGAATGGGGAGCCTGCCATCAGGCTCAATGCAGCCTGACACTGGGCTCCCTGTGCAAGGTGGAACATATGATTTTATAGCTCCCCCTACATGGGGAACCAGGCATCAGGCTGCAACAGCCCACTGCTGGGCTCCTCATGCACCGGGAGCTATAAAACCATGTGTGCCACTTAGCTGGGCAGTACATATGGTCTTCTAGTTTCTGGGGCATGGGAAGCATGGCATCGGGCTGTCACAACCCACTGCTGGGTTCCCCATGTGTTGTGCTGGTTATCACCTGGGGCTGGGGACAAGCTTAGTTCCTGGTCCTGGTTGAAAATCAGCTGTTTGGTTTCATTTTGCTAGTGCAGGGGGGAACCCAGGCTCCCCTGCACCAACAAGTAAGGCATAATTGGGATCTAATTTCTGATCCCAAAATCATGTATCCTGCCATGCACATGTGACTGAGGATTAGATCCCATTACGTCTTAAAGTGCCTGTCTGTCACGGGCCCCAGAGAATTCATCTGTGGCTTCCAAACTGCCCCAAACCTCCAGTCAGAACATAAACACTTATAAACACAAGAAAACTTATCTCTAGGAAATATTCAGCAGCTCCTTCCTCCTACAGGGTCAAGACCGTGAGCCTCCAGCCCTGGGCTGGGCTTACATAGCCCTTTCTCCTCTGTGCAGTCACCTGATCTCCAATCTGCAGGGGCAGGCTGAGGGGTTTCTCTTTTTCTCTAATTATCAAGCTCATTGCTTTGGCCTGCCTCTTTACCACCTATGCCTGCTGCCTCTCTCTCCCACCAACAGATTTACTGCTTTGTAGCTAACCTACCCATGGCACTGGAGTTCTAGTAGGGGGATAGGTGGCCCCTACTACTGTGCCCACTCAGGTGAAGAGCTCCAGGGGACTCAACTGCTTCTGTGAAGCATATGGAATGTTTGGGCTCACTGTCAACTTCACAAAAACCAAGATACTCTACCAACATACTCCAAAAACAACCAGCTACTCCCCCACTTATTATAATTAGAGAGCAGACCTTGGAAAACACCAGACATGTACCCTACCTGGGTGGTTACCTTTCCCAAAACATGAATATTGTCATGTATGTTTAACACCGAATAAAACCTATCATGTCCACCTCTGGACATCTCCAAAACTGTCTTTGATGATAACAGTGCCAGAACCCAAACCAAACTTCTCATGTGCCAAGCTGTTGTCATCCCTAGCCTACTGTATGGGTATGACATCTGGATGACATGTCAGAAACACCTGAAAGCCCTGGGATGTTACCATCAGCAATGTCTTTGGAAAATCATCCGTATCAACTGGAAGAACAGAAGAAAGAATGTCAGTGCTCTGGCTTAAGCAAATACCACCAGCAAAAAGCCATATTTGTATAGCACCAGCTCTACTGGACAAGACATGTCATAAGAATGCCTGACAACCAGCTCCCAAAACAGGTCCTATACTCCCAACTTCCTAATGATCACCATTTTAGAGGTAGACAAAAGAAGAGATTCAAGGATACCATAAAGAAATCTAAAGAAATGCGATATTAACATGAAAACCTGTGAGACTCAAGCACTGAATTGTCTCCAGTGCTGCCATGATGTACAGCAAGGCATCGAGAATTTTGAGCATACTTGCCTCTGTACATGGACAGACAAGAAAGACAAAGGGAAAGAGCTGTGATCCAACATCACCAGGATCCACTCCTTCCTCCTAGAACTGTTAGCCATGTCTGTAGTGGAAGACGCAGATCTCAGATTGGCCTCCTCAGTCATCTCCAGACATGCAGATGATTTTCCTATCTACTGGATGACTGTCATCCTCATATTGAGGAAGTGCTGCCAGCAACAAAAGCAAGTATAGCTAACAGTGAGAGGCTATGGCCCCATGGACATAACCTCTCCCTATTAGCTGTACTTGCCAAGAAAGACTGCTAATGATAATTCAGAACTGTGGAAATAATACTACAAAGCTTTGGTAGGGATTATGAGCTCCAGGCCTACCACAAAAGAAAAGGTCATGGAACAAAGTCTGCACTGAACACAATATGTTCTCTAGGCAATAGGAAAAAAAGCAGCAAGGGGCCAACCCTCTCAACAGTATAAGCTGAGGAAGTCTCTGAGTCAATATCAACAGGGAGTTCATTTTTGTGAGCAACTGTTTCATTGTCTACACTTTGGCTTCTAAAAACCATCACTTAGAAACATACAAATCCAGCAATTAATGATTTGGCTGCCTGGCTTGCACAACCTAATGAGAAAAATGGCTAACTACTGTATGTGGATGGGGCAAAGAAATCTGAAATACTGCACAAACAAGCCTGAAGTTTTAGAAACTACTCTTGGAAACTGTGCCCAAAGAGTCTATGGATCTTACTGAAATTTCAGTACAGGAAATTGTTCCAAAGCCATCTTTTCAAATAGGTTGCAGCTTAGTTATAACATGAGTCAGTTAGAAGACACCTGCTTTCATGATCACTAAACTCATCTCCTTAAATTTATTTTGCAGCATATGGCAAAAATAAGCACAGCTCACTCTACTTCCCAGAAGCTTCTGACTGCTAGCCTCATGCAGAACTCATCAAATTTGTTCTATTGTTGTAAACAATTGCAACTGCTTGACAGCTGGAGAGAACCAACCCTTTCACTTAGATTCATAGATTGTTAGGGGCTGGAAGGGACCTTATAGATCATCGGGTCCAGTCCCCCTGCACTATCCAGGAAAAGACAACTGGGGTCAAGTGACCCCAGTGAGGAGACTGTCCAGTCTCCTTCTGAAGATTTCCAGGGTAGGTGATTGCACCACCACTGGAGGGAGTTTATTCCACAGTCTGGACACCCGACTGTGAAAGAGTTTTCCTGGAATTGAGCCTGAAGCAGCCTTCCAGGAGTTCGTATCCATTCCTCCTGGTCTTCCCCAGGGGTGTCCTGGTTCACTGAGTTCTTGATGTACTCCCCTGATGTACCAGTAAGCTGCTACCAAGTCCCTCAACCTCTCCTTATATGGCTTGTCTTGCAAGTCCCTGATCATATGGGTGGCTCTTCTTTGGACCCTCTCAAGTTTTTCCCTGTCCTTGATGAAGTGTGGTGCCCAGAACTGGACGCAGTACTGCAGCTGCGGTCTGACCAGTGCGGAGTACAGTGGGAGTATCACTTCCTTAGTTTTGCATGAGATGCAACTGTTAATGTATGCCAGCACGTTGTTTGCCCTGCTAGCCACAGCATCGCAGTGATGGCTCATGTTCATGCAATGGTCAATCACTACCCCTAGGTCCCTTTCAGCAGTGGTGCAAATGAAATTGTTACCACCGAGCCTGTACGTATGTTGGGGATTGTTTGCCCCTAGACAGAGCACCTTACGCTTCTGAGTGTTGAACTTCATCTTGTTCCGGTCCGCCCAATTCTCCAGCCTGTCCAGGTCCGCCTGTCTGCAACCTATCTTCTGGCATGACCACACTCCCCCATAACTTGGTGTTCTCCACAAACTTGGCTGGCAAGTTTTTCACCCCCACATCCAAATCATTGATAAAGATGTTGAAAAGCACTGGATCAAGCATGGACCCCTGAGGGACACCACTGGCCACTTCTCTTCAGGGCAACACAGATCCACTCATGAGAATTCTCTGGGTCCTACCATGCAGCCAATTTTCCACCTACTAAGCTGTTGAGCAGTTAAGCCCACAGTCTTCCAATTTTTCCACAAGGATATCATGGAATACTAGATCAAAACCCTTTTGGAAATCTGGGAATATAATGTCGACCGTCTCTCCCGTGTCCAGGTGGTGAGAGACCTGTTCATAGAAGGAGATGAGATTGGAAAGACAAGACCTACCTGTGATGAAGCCATGCTGGCTGTAGTTCAGAATCTTACCCTCAACGAGCATATCGCACATAGATTCTTTAATGAGTTTTTCCAGGATTTTCCCTGGGATGGAGGTTAGGCTGATTGGCCTATAGTTGCCCAGGTCCTCCCTCTTCCCCTTCTTGAAGACGGGCACAATGTTGACCCTCTTCCAATCCTCAGGGTTCTTCCCTGTGTGACACAATTTCTGAAAGAGTTTTGCCAGCGGTTCCACAATGACCTCAGCCAGATCCATCAGCACTCTCCAGTGAAGTCCATTGGGTCCTGCTGACTTATGTCTAGCTTTTCTAGTTAGTTTTGCACCAGCTCAGCATCCACAGTGGGAAGGCTATCATTCCCACCCTGCCCCCTGTGATCCTTATCTCATTTGTCTTTCCCCTTGGTCCAGTGAAATATCAAAGCAAAATGGGCATTCAGGAGTACAGTTTTTTCCTGAGTGTCCATTACCAGCTGTCCTGAGGTGCTAAGCAGGGGCCCCATGCTTTCATTTGTTTTCCTTCTGCTCCCTAAAGAAGAACTTCTTACTGTCCTTGACTCCCTTGGGTAACTTAAACTCAGTCACCGCTTTAGCTTTCCTAATCATTTCCCTACAAGTGTGGACCACTATTGTATAGTCCTCCTTGAGGACTGTCCCTAGCTTCCACTGTGTGTATGCCTCTTTTTTCTTTTTCAAGAGGACCGTGATGTCCCTATTGAGCCAGGAGGGCTTACCAGCCCTTCTGCTACCTTTCCTCTTCATGGGAATGGTTTTCTTTTGTGCTTTGAGGATCGTGTCCCTGAGGAACGACTACTCTTCATGCACCCCATTTGCCTTCCATCCCTGGTCCTGCATCACCTCCCCTACTAATACCCTGAGCCTGTTGAAGTCAGCATTTATTTAAATCCAGGGCTCAAATCCTGCTAGTTGATTTGTCAACCTTGCGGTGGACAGTGAACCTGATGAGCTCATGATCGCTGTTGCCCAGGCTACCCTCAATGTTCAAGCCATACACCAGATCATCCCCTTTGGCCAAGGCCAAGTCTAGGAGAGTGGTCCCTCTTCATCTTTCTTAGTAAATTGTGTCTCTGATATTAAGTTAGATGTTTATTCACAAGCAATTTTTGATAGAAAAAGTGTAAAACACCACAGGAGCTTATGCCATCATAAGACATCTCAGCTGTGGCCCCAGTGTCAGTGAGGTAATGAAGATTAGAACATGAACAGTTTTGAAAGTAAAGAAGCCTATCAGCTGCTTTTCAGGTTGCTCACTGTATTGATACATAGGGCTTGACTGTCATTTCAGCACAGTTTTGTCCCTCCTGTGACAACCAAACCCTCTGTTACGCTCCAACATTCCTGAAACACTTTTTAAAGGCACACAGCTTCCCCCTCTGTTTTCATCCACAGGGCAGTCAAAGCTGCCTGGCAGTGTCAGCATTTTTGTATGTCATTTACATGCCCTTAAATTTATTTCACTGCATACCTAACTCTTTTTTTCTCTCCTTTTTGAATAATAATTTTACATTTCTTCAGCACAAAATTACCTCTGGATGAAGAGCGACAGCCAGCCAGAGTGCAGCCTGAGTCCTGCAGAGTGAGTTGGCTATGTATTGGGAAGGCAGCTGCTGTCCTTAGTTGGGGGTGCTGCCAGCTGCTTGAAAAACTGCACTCAAGGCTGGGAAACTCTCCCTGCAGGTTTTGGAATCATGCAGAAATGGCACTCTGAATTATTACTTGGTATCTGATATCTTTGGATGTCCCTGAGACTTTCAGCTGATCAAATCTGTGAAGTCTAGAGAATGAACACAGAGGGTGGTTTTTTAACCAAGAATGAAGCAGGCCATCTCAGTACCTCTCAAAAGGGAACTGTAAGAGAAAGACACTTCTTACTGTACTAGTATAATTTTATACTAGTCTGGGAAACTGTGGTTTCCCCAATTCTTAGCTGTTTCACATGAATTAGAAGACAAGTAAGTTCCACAATCTGGTCTATGCCTTGAAGGGAGAGAATGACAAAGTATCCTGTAGCAAAACCCCCAGTTTTTCTTTCTTTTTTTTTTTAATTTTAAAATGCATTCACTCCCCTTCCCCAACCATTTCTGACTTTTTCTCTCCCTCTCTATTCCCTGTAGATAAGTATAAGTGAGCTCAGACTTAGGATAAGCTTTCAACATTTTTATTTTGGTAGCAAGTTTTTGGTTTTGGATATCCGCTGTTTTATATTGTATTATTATTAGGTTTGTATTGATTCTTACTGTTATATATTGTATTATTATAATTTTTATATTGATTTTTATTGTTTCATATGGATATTGTATGGTTTAGGCCTGTGTTTGTAAGTGAACCAAAGTCATGTCAAGT
>NW_017729002.1:18797968-18800717 GCF_001723915.1 Gavialis gangeticus
ATGATCTACTCAGGTCCCTTCTGACCCCAGAAACTATGAAACCTCTCCAGGGCTTCCTTTCTCCTCCCTTGGAATCACTCACACCTGAAATGCCCCAGTCCACACATTACATTTGGCTCTCACTTTTTCCACAAACAGTATTCTCTGGACTCTCTCCTCCAACCATCTGTCCACGTCTATTTTGCATAAGGATGTCCAAATACAGTTTGACAATGATTACGTGCTCCCTTGACTTTTGTTCAGCAGTAAAAATCAGTCCTTGCAGTTCTTCCTTCTTCTCTGTTTCATTGTATTTTGTCCACCATTGCTCACAGGCACTTCTGTGCGAGAAGGTGAAACACCATAACCTCTCGCTTTGGTAGGCCATGATGCACTGTAAGTATTTGTTTTTTTGGGTTTTTTTGAAAAAATATATTTTTATTTATACATATAGTTATATATATACACATCATCTAGCAAAACCTTTTCTTCACACACCTTAAACCACATTTAAAGCCTGTGCACCCATTACAATAAATGCACCCATGGACCCGCACTCCCACCCACAGTCCTTTCTCTAACCCAACCGTAGACTTATAGTCCTAGTCCTGATTTTAGGGTTTACATTCTTAGTTCATTCACTGTCATTGTCACTGTCACTGTTGCTTCTGCTGCTGCTGACACTGCTGCTGTCACTGTCGCTGTCTCCAGGTCCATTTGTCTTGCTGTCATTTCAAAAGATGGACCAAAATCTGATCAAGGAAGTCCATCTCTTCTGTGCCGTTACCCAAGTCATTGTCACGCAAACTCTGAGCCTCAAAGTCTCTCTGGGGTCCTTGTCCCTATTGTCCCAGCTCTGCTCACCTCCGGCTTCCAGATTCCATCATCTGGCTCCTCCTCTCTGTTCTTCTCCAGCTCTCTGGTTCTTGCTGCTGTTTTCCCTGGTCTGGCTACTCTCCATCTTTTTCCTGTCACTCTTCTTTTGGCTCGCTCTTCTCTGCACAGTTTCAGCTGCTTTCACTTCCGCCTTCATCTTCATGCATCGCTGCACCAGCTGCCAATCAGATTCCAGCTCTCGGTCTGAATCTCCATATTTGTGACTCTGCTCCATCTGGTTTCTTCTCACCTTTGCAATCTTTCCTTCTCTGCTCTCAGCTCACCAGAATTCACTGCCACTGCTATCTTACCGCTCTCTGCTCCTGCCTTTCCAGTCATTGACCAATGCTGCAGGGCAGCAGCTGGGCTTATGCCTGCCTGCCACACTTGATCTGAGCCCACACAAGGCCAAGAAGTGACATATTGACAAACCTACCACAAAGATAGGTTAGTGCAACCCATCTGAATAAGTTACATCCTAGTGCCCATTGAGTGCAATCCCCCTCAGCACTGACTCTTTTTAAAGTCATGAGGGTTCACTACACTGAAAACATTTCAAATTCCTCTTTACTCCCACAGCTGAACTGTGCCTTTTTTCCTATTTCTAATGATTCTTGTTTTTATATGAGTCTTAAATGTCTGGCAAACATCACCAAATGGGGCTCCAAACAGTTCACCCAGACTCACTCTATCTCATATGATTAGCATGGCCTCGCCTTCCACAAGGGGGAGATGGACCAGGTTGCCCTATGCCTCATCTGCATAGGGATCCCAGGACTTGGGCCAAGAACATCAAGCTCCAGGGATTATGGAACTTGCACCACCTGTCAATGCAGGGAGTGTATGGCAGTCATGAGGGGGGTGCTGATACAGGTGCATCTGTATACTGCACTGATCTTCCCCGCCAAAGCAAATCATCCATGGAATCCAAAGGGCCATGTGCATCATTAGCCACATACTCCCTGCATCTTCAGAAGTGAGAAATAAGACACTGAATTTAGGTGTATATCATACTGCAAATGAACTTGTTACTTTACACAAGCCCTAAATGTCATCTACCCAACGCCAAGGCAGGGCAAATGGGTGGCAGATCTAAAACCATGTTACAGAAAGCTACCTATGTGCAGAGCCTGAACAATGTTCTTTCATTCGCCAGCTATATTGTTCTTTAATTTGAACGATAATTTCCCAGTTCTCAAACAACAGTGGTTCTTTTCATAAAAGCCAGTGCAATGATGGGCTCCAATCTTCACTGGCTCATGGGCAACTATACCAAAGGAGTAATGCACTTCAGGTTTTGTTGTACTTTGCCCTGTCAACCTGAAGAAACATATCACTGAACAAAGTAAAATTTTCTGTGGCTGCAAGCAAGGCATAAGGGAGCCTGCCCCCCACCCCCTTTGGAAGGCAGTGGTATACACTATATCATTTAGCAATTTGAAAAAACAGACTCATTCTATAACCTCAGGCAACTAATTTGTGATCTAAATTTCAATGCTATTGAGAACATATAGTTATTATTTACTTAAATAAGCTGGAGGAGCTCAGTACCTCCAACTGGTCAGGCCGCAGCTGGAGTACTGAGTCCAGTTCTGGGCACTGCACTTTAAGAGGGATGTGGACAGCATCGAGAGGGTCCAGAGGAGGGCCACTCATATGATCAAGGGACAGCAGGGTAGGTCCTATGAGGAAAGGTTGTGGGACCTGAACCTGTTCAGCCTTCAAAAGAGAAGGCTGAGGGGGGATCTTGTGGCCTGTTATAAACTGGTTAGGGGGGATCAGCAGGCGCTGGGGGAGTCCCTGTTCCCCCAAGTGCCGCAAGGAGTGACCAGGAACAATGGTCACAAGCTGGTGGAGGGAAGGTTTAAGTTGGACATCAGGAGGCGCTACTTCA
>NW_017729002.1:18800737-18802878 GCF_001723915.1 Gavialis gangeticus
GGTCACAAGCTGGCGGAGGGAAGGTTTAAGTTGGACATCAGGAGGCGCTACTTCACAGTCAGGGCGGCTAGAGTCTGGAACCAGCTTCCAAGTGAGGTGGTGCAGGCTCCCACCCTGGGGGTTTTTAAGAGGAGGTTGGATGACCACCTTACTGGGGTCATTTGACCCCAGTGCTCTTCCTGCCATGGCAGGGGGTCGGACTAGATGATCTGCTCAGGTCCCTTCTGACCCTAGAAACTATGAAACTATGAAACCTCTGAAAATTAGGCCCCTAATCTTTCTGTGCCTCAGATTTCCCATCACTAAAATGGATATCCTTACTCATCTCTTATGTAAGGATAATGTCTCCCTCCTTCTCAGGGACATTGTGAGAATAAACTAGTTGTGCAGAGGCATCTAGTCATTAGGACTAAGTGGGGCAAATGGCCTACTGTCAGCAACACTCTACAGTGACTGCAAAGACCTGACAGCCAATAAGAGACCCCTGCAGAGGCTGGAACTACTTCAAATCTCACCACGGGTCCCTGCAACACAGGCTAAAAGGAAAACGAGTGGATATATAGGTGAGGATGTTGGTTTATGTAAGACTAATTCATATCTCATAAAATAAATTAAACTACACTCCATTTTACAGTCTTCTATAGGTCTTTACTGTTGCTTCAGTATAAATGGTCAAGCCCCTTATAATGATGGTGTCTATTTGTTATGACTCTGGGAATACCTCCTTGTTTCTGAAGCTCTAGGTCCAACAAGCTGTGCTTCCACTCTTTTGTCCTGAAAAGTAGTTATATGAGTATGTCTTCAATGGGACAATGATGCGACTTTTAGCTTGGACTTGCCAGTAGGCATGAGAAAGACATTACAATTCATTTATTAATTCACAGTGAAGGTTATGTTTAAAGCAAAGGGTTATGATTCTAGACACAGAATTATGCAGCAAAAGAAATAATATGTCTTTGGGGAACAATTCAGGGACCCAGCTCAGTTCTTTCTTTATTTTTCAGTTCTGAACATACATGCTCACAAATCAGATGCAGCTGGAGTGACTCCAAGAGTTTGAGATGGACTCTGAGATGTTATATAAGAAAGATATATGGAACTTGTCTATTTTTGAATCATTCTTCCACTTCAGACATTTCCAAAATGACAGCCTGTACATTCTAGTATTTGACTGTACTTTAAACATGCCATGTCCAATGAGACTCATCTTACACTAAGAAGAGACTTAAATACTTACACGTCCAGGAATGTAGGAATGGCACAACATATATGTTTCAAGGTTCATTTCTGACTTAAATTTTTCTCTTGTTTTGTATTCATATTGAAAATGCACATTTACTTTCATTGACAGTTTTTATGGATAATGCTCAGCAATGTTAATATACTTTTTAACAACAAATTTTCAAGGTGTGACAAGTTTAATAACAATATTGCATTTGCCCAATTAAAAGATGAGTTTTTTCCTCCCATTTAACATGGGAAAGCTGCTCATCTCAGAACTGAGTAAGAGTCAGTGTGGGGAAGGCAGCTACTCTGGCCCTGGCCCCAGCCCCAAGTTGGGGCCAGAGCCACAGCTGCTGCCTGCCTCCTGCCACCTCTGCACCTCTCCTCCCCCCAGCCTCAGGCCCCTGCTGCCACAACTAGTCTCCCCACTGCGCTGCTTCTTCCCTTCCCCACCCCCTACCCTTTAACTTTCTTTTGTTGCTGGAAGGTGCCATCCTTGCTGCATCATGGAGCATGGCCCCAACCCAGCCCTGTAGCAGTGGTGCCATTTCTGCACTGCTGCTGTGGGGCTGAGCAGGGGCCATGCTTCATGCCCCAAGCTGCAGCTTGGATGGAGCCTGCCAGTGCTGGAGCAAATGTAAGGGAGAGGTGAAGGGGCAGGGAGGGAGTCGAGACTTCGGGGTGGGGGAGAAACAGGGGAGAATCCAAGGCTGCAAGGGGAGAAGTGGCACAGACGGGGAGATGGGAAGAGGCAGGGGAAGAGGGGGAAGGGGCCTGAGGCTTTGGGGGACAGGCACAAAGGGAGGGCAAATGCAGAGGGCCAGGTGGCAGAGGGCAAGTTGCATGCAACCCCCACTACCTGCTCCCCACTTCACATTGCCTGCCCCTACCACTTCCCCCTTCTCCCTTCCCCCCCA
>NW_017729002.1:18807878-18811573 GCF_001723915.1 Gavialis gangeticus
AGATGGGAAGAGGCAGGGGAAGAGGGGGAAGGGGCCTGAGGCTTTGGGGGACAGGCACAAAGGGAGGGCAAATGCAGAGGGCCAGGTGGCAGAGGGCAAGTTGCATGCAACCCCCACTACCTGCTCCCCACTTCACATTGCCTGCCCCTACCACTTCCCCCTTCTCCCTTCCCCCCCACACTGCTCCCTCTACCACCTATCCACTTACTGCCTCCCCCACCACCCCTGCACTACCTACCCCATTACTATCCCCCCCACCACCTGCCCCATTACTGCATAAGTAGTCGGGAGGGATGTATTTAATAATACATTTATAAATGTTCCATGTATACAATATAATTACTGGGGGATTCTCTTAAATTCAGGGTCATTTTGGATTTGGGTAAATATAGTAAATCTTTAAGTGGACAGTCCTGATCTGCTCATGAGCTGACATTTGTAAATCAGCACTGTTCCACTGACTTTAATAAAGCTTTGCCAGTTTACATCAGTTGATGATATAATCCTCCACCATTAAAATATGACCAATCAGAACTGTGTTTTACCACTTTTGGGATCCTTACATACCTGTGCATGGGGTCCTCTTTAAAAAATGTGACCAAAAATAAGAAAAAAATGTTGGAGAGAATTTGTTCCTAAATGAGTCTAGTCACATCACTCTTTCCTGATGTGAGTCACTACTACTTTGTCTCTTTCTTCATTCTAGCTTTTGCATTTTATCATTTTTTTTTAATAAATTAAGAAGAAAACAGAAATAAGAGTATGATTAAATCTGTCTTTTCTGGGGTACATTGAGTAGCTTAAAACAAAGCCACTCTTGGCATATCTGTGAATTGCAGCTCTGTACAGAAGCCATTTCTAGCCAGTTAAAAAACGTAACTGTTTCCCATACCCCCTTATGCTCAGGACAACTCCCGCTACAGTGTGGGGGCTACCAGAGAAGACCAAATGTTAAAGCACTCTCGCAGGGCAATTTATTTGAGGATGATAATCCATTAGGTAAATTCATGCTACAGCTAGTACAAAGAGATGTATTTCATTTGGATAAATGAAGGTAAGTAACTAATGCTATCATATTAGCAACTGTAAAGCCGTATCTGAAATGCAAAAATCACAGAGATGCAAGAACTTTGGGAGAAGGTGGAATGATTTACAGTAATATAACACTTAGGAATAAGTGATCTGATCCACATTTTTAACTTTGGCAACAAAATCTGAAGAAGGAAAATTAAAGATGGAAAAGTTAAAAACTCTAATATTCCTTACAATTATTTAATAAGATACATTGTTTCCTATCTATCCATGTCTCCATCTCTTGTAAACAATCTTGCAAAATAAAAGCAAGAGAGGGAGAGAGGGGTCTACCTGGAATGACCCAACTGAGTAGCAAAAAGAGGAGGATTTCTTTACACACCTGACATGGCTATTTTTGACATGCCTAAGAGAAGAGCAGTGGGAAGGGGGGGAATGACCCTGGGCCAGTTAAAATGCCTTGTTACTAGGGTTGGTAATTATGAAAGAAGAGTGGGTGAGCAGGACTTGCTTCTCTGTGGTGCTCTCAGAAGTGCTAAGGAAGTCATATAGATATGCCATGAGAGGTTAAATGACTAGCCTATGACACAAGGGAAGTCTGTGGCAGAGCAAGGGAATGATCTTGGACTTGCCAAGTGTTAGGCATGGACTCAAGTCTGGAGATAAGAAAAGCTCCAGATATTTTTACAGAACAGGCTCTGAGGACTTTCTGGCAGCTTACTCTTCATGCACTGCTTTCTTTTCATGTTTGTAATCTGAAATATATGCGTAAGAGCCTCTGTATTTCTCAGTCAATACAATCAGACTCCTCCAAGACATTTAAATTTAGCATCCTGAGCACTTTTCTAGCATAGTAAACAAATGGTCTGTTTCTCCCCCTGCACGTTTTCAATTTCTAATTTCACTAGAAATTGGTTTTACTATAATTTCTGGCAGAGTCTCTCAGCAATATAACTGGGTTCCACATTCTCTCACTTGGGTCTTGGCATTTATTGTTTCCATCTCTCCCTATCTTAAATCTCATCTTCAGTGAGAAAATTCTAATGAGCATATTGTTGAGCTACTTATGCGTGATTCCTCTTCAGCTTTCATGATGATTGATTTGTTACTTATGTTTAAAGGAAGGACTTAATTTACTCATCTGATGTGTTGGTGGTAGATGTAAATGAGGTGTCTGCAGTGCTCAAACAAAATGACAGTACTGAGGCATTTGGTTTGACACTTGCTTTAAAGAAATGTCCCTGAAAGCTTTGTTTTTGTTGTTGATTTCTGCAGGAGAATGGAGGGGTTGGCCTAGCTTCCGTCTCCAAAATGCATTCCTAGCTACTGACACATTTAGGATAGTTCTTTTCTCGTACTGGGCGCTTCTACATGTGCAAATACTGTGGGATCAGTTTATTCTACAGTATACTGTCCTGGGCATGTGTCTATGTGTGCATGGACATGGGAGCAGATTTGCTGCTCCTAGCAGGTTACTGCTCCCACTGCCTGTGGCCCTGCACCAGGCTCCTGCAGCAGCTAAGGGGAGCTCTAGGTTTCCCCTGGGTACTAGCCCAGGGGCTTGCAGGGAGCATAGGGCCAGGAGACAGCTGTCTCCTGGAGAGGGCTGGGACATCGCTCCCTGCCCCTAGGAGCTGCCTGCTGCCAGGATGGGCTCTGCCACCAGAGCCTGGGTGGACAATGTCCCTCTACTCTGGCAGCAGCGAGCTCCCAGCACCCACTCAGCTATTGCAGGGCCCAGGCTGGGAGATTCTCATCTCCCAGCCCAAGCTCCATGGTCACAGGGCCTGGGCTAAGAGATAAATATCTCTCAACTACAAAAAGACTCCCCTACCTTGGGGACCTTTAAGAGGAGGCTAGACATGCACCTGGCTGGGCTTGTCTGACTCCAGCGCTCTTTCCTGCCCAGGGCAGAGGGTCGGACTCAATGATCTGCTAAGGTCCCTTCTGATCCAAGCATCTATGAGTCTATGAAACCCAGGTCCTGTAATTGCAGAGCTCAGCCTGGGAGATAAGAATCTCCTAGCCCACACTCCCCAATTGTAATCAGAAAGCGGGAACTGGGAGCTCCTTGCTGCTGGGGCAGGGAGACATTGTTCCCGCCTGGGGTCCAGTGGTGGAGCCACTGCACCACTGGGAGCAGGCAGCTCCCAGGGGCAGGGTGCAATTTCTTGCCCCTTGCTGCCCAACAAAATGTTTGCTCCCAGTTGGCTGTCTACACATGCCATGCTGCACCGTAAGTAATTGAGAGTAAATCTGCTACTTGTATTTATTTACAGGTAGCAAATTTACTTGTGATTAGAGCAAATTACTGTGCAGTAAGTGTCTGCACATGTAGACAGTGATGCTTAATGCACAGTAATTAGCTCTAATCTAGAGTAAAACGTCTCATGTAGATGTGCCCGCTGAATTCCAAAATGGGATATTTCAATTTTATTAAACTGCTCCATGACACATTTCTAATTACTTGGCAGTCTGGCTCCACCTGTATCGCTCATTTTCATTTGAAAGGAGCTGCTGCTATTCTATTCCAATAGGAATTTCACACAATATTGGATACTGATGCCTGGTGCTCAGTCTAATATTTTGCAATTATCAAGCAGGTCATGCTTCCCACAAATAGAAATGAGCAACTGCTACTTTACTACTTGGTCAGCTTACAA
>NW_017729002.1:18812188-18812842 GCF_001723915.1 Gavialis gangeticus
CTAAAGATACACAACCACAAGCCTGTTTACAAGGACTGTATGCCATACACACCCCTGCCAATGGGATCCCATGCTCCGCAGTTGGGGGATGCAAACAGGAGCCACAGCCACATGGTGCTGGAGTAGGGTGGGGGCAGGAAAGCAGGGAACTGGCTGGGGGTGGGCAGGGCTGGGCTGCTCAAGCCTGCAAGCCTGCTGAGGGCTCCCTCTAGGTTCTACTGCCCCTGTCTCCAGCCAGCTTTGACAGGGAGCTGGGGCAAATAAATATTAATTTACTAAATTTTTTAGGGCTCCATGGGCTGGATAGAATGGCCTGGTGGGTTGGATCTGGCCCGTGGGCCATATTTTGCCCACTCCTGTATTAGTCCCACATGGCTCTGCTTCTTCTCCACCTCAGCTCATCTCTCTCTACTCACAAAGGAACTGAATGAACAAAAAGGAAAAGAACAGCTGTCTAAACAGCAGTGGTTCGCATGTTAACTATGCTGATCTCAGAGAGGTGGCTTTCAACTAGGGCAGCAATCATAGAGGACATTCTGGTTTTCTGTTACTCTGTCCTCTATTGATACAAAACCTGACATCTTTATGTCCTCTATTTTTCTCTTCAAGAGACAAAAACTTTTCTCTTGAAGAGAAAAATAGAGAACATAAAGG
>NW_017729002.1:18813066-18814553 GCF_001723915.1 Gavialis gangeticus
ACTGCCTGTGGCCCTGCACCAGGCTCCTGCAGCAGCTAAGGGGAGCTCTAGGTTTCCCCTGGGTACTAGCCCAGGGGCTTGCAGGGAGCATAGGGCCAGGAGACAGCTGTCTCCTGGAGAGGGCTGGGACATCGCTCCCTGCCCCTAGGAGCTGCCTGCTGCCAGGATGGGCTCTGCCACCAGAGCCTGGGTGGACAATGTCCCTCTACTCTGGCAGCAGCGAGCTCCCAGCACCCACTCAGCTATTGCAGGGCCCAGGCTGGGAGATTCTCATCTCCCAGCCCAAGCTCCATGGTCACAGGGCCTGGGCTAAGAGATAAATATCTCTCAACTACAAAAAGACTCCCCTACCTTGGGGACCTTTAAGAGGAGGCTAGACATGCACCTGGCTGGGCTTGTCTGACTCCAGCGCTCTTTCCTGCCCAGGGCAGAGGGTCGGACTCAATGATCTGCTAAGGTCCCTTCTGATCCAAGCATCTATGAGTCTATGAAACCCAGGTCCTGTAATTGCAGAGCTCAGCCTGGGAGATAAGAATCTCCTAGCCCACACTCCCCAATTGTAATCAGAAAGCGGGAACTGGGAGCTCCTTGCTGCTGGGGCAGGGAGACATTGTTCCCGCCTGGGGTCCAGTGGTGGAGCCACTGCACCACTGGGAGCAGGCAGCTCCCAGGGGCAGGGTGCAATTTCTTGCCCCTTGCTGCCCAACAAAATGTTTGCTCCCAGTTGGCTGTCTACACATGCCATGCTGCACCGTAAGTAATTGAGAGTAAATCTGCTACTTGTATTTATTTACAGGTAGCAAATTTACTTGTGATTAGAGCAAATTACTGTGCAGTAAGTGTCTGCACATGTAGACAGTGATGCTTAATGCACAGTAATTAGCTCTAATCTAGAGTAAAACGTCTCATGTAGATGTGCCCGCTGAATTCCAAAATGGGATATTTCAATTTTATTAAACTGCTCCATGACACATTTCTAATTACTTGGCAGTCTGGCTCCACCTGTATCGCTCATTTTCATTTGAAAGGAGCTGCTGCTATTCTATTCCAATAGGAATTTCACACAATATTGGATACTGATGCCTGGTGCTCAGTCTAATATTTTGCAATTATCAAGCAGGTCATGCTTCCCACAAATAGAAATGAGCAACTGCTACTTTACTACTTGGTCAGCTTACAAACAGTGGCTTACTACATTAGGTCCTTTATTAGTCCAGGGGCGGGCAATTATTTCAGGCGGAGCACCGTTTACCGAGTTTTGGCAAGCTGTCAAGGGCCACATGGGTAGCCCCACCCCTTGACAGGTGCCCCGCCCCCTGGTTGCCACCTTGTGACCAGAAGTCCCACCTCCTAACTGGGTGGCTGGGGTTTGTGTAGGGCAGTGCGAGGGGAGGTATAGGTGCATGTGGGACTCACCCTATGAACACACACACACACACACACACACACACACACACACACACACACACACACACACACACACACAC
>NW_017729002.1:18814884-18816738 GCF_001723915.1 Gavialis gangeticus
ACACACACACACACACACACACACAGAGCCCCTGTGCCTGCAGGCACGCACATACTCTGCCTCTGTGCCTGCTGACATGCACATGTACACATACACACCCCTGCCAATGGGATCCCATGCTCCGCAGTTGGGGGATGCAAACAGGAGCCACAGCCACATGGTGCTGGAGTAGGGTGGGGGCAGGAAAGCAGGGAACTGGCTGGGGGTGGGCAGGGCTGGGCTGCTCAAGCCTGCAAGCCTGCTGAGGGCTCCCTCTAGGTTCTACTGCCCCTGTCTCCAGCCAGCTTTGACAGGGAGCTGGGGCAAATAAATATTAATTTACTAAATTTTTTAGGGCTCCATGGGCTGGATAGAATGGCCTGGTGGGTTGGATCTGGCCCGTGGGCCATATTTTGCCCACTCCTGTATTAGTCCCACATGGCTCTGCTTCTTCTCCACCTCAGCTCATCTCTCTCTACTCACAAAGGAACTGAATGAACAAAAAGGAAAAGAACAGCTGTCTAAACAGCAGTGGTTCGCATGTTAACTATGCTGATCTCAGAGAGGTGGCTTTCAACTAGGGCAGCAATCATAGAGGACATTCTGGTTTTCTGTTACTCTGTCCTCTATTGATACAAAACCTGACATCTTTATGTCCTCTATTTTTCTCTTCAAGAGACAAAAACTTTTCTCTTGAAGAGAAAAATAGAGAACATAAAGGCATTCGGTTTCATATCAATAGAGGACAGAGGACAACCAGACTGTCCTCTATGATGGCCACCCTACTTTCAACACAGGCCAGAGTGAAATTCTTTACAGTGTTTCATTTCAAGGAGTACCATAACCCAGGGATAAATCTGAAGCCATCTGACAGAGCTGCATTGTAGAAGTTCACACGTGAAGGAGACATAAAAAATGTCTGCCCAGACAAAAGATTTTAGTGTTGCCAGTTCCTGTGAGTTTATCACAAATTTCAAGGCATTTGGTGTTTTTTTAAGGCCCCAGCTGCTAAAAATAAGAGAGCAAAGAAAACTTGCAGCTTTCATTTAAAAAAAAGCAAGTTTCTAGCCCTCCAGATTACAAATAAAACTTAACCAAAAGCAATCTAAAGGCTCAGAATTGAGAAAACAAAGAAAAAAATCCCAACATAGGGCTTTTAAAAACTGTCATACTTTTAAACTAACCTCATAGTTTGACATCATTTTTGAATGTTTGAGGGTCAGCCATACTGAAAACAGGGACATAATCCTATTTCACTTTGCATGCCTTAGCAGCAGTTTCCCACCTGTAGAAATACTATTTTTGGCACTTACACACAGTTTATGGTTCTACTCCATGTATATGTAGATGTGGACTTAACTGAACACGTACAGTAGCAATGGCAACATGTAGGGGGTGCACGCGAGTGCATGTGCACCCCCTAAGACTGGCCACCACTGGGCCTGTGGGTGGTCGCTGCTCGCCACCTCCTTCCCTCTGCTGCTGACACTGCTGTGGCCGCCTGAGGGCAGTCCCCACTCAGCCTGTCCCCGCTCGCCGCCGCCAAGCCCCACCGCCTGCAGGCAGCTGCCGTGCCCCACAGCCTTGGGAGGCACGAGGCGTTCATGTACAGTAAGCTGGAGTAAGATCACAAACTGTGTGCAAGTGCCAAAAAATGGCAAACCCTTAATCAGAATAACAACTTAATATGGTAGAGAACTTCCCTTGAAAGAATTAAAGTAAAACTCCACTGTTGTAATTACACTGGCTTAGGTGTTGTTTGTCTGCATTAATCCCAGAGTAGCAATTATCAGCTTCCTTGCTCCCTAGTGATTAAAGATAGTAATAACTGCCTACTACATGTGCCCGATTACCTGATGGTCCATCCATTCTTGA
>NW_017729002.1:18821738-18830965 GCF_001723915.1 Gavialis gangeticus
CACCTCCTTCCCTCTGCTGCTGACACTGCTGTGGCCGCCTGAGGGCAGTCCCCACTCAGCCTGTCCCCGCTCGCCGCCGCCAAGCCCCACCGCCTGCAGGCAGCTGCCGTGCCCCACAGCCTTGGGAGGCACGAGGCGTTCATGTACAGTAAGCTGGAGTAAGATCACAAACTGTGTGCAAGTGCCAAAAAATGGCAAACCCTTAATCAGAATAACAACTTAATATGGTAGAGAACTTCCCTTGAAAGAATTAAAGTAAAACTCCACTGTTGTAATTACACTGGCTTAGGTGTTGTTTGTCTGCATTAATCCCAGAGTAGCAATTATCAGCTTCCTTGCTCCCTAGTGATTAAAGATAGTAATAACTGCCTACTACATGTGCCCGATTACCTGATGGTCCATCCATTCTTGATCCCAGTGTAGTTTTGACTGACATACAAAACTGATGTATGATCATAGTTAAGAGCTGCAAGAGACTTTGCAAAGTCATCTAGTTTAGCCCCCTGCTCAAAGCAGGATCTTCCCTGACTAAACCATCATATCAAGTGTCAGTTCAACCTGCTTTTGAGAACTTCCAATGATGGAGATTCCACAGTTTCTCAAGGAAGCTTGTTCCAATACTTGCCCACCCTCATAGTCAGAAAGTTCCTCCTAATCTCCATCCTAAATTTCCCCACATACACCTTGAAGCCACTGTTTCTAGTCCTGTTTCCTACAGCTACAGAGAAGCCCATCTCCATCCTCTCTATATTTGCCCTTCAGGTGTTGGGAGACTTATCAAATCCCACATAAGTCTTCTCTTCTGCAGACTAAATAACCCTAGTTCTTTCAGCCTTTCCTTGTAAGTCTTGCCTCCCCTCTGTGCTGGTCTCTTTTCAACATGTCCAAATCCTCCTTGAAGTATGGGGCCCAAAACTGGACATAGTACTCTTGGTGAGCCTTCACCAGTGCTGAATAAAGCAGAAGAATTACTTCCCTTGATTTGCAAATGACACTGCTATTAATGGTGTCCTTCCACAGCATCTGAGGAAGCAAGCTTCAGCTCACAAAAGCTTATGCTATATATATTTATCTACTTTGGTTAATTTATAAGGGCAAATCTACCCTGCCTTCTACTCCTACTAACATAAGGGTGCACAGCTGGACCTGCGGCGGACTCCATTTCCCAGCAGCCCCTGCCTGCCTCACTGCAGCTGGTTTCCATAGAGACCCCAGGAGTGGTGGGGCCACGACAGTGTGGGGCCAGGGTTTCCACGGACACCAGCCCAAGCAAAACTGGCAGGGCACATGGCTGGGCAGGGAGCTGCTCCGGGGTCGGGATCTTGTGATGGTGACAGCGTGGGCCAGAGCTAGGGCAAAGCTGCAATCTGCTGTCCACAGAGTGCAGGCAGAGGATCATGGCTCTGAACCATGCTGTCACCACCACAAAATCCTGGTCCCAGCCTTAACCCTGGAGCAGCACCCTGCCCAGCACCACTCAGGCTGGTGTCCATGGAAACCCTGACACCGCGCTGTCACCGCCCCACCATTCCTGTGGTCTCTATGAAAACTGGCTGCAGTGAGACATGCAGGGGTTGCTGGGAAATGGATTCCACCACAGGCCCGATCTGGCCCATGGGTTCGCCTTTGTCTGCCTCTGGTCTACTCTAACTCCTACATCCTTCTCTGCAGTCCTGCAGTCTACCCACTCATTCCCCAGTCTGTATTTGTGCATGCAATTAGTCTGTTCCCAGTGCAAGATTCTGCACTTGCCCTTGTTGAATCTCATCTTATTGACTGTGGACCATTTCTCTAGTCTAGTCTACCCAGGTCATTCTGAGTTCTATGGAATCCTTTGGAGTATCTGCAATTCCACTCAACTAGGTGTCATCCACAAATCTGTTAAGTGTGTACTTGATCCCATCATCTAAAGAATTAATGAGCATATTAAAAAGTACTAGACAAAGAAGAGATCCCCCGGGGAACCTCATTTGATATTTCCTCCCAAAGAGAAACTGAGTAATTGATGACAACTCATTGAGTATGATGATCCAACCACTTATATATCCACCTTGCAGTAGTTTCATCAAGTCTATTTGCTTTGCTTGTTAAAGAGAATATCATGAGAGACAGTGTCAAAAGCCTTGCTAAAGTCAAGGTTCACTGTTTCACTGCATTCACTGTTCTCCCCACATCCACAGAGCCTGTCACCTCATCATAGATGGAAATCAGGTTGGTCAGGCATGACTTGCTCTTGGTGAATCCATTCTAGTTGGTCTTGATCACCTTGTTCTCCTCTAGATGTTTCACAGTAGATTATTTGAGGACCTGCTCCATGAACTTCCCAGGTATTCAGGTCAGGATGACTGATCTGTAGTTCCCCAGCTCTTCCTTATCTTTCTTAAAGATGGGGATTATACCTACCCTTTCCTAGTCAATGTAACAGAAATGATACTGAGATATGAGTTTGTTTATCAATGCCCTGATTCTACATGTTTGTTCTGCAGGCGAAAGCCAGCTGGCCTGATAACAAGTTATCCACTACATTGAGAGTAAACAGATGAGAAACAGGTAGACTAGACACAGAGCAAAGGGGAGAGGTTCACTTGGTAACAGCTGGAGAGACAAAATAGGAGAAAAGAAGAAGGCCTACTTTTTTAACTCAGCTATTTGGGTGGGTGGATGGGATGCCAGCATTATTTTGCCTACAGCATCAATGTACCTAGGACCCAGCTCTTCCTTTTCAGTTAAACCCAGCTCTTTCCTTCTCACCCCAGACATCACCCATGCCCTGAGAGCTGTCTCTAGATGTTTCTCTACCTTTGTACTTACTTTCTCATCCTTACAAAAGAAAGCAATTCTTCCTTTTGTTTCTTGTGTTTCTTGGATAATAGCAATAATCCTTATTTCTCTCTGTGGTATACTCAAAATAAACAGCTTTGAAAATGGAATTAAATGCTTCAGCTTCTTTTTGCCTATTAATCAATCTCAACAGCTGTTTACTGCTTTGTGTAGAACAAAGCAACAGAGATCATCCCTTAATATGCACACATAATGAAAATTATTTTCATAATAAAGGATTGCCACTCAATCAGTGTGGGTAAAGCAAAAAAAAAGACTGATGTGAGGAAAATTTATGATAAATTGTGTGACACCTGAATGGAAAATATGAAAATACTTTTCATGACAGGAAATTGGTTTAAGAACAATAAAAAAAAAAACCTTAAGGGAATACAATGTTAAGATTGTGTAGTTAAACACTCACAAAGCAAGAAATATGTCAGTCAAAGATAGATGCACAACCTTTACTCAGCCCTTTTGTGCTCATTCAAGATGATACTGTGTTTGATTACACTGGTGGGACACAAGGGATTCATATATGGCCTGAAGGCTCCTGCCCATACACCACTGTTCCCACTGTGGCTGTCACTACAGTGGCTGGGTCTCCAGATTCTGCCTTTCTCCTCCAGCTTCTGCTTCCTGCCCTCCTGCTCCTGCTCCTGCTCCTGCTCCTGCTCCTGCTCCTGCTCCTGTTCTGGGGGCAAGGCAAGGTGATACAGTGCAGGGGACCATGCTGTTCACATTCCACACATGTGCAGAGAGGGGTCTCTTCATGCTCTATGCATGGCTGGGAAAGGAGCTGGGTGCATTCATGCTTGGGAGTAGGACTGGGCTGCCTACGCAGTGCTGGGGGATGGGGGAAGAGGGAAGGGAGAAACCCAGAAGGGTGGCCGATGAGCCTGTACCCACACAGGGTATGGTCCCCCACCACCCAGATGTTGGACAGCCCTGGATTACTTGATCAAATATCATTAAAATATACATTAATACATAATAATACATCAATGATCATTTTATTACAAATCCAAACTAACAGAGAATACAATGGCAATGTATTTGGCCTTTTAACAGCCTTTTCTGTCTTGTGAGTGTTTACCTATTAAACCTATACTAATATTAGATAGAACCTAATAGGCAAGATGCTGATTGCCTCATTTAACATCTGTAAAAGAGACTTGGTGGCTCAGTCCTCACAAAAAAATTAAGATGCAGCTAGACATCTAATAAAGATTATCTGGATTACAAAGGGGGCAAACTGAGGGGGTCTGAATGAATTCAAGTCAGCAGGACCAGAAGAACTTCATCCTAGGGTACTGAAGGAACTGGTAGAGGAGATCTCAGAGCCCTTCGCAATTATTTTCATGAAGTCATAAGAGACAGGCTAGATACCAGAGGATTGGAAAAGGGCCAGTGTAGTGCCCCTCTATAAAAAAAGGCAAAAAAGGAGGACCCAGGGAACTACAGACTGGTTAGCCTCACTTCAGTAAAAAAAATCTGGAGGTGGAGAGGCCGATCACAAGCAGCCAGCATGGATTTATGAAAAACAAATCATACCAAACAAAGTTAATCTCCTTTGACAAAGTAACTACTTGGGTGGATGAAGGGAATACTGTAGATATAACATATCTGGACTTCAGCAAGGCTTTTCACAAGGTCCCACATGACCTTCTCATACACAAATTGGAGAAATGTGGGCTAGGTAAAACTACTATAAGGTGGACAGATAAGTGGCTCAATAGCTGCAAGCAAAGGGTAATTATTAATGTGTCTATGTCAAAATGGCAGGAGGTTTCAAGTGGCATTCCACTGGGGTCTGTCCTGGACTCAATGCTGTTTATCGTGCTTATTAATGATTTGGATGCTGGCACAGAAAGCTTCTGGAGCAAGTTTGTGGATGACACAAAACTGGAAAGGATGCAAACACAGTGGAGGATGCAAGTGCAATTCAGAAGTATCTCAACAGACTGGAAAGCTGGGTGAGAGCTAACAG
The DNA here is from genome assembly GCF_001723915.1 of Gavialis gangeticus. Lineage (NCBI taxonomy): Eukaryota > Metazoa > Chordata > Crocodylia > Gavialidae > Gavialis > Gavialis gangeticus. Next base: position 18,826,549 of record NW_017729002.1, read on the forward strand.
GATGAAGTGCAATGCAGACAAATGCACAGTGCTACACCTCGGGAGGAAAAATAAAAAACACAGATATAAAATGGGTAACGCCTCGTTAAGATGGCAGTCCTATGGAAAAGGTCTTAGGAGTCTTAGTAGACCACAGACTTGATATGGGTCTGCAGTGTGATGCAGCTGCACAAAAGCTGAATGTTTTTGGGCTGCATCAATTGAAGCATTAGACGCTAGACATAGGAAGTGATACTGCCTCTCTACTTGGCACTGGTTAGACCTCATCTGGAGTAATGTGTTTTGAAAAGGATGTGGAGAAGTTAGATAGGGTCCAGAGTAGGCAACTAAGATGATCAAGAGCTTGGAAAGCAAGACATATGAGGAGAGGCTGAAGTGTTCAACTTGTGGAATGTATGCTTAAGAGGGGACATGACAGCAGGCTTCAAATACTTGAAGGGTTGTCATAAATAAGAGGGAAAATACCTTTTCTCTCTGGCTGCAGAGGGGAGGATGCAGACCAATGGCTTGAAGTTTCAGCACCAAGTTTAGACTGGATATCCAGAAAAACTTCTTCACTGTTAGAACAGTGAACTAGTGGAGCAGACTGCCTAGGGAAGTTGTGGGCACTCCATCACTGGTTGGGATAGGCACAGCTATGCCTATGTTCTACTATGAGTATTTCCCACGCTTCTGGACTTCGCTGGTTGCTGCTTTACCCCATCCCCCCATTCTGCTACATGTGTCAGAGTACTTTTATGCCTTTCCAGAGGCACTGGGTGTTGGCTACAGTCAGGCCTGGGAACTCTGACTGGAGTGTGCCAATGCTCCTACTGGGAACAAACCTGGAGGTTCCTAGCTAGACAGTCATCTCCATGGGCCATATCCAGCATAAGGGTGACATGTTTGACACCCCTGACTTAAATATATCAGTATGGAAATGTATAATTAGCCTATGGATAATTAGATTAATATCAAATTATATGAATATCAGCTCCTAGATATAACTGTTACAATGTTAACCCTGTTTCATTTGTGGTGAGAGTTAGGTGCCTAACATACATTATTTCCAACAAGCAACTAGGGAGGTGGGGGGTAAAGGGGTGGTAGGAGCAGCAAGTCTCAGACTCTCCCAGAACACCTTACGAGGAACATTTATATATGCGCTTTTCCTCTCTCAATCTTGTTCCTGCTGGCAGCTTTACAAATAAATTCCCTTTCCCTCTCTCAGATTATTGTTGTGTGTAAGTAAAGCATGCCATTTTGAGTGTCTGTTTACACTTTGCTTCTCACAGGAAAGAGGTGCTAATGGAGCCTTAAAGAAGCAGCTTTCAAGGTTAATTGAGGACAGGGAGGTGGGGGCAGGGGGTCATAACATTTTGTGCTGAGACACCCTGGAGCATAAATTACAGAGTAATTTACAGAGTAGAGCTCATCATAAGTTACAGATCCCCCTTGCAAGAAGCCGTGTGTGTGTGTGTGCGCGCACGCGCGTGCACACAGAGGGAATTGGGGGGGGGTGGAGTTGCAGTCTACCCTGGATGCTGGAAGACCTGTCCAAATGCAACTGCCAAATGTACTGCTCTCACTGCCAGTGGCCCTGGGAATCAATGATATCTGGTATCTGGTGATGGCAGTGAGTGGCAATGTCTGCAGTAGAGGCTGCACTGATACTTTCCCCACACCAGTCTGAAGCTGATGAGGAGATGTGAACCCACATTAAGCCCCTGGCTGCTGGCCATGGCAGCACACTCCACCACAGCAGTGGCTCTAGCTGCAATGATAGGGCTTTTTGCTGCAGCCCAGGTGGCACCATGGGAGGAGCCCATTGCAGGTGGTGGGGTGTGGCTCATGGACCAATTGAAGTCTGACACCCCTGACTTAAGTGGATATGAGTTAAGGTTGTTCCCAGGGTGTGTTGATTGTAATCATTTCATACCACCCCTGTTTTCTCCAATGAGATGTAAAAGAAAGTCACTGAGGAACATCAGTTCACTAATTCTAAAGAAGTAAACAAAGGAAGCTGGTAAACTTTAAAAGGTACACATTTACCAAGCTGCACTCACTGTCCTCAGAGATATGAGAGGCATCAGGCACCCTCATAACCTACTGAAGTTAAGGAGAAGGTCAATACTTATAATGAGGGCCTAAGTGAACATTCACAGCCTTTGGGTTTTATTGTCTAAGATCAATGCCTTTATGACATGCACCTACTCTATTAGAAAGTTACTCTCTGACTTTTTTCAGCACTAATAACTTTGCTTCATCAAAACCAGCTTTTTTCCCCAAGAAACTACAGGAGACTGGTGAGAAGCATGGACCAGATTTTAAAAGACATTTTGGCATCTAAAGATGCACATAGGGGCCTAGTGAGATTTTCAAAAGTGCTTGGGAAAGGGATAGATGCCTGGAAATTAAAAAAAAATTGACTGGGCATTTTTCTGCCTTTCTAAGACTGACTGTATGCCCATGTTCTGTTTCATGTCCTGTTCCAAACTACCAACACTTTTGCTATAGCTATGCCTAACCAAATAATGTGGTCATTTTATATTTTTTGCTGATCTTTTTAATAGGAAAAGGATTTTTACTCCTAACCAAACTGACTGTACTGATTTACTCAGTTCCAAGCACTAGGGGTTCATACAAAGTTAATCAAATCCCAGGGCAGATCTTTGCAGATGGTATAGGTTACTGATATATAATCCTTATAAAATAATGGTTCTGCAAAAAAATATTCCTAAATACTTCATATTGCAACAGCAGTACTCTATCTGCTGGATCAACATACAGTACTCCCTGTATTGTGTGTTAAAGGGAACTATACAATAGGGATGTGTGAAGCTTCGGGTGCTGATTTGATTTGGAGGAGAGTTGGCCTGATTTGGCAGCCAAATCTCCGCATTGAATTGGGAAACCAATAAAAAGGTCCAAACCGATTCAAAGCTCTCCAAATTGATTTGCCACGAGCCCCCAGAAGCCCTAGATACTACTGTGGATGTTGTTACACATAAACCTATGGGTGCAGGAACAGAATGCTAAGTTGTGCTCAAGTCATTTTTGGGGGATTTACACAAAACATGTAATGTAGGCAACCAATCTGAATGCCTACACATCCAGAAAAGAATAGAATGCAGCTCTAAGTAGCCAACCTTCCTTGCACTCTGACTTAGACTGTGATCCATTAGAGTACATTTAAGTTATAACTAACAACAGAAATAAAAATTAGGAGAATAAATGGATTAAGTTTCAAGCTGAACTGTTAATCACAGGCCTGATGTGTCAAATTGCTAACACACAACAACTCTGTCCTAATCGAACAGCTTGCTAATTTTCTTATTATTTTGTCATTTTTTTACTTCTAGAAGTAGCTTTATGTACCTGTGTTTAACAAGAGTAAAACCACCACTCATCAAGCTCACAGAAATCTGTAAAGGAAGTTCTCTGAAAATGCAGAGAAAACAACATGGAGATTCCAGCCATTCATAATAGTTATATCTGTAGAAACAGATGTCAGATGCAGCAAAAGGCTTTTCACAGGAAGTACTCTCTTTCACAACATAATACCACACTAGCTTCAAATTAAATCAGCATGCCCATATACTATTTTAAAGTACTATTCTCCTTTTAAAGCTAATGGCCATTATGTAGCTGCTACCCTGGAGATAGGTAAGGGCTTCATAATATTTTCTTCTATTATGATTTCTAGGTTTCTGAGGGGGTGGGGGGGTTAGTTTTGGAAATCCTGACTAAGAAAAGGATTGAGGGCTCATGACAGATCTCATTTTAATGCTGTGGAAATGTAATTGGGGGGTGGGGTACATAAAAGTGAAAAACCAGAAGCAGGGAAAATGATCTTGCCCTGTGTTGTAAAATTGGTAAGACTTCCAGTAAAATCCTGTGTCTGCTTCAGGTGCCCATGCTTGAAGAACTTGGAAATACTGCAGAAAGTTCAAAGAAGGGCCACAAACATACGTAGTGTTGAAAACCAGGCTTTAAGAACCTCAGTCTATTCAGTTTATGGAAGTGAAGATAAGATGAGAGCTGACTTGATGATTACATGTAGGTACTCGCACACAGAAAGATATCCAATAATGGGGGCTTTTCAACTTGGGTGACAAAGGCATTAGACAATCTAGTGACTTGAAAGTTAAAATAAAACAGTTGCATAGTGGTGAGGATAATTAAACACTAGAATGGTTTCCTCAAGTAAATGGTGGATTTACCATCACTTGGAATCTTTAGTAGGCAACCACCGATCCTTTCAATCATGGTGTACATATTAAGAGGTCTAGGTCAGATACCCGATGAATCTGTTTGTGGCTGACAAGCCCAATTTGAGAGCAACACAGCTTGTTACAAGTTTCACAGGTCCATATGTTGTCCGAGCTGGAGTCCAAGTTTACAGCATGCTGCTTTCTTCTTTCTCACTTTGCTTCCA
>NW_017729002.1:18830976-18850752 GCF_001723915.1 Gavialis gangeticus
TTACAGCATGCTGCTTTCTTCTTTCTTGCTTTGCTTCCATCTTCTGCATCGAAGCCACTTCATGTTGAACTGCACCCAGTACACAGATGTTACCTCTAGATCAGACAGGTTTTTGCACACTCCTCCCAGCTTTCTACATTGATGTTGAACAACTTCAAATAATTTTTTCACACATCATGGTACCACTATAGAGGGCAACCCTACTTTTTAGAGCCATCTCAAATTTTGCTATACAAAATATCCTTGGAGATATGGTCTCTTCCCATTCTGCTGACATGGTCAATAGGTATCTTTTAAACATATATAATTTAATTCAGTTTCTGGGAGAAATTCTACATTTCTGTGTAGATATCCATGCAGATAGAGCAAAGGCAGGCAATTATTTTGGGCAGAGGGCTGCTTATTGAGTTTTGGCAAACCATCGAGGGCCACAGGACAGGCAGCCCAGTGCAGATAAATATTAATTTTCTAAATTTTTTAGGGGCCCACAGGCTGGATAAAATGGCCTGGCGGGCCACATCTGGCCCCCAGGCCGCATTTTGCCTACCCCTGAAGTAGAGACTAGGGGTGTGCAAAGCGGGCAGCATTCGATTTGGATTCGGCCTGATTTGGGGACAAGTGATTCGATTTGCTGATTTGGATCACTGTCCCAATTCCCTTCAGCTGAATCTGAAGATTCAATTCTGATTTGGAGAATCAGCAATTTGGCCACAGACACAGCTTTATATAATTTTTCTACATACCTCAAGGTACCAGGCGCGGCTCATGAACGCTGAGATTGTGGGGCAGATAGAGAGTCCTACGGGAGCGTGAGGGGGTCCCCCATGTGCTTGGCAGCAAACCCGGAAGTGGACCGGAAGTACTTCAGGTCCGCTGCCAAGTGCACAAAGGACCCTCCCCCTTACTCCTCCCCCAGCTCAGTGATTGGCATGGGGGACCCAGGGTGCCCCCCCCAGATCCAGGAGGCACCAGTCACCAAGCTGGAGGGGTCCCCCGCGCACTCTGCAGCAGACCTGAAAGTGGACTGGAAGTACTTCTGGTCTACTTCTGGGTCCCCCCGTCAAGGCTTCCGATTCGATTTGGAGAGATTAACGGGTCTCCTGATTCGATTCAGATTCAGAGATTCAGCCTCTGAATTGGGCCGAATCTCCTCTGAATCGAATCAGCAACAGAAGCTTTGCACACCCCTGGTAGAGACAATCATGCTGCACAGCTATAATGGCCCTTCTGGCTTTGAAGGCTGTGAATCCATAGTTATGAATCTCCTGGTTCATTCCCATAGAGAGAAAAGGAAACTTTACATCATCCCCTAAGTGTCGATAACACTTAAATCTCTAAATTAAGACAATGAGTATAATCATAATTGTAGACTTAAGGGCTTTAACCAGTCAGTTACAGGAAGGGTTTTTTCTCCAGTGCAAAATTGGCCAGATATATTCTTAGTTTTTTTGCTTGTCTTGGAAGCAGCATGGATGGTCACAGTTACAGAAAGGCTGGATGGAAACAGGTTAGGCCTGGGTGTTTCTATAATAGTGCTTAGGTTTTCTATCTACTGTACAAATCACTTAATAAAGTTTTTTACTTTCTTGTAAATATGTTTTGAGACTGGGAATGAAAAAACTCAGTATCTGTATCAAACAGCACTGCACTGCATAGATATTGAAGAATAATCACCTAATCATCTTAACACAATTTAGAACAATATGCCAGGATTTCTGACAGCCTGGTATAAAGGTGTATTTTGAACCTATTGGTTACACCTCATGATTATTAAGGCAGCATAAATAGTCAAAAGATTACTATCACAATGACAGCTTCTTGATGCACTTAAGGGCAGCAAAAATCCTTGAAATTAAATTAAACTCTGCTTTGGGGAATAAGATTTCAAATGAGTAACTGCTACATAGAGGTAGTGTTCTACAAAAGACATCTAAAACTGTATATAAACTGCTCCAACAGAATCTCCACCTTCATTATCACAAATTATTTTATTAAACAATTAGCTTCTATGCACTTTTATAGATCCCTATCATTTTAGACTGGGGTGGGCAAAATACAGCTCATGGGCCAGATCCAGTCTGCCAAGGGATTTTGTCTGGTTTGTGAGGGGTCCCTTAGCGCCACCTGGCCCAGGTGTGGGAGGCAGCCCAGGCCGTGACATGTACAGCCAGTCCAGCTGCCCTTGCTTCCTGGCAGCCCCACTGGCAGTAGCTCCTTCTGGCTGCTACTGCCAGTCTCTGCCACCATCGCCAGACCTGCCACTGCCCTCCCACTGAAAGTCTCTGCAGCTGCTGCTGGCCAGGCACCCAACCCCAGCCCATCTGCCCTATACCCACAGCTGGGGGCACCAGATTAAGTGGGCAGGTGGGATCTGCATGGAGACTGGCCGGGAACCGTGCAGTCAGGGCATACAGCAGGGCCGATAAGATGGAGCCACAGGTGGGCAGGGACTGGCCTCTGGCAGCATGATGAGTGGGCAGGGCTGGGCTTACTGGGGGTGACAGGACTGGGGCCCAGGGCAGAGTCATGATTCTCTTCCTGAATGCCCCTGCCTGCAGAACTGGCACCTGACACAGGGACATGTGGGGAGTGGATCACAGCTCTGCCCCAGGGTCCAGACCCGTGCTGTCACCATCCCACGATCCCGCTCCCAATCCACCCGCAGCCCCATTCTATCCACCTGGCCAAGCATGAGGCAGAGCCACGTAAGGAGTTTCAGTGAGCTGTTGCGGGCAGGGATGCTGATCCAGCCTGCAACAGCTCTCTAAAACTCCCTAAGTGGCCCTCTGGCCCAAATTATTGCCCACCCCTGTTTTAGATTGAGGAGTACCTGAAAACTGACTTTCACTTTTCTTACTTTCTTAAAGTATCGCTTTTGCAGTGGATGAGCATGTGTTAAGGGAGATTACAAATCATCATCTTCTATTAATAAAAATATCTGCTTCCTCTCCATTATTGTCCTCATCTTCTCCTTAATTTCAGGTCCTGAAGCATCAACTCATTCTCATTTTTAATAGTCTTTTTGAAGTAATCATTTTTTTCTATAACCCTGAAGTGCACTTTGGTATATTACATGCTGAATGGCTGCTCTATAGAAATTTACTAATTTCTGTCATGTCATTGGCACCATCAGTAGTGATATAGAAAAAAATGGCAAAATAAATTCCTGATGTAACTTCATTTTGTTTAAGGATAAATTTGATTAACTGTCATTCTTTCTGGGAAGTCCATCACCTTAAAATTTTTCCCATTCTAGTTTTAACTCTCATTTGATTTTCATTTAGTATGCTAATCTAAATCCTGAGTTGTATTAATCTACAGTCAAACTGTGTTAAAGATCAGGGACATGTGTTTTCATATATTACATACAAGCTTTGAATGAAAGGCTGCATATCAGCTTAATTTTTACCCTTCTAGTTTGGCATGAAACCTACAATTTTCTACTGTAGTTCAGTGCTTTCCTAGCTGGAATCTGTGATATGGAATTTGCAGGGAAGCATCTTGCCTCATAAATTTTGCTCAACTCAGGTGGGGCCATGGACAGATGTGCGGACTAAGGTGGTCCAAAGTTTTTGAAGTGCTCTAAACAGTGAGTGTGCAGATGTTCATGGCCAAAAAAGCAGTTAAAAATGATCCTCAAAAAATGAACATTTTTGAAACACTTGCTTTTGAAGCACTCCCTGAAATGTCTGTTCTCCAGTTTTGATATAAGAGCTGCAGGGAAGCATACAGGATACAAACCTTGGAGCCCTCTATCAAAGGTAGCTGCCTATACCCTTTCCTTCAAAAACTAAAGTGTTGGAGGTCACTTTTTTATTTTAAAACACAGCCAGAGAAGGTGGAGGTGCCCCCCCCCCTTGATAAAATACCTTAGTAGTTAGTGCATTCATCCAGGATACAGGAAATCTGTAATTTTCCCCATGCCTAAGAGAAGATTCAAACCAACATCTACCTATTGGAAACATGGCCTGATCCCGAGGTTTGTGGTTCTTCTGGGCTGGCGACACCCTCCATGCCATATGTAGAAGCTGTTCTACTTCACAGAAAGAATTCATAATCCAAAAGGCTAGAGACAAGGAGCAAGCAGGAGCATGACTCTCTGGCCCAGTTATTAGGGCCCTCATCCAGGGGAAGGAGCCCTGGATGCAAGTCCTTGCTTAAAGACTGTCTGCATATGTTTCATTAAAGAGTCACAGGATAAAATGTATTTCACTGGAACCTGCTGCAAGGTTTACATCGCTGGTTCTATTATTCACTGTTCCTTGACATCGCCAAACCCCAAGTTCTACCACTTTTTACACATAATGCTAAACATCTTTCTAATACACTCCCTCTTCTTCCCCCCTTCCTCTCTTCATTTGTACATGCTGACATTTCCCTTGAGTGGAGGGAATTCCTACCAACTTCATGGTAATGGACATAGTATGACCAGCTATAATAAACAGATAAGTATCATTTATTAAACAGTGAATAAATACTGCTTGCCCAAATGCAGCCTAAGCATCACACCTGATTCAGTTTCAGTATGAAAAGCAACTTTATAGAAATATGAAGAGAGGTTTGGTAGCAGTAGTGCTCATCAAAAGATTGTGAATAGATGCCATAGAAAGTTCTACCTCACAAGAAAAAAGCCTTTAAATTATTTAGGGCAAAACTTCAGACAGCTTGCCTGCACAAAGAATTAAATCTGTTTAAATCACTGCTGCAATCCACTGGCACGTAGCTTTTCACCAAAACTCAGCAATAAATCTGCAAATTTCTTAAAAGGCTTTGTCCATTCAATGAAATAAGACTTAGTATTCTTAATATCCAACACATCTATCCAAGCCAGATCCAGATTCTTATGCAGTTCTGGCAAAAAAAGTTTTCTGATCTAAATGAAATCCTGAAACCATCACAAACCAAAGGGTGGGATGGGATTGTAAGACTATTTCATCCTTAAGATAACTGTTACAATGGTGATCTGCTATTAAAGATCCATGGGGACTGGGGCAGAGAGTCTACTCTGCCAGCTGCCTGTCTGCACTCTGGCACATACATAAACAAATCTGAAGACAGATGCAATTTATTTGGCAAAGGTTCTCCTTGGTCTGTGGTAGCTCTCAATACTACCCAGCCCACCTGTGTGGTAACATCCATAAAGTAGTATCTGCAAATAAAGAGATATAGCCCAAATGCCAGAGTCAGTAGTTGGCATACAAGTTTAATTTTTCTAGCATCTACTGTACATTTTTCCCTAAAGCAGCAAAAACATTATTCGGCACTTTTGATTTCCATAAATCCTTTCTTTTTTCTTTCTTTCTTTTTTTTTTTTTTTTTTTTACAGAACAGAGGTTATTCTGAGTCTCAACTGAACAGTGTACTTCATAATCTGAAACTGAGCAGTAGAGTAATGGGTGAGATTTAAAACAGAGGAGCTATTTTGTCCAGCTAATAAGCAGTCTGTTCATGAAATTCTTATCTAGGAGTTGATAGCTTCCCTCTTAATTGTCCAAAGGCAAGGAACTGAAGAAGAAGGAGCCAGAAACTGCAAGGGGACACATCCATATTTTGTAAAAACTGTTTGTTTTTGCCCTATGGATTGGGTTTAATGATCTGACATAAATATAGCTGCCATTTTTAATAATGGCTCATAGTTGTAAGAAACCTGTTTGCTTTTGTTTCCTTATCTCTCCTTTCATTTTTAGGAAATAAATATTTTTTCTTGTGTTATGCCACTAAAGCACTTTTCAGCATAATTTGGAGACTTTCTGAATGATTTGCTCTGCTGTCACCTGTTCCTGTCTGTTTTGTGATCAAGAACTGCTGCTCTTAAAGGTATTTAGATACTCAGGATGTTCTTCTATTGAAGAAAGAGAGAGAGAAAGAGAGAGAGAGGCAGACAGAAAGACAGACAAAGAGAAAGAAAAGAATCCAATCCAAATGTTCCCATTCCCTGCTGCTGCAGTGTGTTTATTCTGAGCTGTACATTAGGATGCAAGGCAATTTAAATTAAATGGCAAAGACAATTTGACACAAGCTATGTGAAGATTCCTGAAAAGAAGGATGGCACTTCAGTTCTGCACTTTATCTGCCATATAATGAGGTGTGCTAATTCAGGGATCACTACTGACTTTGAGAAGTCTGCCATTCCAAATCCTTCTTTATTTCATGTCCTTGCTCCCTCTTTTCTGAAGCTTTTGTGATTAGTCTCCCTGACCTCTTTTCTTTATTTATGGCATGTCTTGGAGCAGTTAGCTTTTTCTCATCTGTGGTTGTCACACAGTCATTTCTTCAAATAATGTAATTATTCACCATCACTGGAAAAATATCAACCACAACGACTTAGAAATCTTGATAAAAATGCCAATTTATACCCAAAATATTAAGCATACTAGCACCACTTTACTCCCACCAAGAGTTGCTGTTCCCCCACTACTCCAATACTACACCTGCATATCCTAACACTCAGAACCACCCGTCATTGCAACTGTCTGGACTGCAGAACTTCTAGGTGAAACTGCTCTGCTGCTGTGTTTATTATACATCTTTCTTCTTCAGGACGCTATGTATAGTGTGACAGTTCCAGCTGACTGGTACGGAAGTTTGCCAGTTGTATTCATGAACATTCACTTTCCTTTGACAGCACCGGTGTAGACAACTAATTTAGAATCCCTTCATAGTTTAAGCTACTGAGCCTTAAATACACAGCTTTATGTACTTAGGTAAAGATTATTCTAGCTTACATTTTCCCTGCCTTAAATATAATGCTATGATAATGATCCAAAGGCCATGTCTACATGAGACGCTGACTGCACAGTTGTTACTGCACAGTCATGTAGTACTTGTATAAATAAGTAGTAAATGACCATGCAGTAACTGGGGTTACTGCACAGTCACACCAACAGTTTTTCATGGCGTTGACTGTGCAGTAGCCTGAGACTACTGTGCAGTAGCATCATATCATGCTTTCTGCCATGTGACGCTACCATGCAGTAGTCACGAGCTACTGCACAGCCATAGTCTCATACAGATGCAGCCAAAGAAAGGTTAAAAGCAACAACCTGGATCCACTGGCTGTAGAGAGCAGGACATCAACCAGAAAGGCTAGTGCAGACCTCAGGAGAGGCTCCGGTTCTTCTGATACTGGACACAGAATCTGATCCTTCTTGTTTACTGTTAGTACTAGCCAATTGTCCATCAAAAATGATGGGGGCGAGTGGGCAGGGACAGAGCACGCCCCCCCCCGGCCCACTCCCTTTCCCTCCTGCTGCCTGGGATCCAGGGGGAGAGGGAAGACAGCAGCAGGGGGAGGAGAAGGGAGGGGAGGGGAGGGGAGGGGAGGAGTGGGCCCAGGCCTAAAGCAGGGGAGGAGCGGGCCTGAGGTTGGGGAGAAGCCAGTTTGCTGCAGTGGTGCGGGGGAACAGCGGGCCTAGACTGATGTGGCAGTGGCGGGGGGATGGGAGGAGTGGGCTCAGGGCCAATGCAGGGGAGGGGGTGTAGGGAAGGAGTGGGCCCAGGCCCAAGCGGTGGGGGAGGAGGCCCGCTCCTACCCTCCCCTCCCCGCTGCGGGGCTGGGCCCTGCCCCTGCCACGGTGGGTTGCCATCCCCACTCTGCTCCCCCCTCAGGCCAGTTCCTCCTGCCCCACCCCACGTCAGGCTCCGGCCCACTCCTCCTCTCCCCACACTGCCACTGCCGCATCAGTCTGGGTCCACTCTTCCCCCCCTCACCACCATGGCGTGCACGCTCCTCCCCCACATTGGGCCCACTGCTCCCTGCACTGCTGCAGCGTCGGCCCTGCAGGCGGTGCTGATGGAATGACGGGGGGGCCCAAGGCCAGCACCAGTGGCCCTGCCCCGCATGAGATCCCAACCCTGCTCCCTACCCTGTGCTGCCTCCGCTGGCCTTGCCACGCCACCGCCCCGCTCCATTCTCGCCACCTGCAGGGAGCAGGGCGGGGGGGAATGGGGGCCACTGTTTCCCCACCATCAAGGCAGCGCTCTGCTCCGCTGCCACCTCCTGTCCCAATTTTGTATTCACACGCTGATTGGCTACTTCAGTCACCCAATCAGAGAGCAAATAAGGCGTTATGGACAGACATACAGATTAAGGCTTCTATAATATTAAATGCTATAGCTCAGTTTAGGTTGCTGAGAGAAGAATCCATAACTTTGAATTTCCACACCTCTGTGCATTTACATTTCCAGTCCTATGGCTGCATTAGCTGGCATTAATTTCCCCCTGAAAGGGGAACAACAGCAGACGAAACAGAAAAGAGAAAACAGAAAAGCACTAGAGCATGAGACTGTCAGCTTGCATTCACATATACACATATTTAAAATGTGCAATTATGGGGCAAGACATTTAATTACAAACACAAGCAGCCAATGGAGTATGCTCAATTTAAAATGTATGATATTAGAGTTTAGCATTAAGTACAATCTTTGCTTATTCAGTGTGGTTCTTCTGCTCTCTGGAGTACATAGAGTGTTATAAGTCTATATAACTTTGAGATAACAAACTTGTATCTTTGCACTGATACAGTAGTCATTTGCTCTTTTTTAACATCTAATAGGGCTGTGCAAGGCTTCGGACCATGCTTTGGATCTGGAGAAGCTTCGAACACGTTGGCGTCCAAAGCAGCATGTCCGGATCAAAGCGCTGGCTTTGTTAGGCTTTCGGAAGTGGCTCAGAGCTTCCGAATCACTTCGGAAAAAGCTTCAGAGCCATTTTGGAGATGCGGCCATAGGGTATAATGGGGAATCAATGAAATATCTATAACTTTGTTGTTTTTTTGTCTGATTTGGATGAAATTTGCAGGGGTGGTAGCCTCTGTGGAGAGCATGAAGCCTGACAAGTTTCAAGAAGATCGGTGCAGGGGTTTGTGGGGAACTGTACTCCAAATTCTTGAAAGCAAAACTCATGTCACATCTATGTGTTACACCGCAAGGGAGTGAAAACTGCAGGGGTGGTAGCCCTTGGTGAGGCCACAAAGCCTGCCAAGTTTCAGGAAGATGGGTGTAGGAGTTTGGGGGGAACTGCACTTCAAGCTGCTGACATGCAAAACTCATGACATAGATGACCCTGTGTGTGTTAAGGCACAGTGGGCTGAAAACTGCAAGGGTGGTGGCTCCTGCTGAGGCTACAAAGCCTGCCAGCTGTCAAGGAGATGGGTGTAGGGGGAGTCTGGCTTCTGGGGCCTTGCACCTTGGCAGGCTTCATGCTCTCAGCAGAGGCTACCACCCTGCAAGTTTCATCCAAATCAGACAAAAACGACAAACTTACAGATATTTCACTGATTCCCCATTATACCCTATGGCCGAATCTCCAAGGTGGCTCTGAAGCTTTGGAGCGGCTTTGGCCGGATCAAAGCAGGAACCTGGTCTGGAGCTCTGGATCGGATCCCTGGCATCCAAAGCAGCCAGATCCGAAGCCAGATCGAATAGCTGCCTACTCGCACAAGCCTAACAGCTGAAGCTCCCAAGTTTGATCCCCACTGCTGACGACCAAATTGTGTTACGTAAATATCTACACATTGAATAGTATTTTACCAAAAACTAGAGAAAATTGTGTAGTCAATTCTACTGCATGACATATTCACTGCATCATCCCAATGACATCCTATACAAATTGCAGCCAATAAAGTTTAGTTTACATATTACATTCTCACTAGGAGGAGAGTTAAACACTCGGACAGGTTATGCAGAGTTGTTCTGAAATATCCATCCCTGGAGGTTTTTAAGACCCAGCTAGACAAAGCCTTGGCTGGGATGATCTAGTTGGGGATGGTTCTGCTTTGAGCAGGGGGTTGGACTAGATGTGGCCTCCTGAGGTCCCTTCCAACCCTAATAGTCAATGATTTTACGATTCTGTGGGGAAAGTTAAGCTGGCTATTTTGAAAGTTGTGTGTTTACAAGGGGACTGGCGAAAGAACAGCTCTTGAAGAAAGCCATCTTCAGGAAGACTTTATTAAAATCTTGAGGTTATGGCTAACTTCTTTAAGGACTTCAGTCATCTAAAATCTATAGATGGCAAATCTAATGAATCTTTTCTGATTGAGGGACTGTTTCCAGTTTTATCTTTCATATAGTTTTGTTCAACCCAATTTTAAATGTGCCAAGCAAGAAGATCACTATCAGTCCCTTTGAGAAACTACTGCACTGGCAAACAGAACTCACTATAAGAAGAGTTTTCCTGCTTTTCAGACTAACAGGACTTTGCTTTTTGTATAAAATAAGTCTAAATATCCCCTATATATTAACTAAGGCAAGCTAGTATCACTTTTACCTTTCCTGTAGCCTTGGAAACTTAATTTCTTCAACAGCAAGTGGCAGTGAGAATAACTATTAATAAAGTTGATTTATTTAAAACTACTGTGTTAACTGAGGCTGCAGATAAACACAAATAAAGGGTCTGATTTAATATTCTATGACACCAGTTTTATGCTAGTGCAATTCCACTAATTTCTACGGAGTTGTAGAGATGTAAAAAATTGAGTAAGATGGTAGTGAATAAATTCCAAGATATATATGAGCTGCCTTAGAACATTTCATGAAAAAACTGGAGGAAGATAAATACACCACCACCATCGCTTTCTTTCGGTCTGTTTTCACTCCCAAACTTTTAGAGCATGGGATAGAAGTACGTAAATGCATTCTTAAAGCAGCACCCAATGCATCCATTAATAGAACAGCCACATCTCACAAATTAATTATCTCAATTTGGGTAATCCTTTTTTATTATAATGTCATGCAGAATACTGACACCTCAACTTGTCTAGCCTGAATAAGCTTTCTAATTCTACCAATGATATATCTATGACTTTCCACAACAAAAGTCATCTTCAAAACCTAGCAAACCAAAAAAGGCAGTAACATGACTATTTATTTACTCTATGGATTTTATTCAATGTAATTAAATTGTACAGTCTGATCAGCAAATGTGTTGTATTCCAGAATATTTTACAATCTACTACATCTGCAAAAATCTAATAATTGATTTGGCACAGTACATGCAATCATCAAGCTTCTGTTTCTCCTTTTGAGTTCAAATCATTATGCTGGCCTATGGCCCAGCTTCATCTCAACTATGTGAAGGGTATAGCACCTAGACCATCATTCTCCAGGCTGGGCACAGCACAAAGCAGGAATGAGGCACTGGCCACAACTACTCTGGCTGAAGAGTTGTGCTGCTACTCTAGCAGCCCAAGCTTGTCTAAAGAAGATTAGTTCTTATCTCTCACACTGCCGATGCCTCCATCTGAATGATGGTGAGAGCGGAGGGAAAGAAGGATAAGATCCTGTGGTATTTCTGTGCTCTGTAGGTGGAATTCTCTTTCTTTTTAGTTGTCTACATGGTGTTTTTAGCACTTACCTGCAGGCAGCCATTCTATTTCTGGATGTGTAACCCTGCATGCATACATGAGCACACTCATCTTGGAAACAAAATGATAGGGGAGACGAAAGACCCTCCCATGTTTTAGCTCAAATAGCCGAGCCATTTGGGCACTCACCTGGGAAAGCTGAACACCCAGGTTCCAGAGCCCCACCTCAGCTAGAGGAATTTGAACCTGCATCTGTCTGGCTTCCTAGAGGCACTTGACACCACTTGACCCACTAAACCACAGGTTGGAAATTATTCCAGTCTTTTGCTGGAACTCTTTTAGAAACTGGGCCTCTGCTCCTTGCATTTAATATGGTTTTTAGAAAAAAATGGATAACGGACAATTTCTGCTTATTGGAATCAAGGCTCTAGACTACACCCCAGGGCTTCCTCTTCACTGCAGACAAGCAGCCACCTCACAGAGACACACAAGCTCAGGCTTGGTTGCTTTCTCTTGGCTCAGCACACCTTTTTCTCTGTCCATAGAAACAGTTTCAACATAGTACCAGAGAATGGCCTAGATAATGCCTGGCCTATGGTGTGGTGATTAGAATACTATGTAAGGAGGTTAGAGAAACAAAGGATTATATCCCATCTGAATGAGGTAGGGGCCTAGAGCCTGAGTCTTTGGTATCCCAGGTATGAATACTCAGAATTCAAGTACTAGGACTAAAACTTGGGAGGCGGTGGCGTCATGTAACACCTGCTAGCTATGGGTTAGACTAGAATGATCTACATTTGCAGGCCTATGATGCTGCAAAGCATCCACAAGGATACACGCTTAGACAGAGCATGTATGCAGCTAGTGTACAGCCTATGGCACATGCCCAGTCTGCTTGAGATGACAGATGCACACACTATGCATCCACAATACTGGGAAACAAAATCTCTACCTGAGCATAAGAGCCAAAAATGCCATGGAGATAACCAAAAATCTGCAATTTAGACAACTATAAAGAAACAGAATTCTGCTTTATGTGTCTAGCCTGCTCTTAGTAGGGAGAAAAATCAGAATGTATTGATGTTTGAAAGAAGGCAGTTTGACCACTGCTATCCTGGATCAAAATGTCTTTCATAACAGGGATCCAGCTATGGGGTATGAGTCTGGAAGGTGGGGGAAGGGTGGGAAGAAATGACAGTGGTGAACACAGCCATTACACAGAGTGAAGAGACAGAATCCAACCATAACTAGCCAAAGAATAATAAGATCCAGACTGATCAAAGGCCATGGATGCAGGTGTCGCGGTGGATGTAGTCTTTCTGGACTTCAGCAAGGCCTTTGACACCGTCTCTCACCCCATCCTAGTTAAAAAACTAGGCAACTGTGGCATAGATGCCTACACAGTCAGATGGATTGCAGATTGGCTGAAGGGTCACACTCAGAGGGTGGTGGTGGATGGGTCATACTCGACCTGGGGGGAGGTGGGTAGCGGAGTCCCCCAGGGCTCGGTCCTGGGGCCTGCGCTGTTCAATTTCTTCATCAGCGATCTGGATGATGGGGTGGAAAGTAACCTGTTTAAATTCGCTGATGACACCAAAATTTGGGGGGAGGTGAGCACGCTAGCAGGGAGTGAGAGATTGCAGAGGGATCTGGATAGGTTACAGGGGTGGGCTAACAGGAACAGGATGCGTTTCAATACGGACAAGTGCAGGGTGCTGCACTTGGGCAGTAGGAACCAGCAGCACACTTACACAATGGGGAACTCCCTACTCGAGAGCACGGAGGCAGAAAGAGATCTTGGAGTCATTATTGACTCCAAGATGAACATGGGCCGACAATGCGAGGTCATGGTTGGCAGGGCTAACCGGACCTTGTCGTGCATCCACAGGTGCATCTCGAGTAGAGCCAAGGAGGTGATCCTCCCCCTCTACGCGACGCTGGTCAGGCCACAGCTGGAGTATTGTGTCCAGTTCTGTGCGCCCCATTTCAAGAGGGATGTGGACAACATGGAGAGGGTCCAGAGGAGGGCCACCCGCATGATCCAGGGACAACAGGGCAGACCCTACAGTGAGAGACTGCGGGACCTGAACCTATTCAGCCTCCACAAGAGAAGGCTGAGGGGGGACCTGGTGACCGTCTATAAACTCACTAGGGGGGACCAGAAGGGTTTGGGGGAGACGCTGTTTCCCCTAGCGCCCGCTGGCATAACAAGGAGTAATGGGCACAAGTTGATGGAGAGGAGGTATAGATTGGACATCCGCAAAAACTACTTCACAGTTAGGGCGGCTAGGAGCTGGAACCAACTTCCAAGGGAAGTGGTGCTGGCCCCTACCCTGGGGGTCTTTAAGAAGAGGCTGGATGCCTACCTGGCTGGACTCATTTGAGTCCCGTTTTTTGTTTTGGGGTTTTGTTGTTCTCCCGCCCTGGCGGGGGGTCGGGCTAGAAGATCTACTAGGTCCCTTCCGACCCTAAATCTATGAAACTATGAAACTATGATGTTTCCTGCATATGAGTTTCACCAGCATTTAAAATGCCCTTAAACACAAGAGACCTCATCACTTTAAAAGCTGCTATTCATGTCAGTGATACCATTCTTGATTGCCCTATTGCCCGAAATAAAGTGACAGCACAGGGACTTTACCAAGTATATCAGGCATATTCAGAACCAAAGTATACCACAAGGAATCTTTGCCTGTTTGTTTACTTTCTTTTCTCTCCACTTCTGGGGAAGGTATGAATTGTAATGACACAATAACAAATCATTTCCTATTCCCCTGATGTATTATATTATCATTATTATTCTATTAGTTTTCAAGTTAAATTAGCTGCATGTGTGACATTTATATAAATGAATTATAATTCTTCAGTCTAAGACTAGGTCAGTTTGACTTGTACGACTAAATTAATTATCCAAGTTAATACTGATGGAAAATTAAGAGTCACAGCTGCGCCTTGCACACCACTATAAAACATCTGCCCCAACATCATTTCTAGCATTTAACACAAGAATTATTCTCTCCCTGTCACAAATAGCACCAACAGTTAAAGCATCCCAGAGGCAGCTGGAAGTATACACTCTTTTCAAGATTAGTATTTGTTATGTCAATAAGTACCTGTTCTTGGTGGACTTGATGGCTCAAGGTATTAGTAAAAGAATCTACTGCTCTCATCTTGAGATTTCTCCAGTCTAGCTTAGGTTTATAGCTAACCAGAATCTCTTTAGGGAAGGCTCTTTGGTGAAACAAATTGGTGTATCACAGCCCAATCCCCAGTGAACAGGTTACCCATCACACAAAAACCATCAGTATGGCCCTTCATGCTACGGTCAGAGCATCATCATCATCATCGGCAACACCCCATGGTCAAGGGTGATTGTCTTCCATGATTGCCTTATCTGTGGGTCCGAAGATGGCTGATGAGGCCAATTTGGGATTGATGGGCTCTGTTACAGCTCAGGTGCATATTTCCACGCAGAGTGGGTGGCTCTGGATTCTTCACTTGATCCGTGACATGCAGCTTCTGTCACTCCCACTTTTATGTCTCCTGTTGTCATCATTAGATTTCAAAGTACCAAGATCCTTGAAGCAAACTTTTCCTCCATTTGGGGTAGTCCTGGGTAACAGTCTCCCATGAGTTGATGTCTATGTTGCATTTTTTCAAAGTTGGACTTGAGGACATCCTTGAAGCACTTTGTTTGCCCTCCTCTTGAGTATATGCATTGACTGAACTGGGAAAATAAAACTTGTTTTGGGAGTCTGGAGTCAGACATCTGGATGATATGGCTAGCCCAGCAAAGTTGATGTTGGATCAATGCTCGTGGTGTTTGCTTGCAAGACAACGCTAGTATTGGTGCATCTGTCTTCCCACTGGATTCATAGGATATTCTGCAGGCAGCAATGATGGTACTTCTGCAGTGACTTGAGGAGTCCCCTGTACATTGTCCACGTTTCAGCTCCGTACAGTAAGGTGGGGATAATGACTACTTGATAAACCATGAGCTTGGTTTCAGATTTGATGTTGCAATCTTTGAGCACTTGTTTTCTCAGATGTCTGAAGGCTGCACTTGCACATTTGAGGTAATCTTGGATTTCTTTGTTGATGTCAGCCTTCTGCGAGAGTTAGCTTCTAAGGTATGGGAATGCTCACTGTTCTCCAGGTTCTTGCCATGAATCTGAATTACTGCAGCTGGGGACTGCTCATTGAGAATTTGTTAATGGAGGACCTTCATCTTCTGAATGTTAAGTGTTAGTCTCATTTTCTTGTATGCCTCAGTAAAGACATCAACAATTGCCTGAAGGTCTGCTTCTGAGTAAGCACACACTACGGCATCATCTGTGTACTGGAGCCCAGTGACTGAGGTAGGGGTGGTCTTGGTTTTGGCTTGGAGTCATCTGAGATTAAGCAATTTACCATCTATTTGGTAGTTTAGCTCCACTCCGACTGGAAGCTTGTTGGTGGTCAGAAGCTTGTTGTTGGTCACAGTAAGAAATATTGAGAAGAGTGTTGGAGCGATGACACAGCTTTGTTTAACTCCTGTCTTAATCTCAAAAGGATAGATCTGTTACTAAGAACCACTGCTTGCATACCGCTATGGAACAGGCAATGAATGGTGACAAATTTTGGTGGGCATCCATCTGCAGAAGGATCCTCTACAGTACTTCTCAGTTGAAAGAGTCAAAAGCTTTTGAGAGGTCAAAGAAGGCCATGTAGAGAGATTTATGTTGTTTCTGGCATTTTTCTTGTAACAGGTGAGATGTGAAGGTCATGTCAGTTGTGCCTCTTGATGCCCTAAACCCACACTGAGATATTGGGAGAAGCTCTTCAGCAAGTGGAAGGAGACAATTCAAGCAGGTTCTTGCAATGATCTTTCCTGTGGTGGACAGCAAGGCAATTCCTCTAACTTCCACAGTTGGACTGGTCTCCTTTGTTGAAGATTGTCATGTTTATGGCATCCCTGAGGTGATCTGGGATTTCCTCATCATTCCAGATCCTTAAGATGAGGGCATGAAGCTGTGATGCGAGTTCCTCTCCTCATTGCTTGAAGAATTCAGTGGGGATTCCATCAGCTCCAGATCTCTTGTTGTTGTTCATCTGCTTGATGGCTTTCCTTACCATGTTAAGGTTTGGAAGGATTCCAAGATCATCTCTGACTGGGTGTTGCAGGACGGAGTTGAGAACACTCTCATCAAAAGAGTCTTGTTTGAGATGGTCTTCAAAATGCTCCTTCCAGTGGATGCTGATGGTTCCCCTTTCCTTGATCAGGTCTCCTCCATCTTGAGTGCTCAGACCATAGACAGCTTTGGTGGCGCTGAAAAAACCACGCACATCATGTCTGCCAGCAAGATGTTGAATCTCTTTTGCCTTGTCTTCCCACCATCAGTTCTTCATATCATGGGCCCTCCTCTGGACCTCTGCCTTTGCTTGCTCATGATGCAATTTCTTTGACTTGGAGTTGGTGTAATTCTACCAAGCACAAAAGGCCTGGGATTTGTAGTCAACCAATTCTTGGATCTCCTGGTCATTCTCATCAAACCAGTCTTGATGTTTCCTGGTTAGATCTACTCCAACTAGAAGTTCAGCTTAACATCCAGAAGTGTCTTTGCAGGCACTGATAATGGTGGGCTTAAAAGTGCTCCAAGAACTGCTAATGTTTTCCCATTGTTGTTGAGTGGAATTCACCAGTTGTTCATTGAGGTACTGGTGAAAGAAGTTTCTCTTGATTGGGTCCATGAGACCTTCAACACTGATCTTCCATCAGCATTGCTTCTGCTGCAGTCACTGTTTGGGATCTAGTTTGGTGACATAACCAAGCAGATGAGTTTGTGATCGGTCCAGCAATCATCAACTCCTAGCATAACCCAGGTGATGCAGACATCTTTGCGATCCCAGGCCATGAGGTGATTTGGCAACTGTAACTGCAAGTCAGCCCCCTTCAGGATCCACTCTCCTCACCCCATATGGGGAAGGTGCAAGTAAAGGTGCCCTAAAGCCTGTCTACCCTTTTGCTGTCTGGATAACCACGTCCAGTGGGATCACCTTTACTGTGGTTGAAATTAACAAAAACATGCAATCAATTTTGGGACTTGGAACATCAGGACCCTCATGGACAATTCTAATAGTGAATGCCCAGAGCAATACGCTGCAATTGTGGCTCAAGAACTGAGGCAACACAACATCAATACCACTGCACTGAGCAAGATCCAGCAATTGGGAGATGGGTAGCTCAAAGAACAAAGGAGGTGGCTATACCCTCATTTGGAAGGGTAAACAGGAAGGAGAATGCCAACTTCATGAAGCTGGCTTTGCCATTAAGAATGAACTCATAAACCAACTCAATGAATTCCCTATCAGAATTAATGAGTGCCTCATGACTCTCCATCGTAAACTGGTGGGGAACCAATACAACACTGTCATCAGTGTGTATGCCCTGACTCTTGATGCTGCTGATGAAACCAAGGAGGACTACTGCACCAACCTTGACCAAGTCTTTTCTGATGTTCCAGAGTGAGAAACACTTATTCTGCTTGGCAACTTCAGTGCCAGAGTTGGAAGGGACTCAAACCTCTGGAATGGAACCATCGGGAAGGAAGGAGTGGGAAAGGTTAACTCCAATGGCATCCGCCTCTAGACCAAATGCACAGAACATGGACTTATGATCACAAATACCCTGTTCCGCCAGAAAAACAGGAACAAGACATGATGCAATCAGACCAGAAAGACTTTCAAATGGATGATCATGTGCTCTTTTCTCAATCCTTAGAGCTGCTCCCTTCCAGTCAAAGTAGAGACGCAGAAAGAATTATTTGGTAGGAGAAAGCTGCCATGATTTTGCCTTGCCATCTCTTTCCAGTGGCTAAACAGAGGGAATTCATTTTTAAGCGTGTTAGTCCGAGCTGTCATCATTATTAAATTTACTTCCACCACACACAGTTAACCTTGGTCCAAATAGATTAATTTTTCTGAGCTAAAAGTTCCACTGCAGTCATTTCTGTCGATGGTTCAGCCAATTCTGACTCCCTGGCTTGGTGCCCAACTGAGGGGAAAAAATGCCATGCTAGAAAATAGAAAAAAGCACATCCTTCCTCTCCTGCATCTAGTTACTATCTTCTTCCCCAGTGTCCACATGGCCATCTGTCACCAACTCCAGAAGTCACCAATTCCTCCCACCTTGCAGGGTTAAGATTGAGAGCTTTTGGCCACATCTACATAGTTAACTTACTGTGCCAAGCAGCAGTGCTCTCAAGCATGCCATGCTACTCCTGTCTCCTAAACAGGTTGCAGTATAGCTGTATCTGCAAGGTAGTCTGTAATGGAGTGTTGTGGAATGGCTTTGGTGGCTATATCTTTGACATTAGAATCCCAGTTCAGAAGCTCTTGAAAGTGTTCCTTCCACCAGGTATTAATGATGGAGCTGTTTTAGAGTGTTGTTCCATCCCTGGACCTTCAAGGAACAGCTCCTTGTGCTTGGCCCATAGACAACTTTGGTTGCACTGAAGAAACTACACATATCATGGCTATCAGCAAACTTCTGGATCTCATTGGCTTTTGTTCTCTTTTGCTTTCAAACTTTTCTTTGGGTCTCTGCTTTAATGTTATGATAAGTGTCTTCCTTCTGTTTGGAGTTGATGTCATTCTGCCAAGATTTGAAGGCTCTCCTTTTTCTGTCAGTGAGAACTTAAATTCCCTTATCATTCTCATCAAATGAGTCCTGATGTTCCTTATGTGAAAAAGTCTAGAGATTTTTCACTTGCATTGTAAATGCCTTCCATGAGACTCTCCCAGTGACCAGTGGTGTAAAGGTGATCAGGGAGGCTGAAGTCTTTCTCACTAAGGTACTGCTGGAAATGATCGCTCTTAGCAAGGTCTTTCAAGTGCTCAATATTGAACCTCTTCCTTGGCTGCCTCTTTTGCTTACCCTGTTTTGGGGTGATATGAATGGCCATGATGGAACATATTAAATGATAATCAGTCTAGCAAGTATCTGCTCTGGTGATACAAATATTATGATGGCCCCAGGCACACACTGGATGCATCTACATGTGTGCATTTATAGTGCTACAATAAAAATTACTGTGTAGTACAGGCATGCATCTACACATGCACACCTGTACTGCACAGTAAACATAGCAACTTACACAAACTTGATCATATATTTGATACCTGCATCAGGCAGGTATCAAATTTATGCCCAATTAGTATTCTGTAGATGTGATATTGTGCAATAATCCCAGGGGACCCACTGCTGGGTCTGCCTAGCTACTATGGGGCCAGCCTGAGCCCAGCCTCAGGGCTCCTGGCTGGCCACCAGTCCTGGCTTCAATTTGGGACTGAAGTTAGTCCTAAGTGCTGGCATCTGGCTTCCATTTGGGACTAAAGTTAGTCCCAAGTGTTGGCAGCCATGTGGCCAGAGGCTGGAGCTCAGGGCAAGCTGGCAAGCTGCAATTTGTCAAGGTCTCTCTGAATCCTAGCCCTA
>NW_017729002.1:18850792-18855298 GCF_001723915.1 Gavialis gangeticus
TTTGTCAAGGTCTCTCTGAATCCTAGCCCTACCTGTGTTTCTACTACTCCCCCCCCCAGCTTGGTGTCATCTGCAAACTTGCTCAGGATGTACTGTATCCTACCTTCCAGGGAACTGAAGAAGATATTGAACAAAACCGGTCCAAGGACCGACCCCTGGAGCAATCAACTTGATACCAGCTGCCAACTAGACATTGAGCCATTGATTACTACTGTCTGAGCCTGATGCTCCAGCCAGTTTTCTATCCACCTTACAGTCCATTCATTCAAACCATACTTCATTAGCTTGCTTGGAAAAATGTTGTGGGAGACTGTATCAAAAACCTTGCTAAATTCAAGGTATATCACATCCACTGGTCTCCCTGAATCCACAGTCATCTTGGGAAGAGAATTCTATTTTAGTTGACTGTACCCACCCTTTCCTTTCCAAGTGTTCCTTTACAGAGCTCAGAGCCCCTGCTCATTTTAGCATGGAAATCACCAAAAAGAATTATCTTGTATTCTTTAGAGACAGATGACAGTACTTGGTCTAGGCTTGTAGAATTCTTCCTTTGTTTTGTAAACCACATCAAGGTTTGGGGCATATGTGCTGATGACTGTTGCATGTTGTCTGCTGGTCAGTGGAAGACAAAGGGTTGTGAGATGTTCGTTGATACCAACCAAACATTCTGGCACCTAAGGAACAATCTTGGTCTTGATAGCAAAATCAACACCACGGATGTGTCTGTCTTTTTCAGCCTTTCCTTTTCAAAAGTAGGTGTAGCCACCACCATGCTCTGTGAACTTCCCCTCCCCTGCACATCTGGACTCAGTAAGTGCAGCAATATCAATATCAAATTGTGCAAGTTCTTGGTCCACTAGTGCTGTCCTTCATTCCAATCAATCCATGATAAAGTTGTCCATTAGGGCACGGATGTTCCAGATTGCAAACTTCATTTCTTGATTTGGACTGCAGATAGACTGATCCCACTGGATGTGATTTTCCAGCCAGGTGAAATGAGACAGTATGTTCAGGGCACCTTTTCTATTCCCCTCCCCATTTGGGGTTAGCAGAGCGTGTTAGCTTAAAAACAGTATTTAAAGGTCTGGTTTTTGGGGAATTGGCTTATAGGTATAGATTATACCTATAAGGTATTATATTATACCTTATAGGTATTATACCTATAAGGCATTATAAGGGTTCAAGATGGGCAGCAAGGGCTGATGGATTTCTAAAAAGCTTGGGAGAGATGCACATAGCTTCTCATGGCCCTGAAAACAGACGGGCTGTCTAGCACAACAAAGCCAATGGATGGACACAGCCTGAGAATTGAGGGAGGCATGCCATAACACAACATCACAGCCTTCAAGGCAGACAGGATGTCTAACACAACAAGGACACAAAGCCTGGGAACTGAGGAATTATGTACCATAGTGTCCCATAACACAAAATAAGTAACACCAGCTACAAGGCCCCAAAGCAGCAGGCGGGCCTGAGTCCCAGTTTTGGGGGAAAAGATCAAATTAGGAGAGGGTCCAG
This sequence comes from Gavialis gangeticus, assembly GCF_001723915.1. Taxonomy (NCBI): domain Eukaryota; kingdom Metazoa; phylum Chordata; order Crocodylia; family Gavialidae; genus Gavialis; species Gavialis gangeticus. The sequence continues at coordinate 18,852,311 of NW_017729002.1, forward strand.
AAGGCTACGTGGACTTGTGACCACAGAGAGACAACCAACCAGAGATAGCCATGATGAAGAGTCATCAGGAGTCATCAACAGGGAAGGAAAATACAAAAGCAGAGACTTAAGATTAACAAAGAGTCCCTCCCTGTCCCTCCTTCCTGTCCCTCCCTTTGTCCGTCCCTCCCATCCATCCTTCTCCTTCCTGAGAAGGGTCCCCATCCCCCAGGAAGGGCCTCTGAAGCTGCCATGGACAGAGGGCATATGACCAGCCCAACTCATGCACCCCATGAGAAGGGGGCTGTGGGCCTTGGCATCCTACCTCCTAACTGCTGACACCTGAGAGAGAGAGCCTCAGAGTGGAGCCTGCATCCTGACCAGATGTACTTTGCCTATGATGACAGCTCTAGGATTGGTAGATATAGAATTGCTTGATTGTATTGTTGCTTTTTTTGTTATCACTCTGTATCAGTAAACTCGCCTATTATCAACTGGAAGGTGTTGTGGTCGGGCTGAAGGTTGTGCTTGACTGAAACAAAAGTATAGGGGCTGGGTCCAAATCCAGTGCCAACAGAGTGGATCCTAAATAGGCTGGCTCAGTCATGACTGCAGCTTCTAAATTACACACCTGTCTCAAATCCAAGTTTAAAATGAGCATCAAACACTCACTGCCTCCACATAGGTTCATGACTAGGGGCTTTCAGTAATCACTAGCACCTGCCCCCACTGCCACTTGCCCATTGCCATAAGACTTGCTGTTGATGAAAGATTTCAGAGAACTTCTTTGTTTAATGTAAGGATGCTGCTGTATATCAGGAACTGCACAATACTTTGTAGGAAAGAAAACTTAATCTGATGGCAAGGAAAACATAGACAACCTGAGGTTTCTGTTTTGCTGCAGCCTTCTTCCACCTTAGCAGCCACTGTGAAGTATTCCTTCTTCATCAAACTGCTCCACCACTGAAGACCTTCATTTTAAAAAAATCAAACAAAGCATTTGGTTCTAACAGAATACTAGCTGAAATATTTAAGCATGCTGGAAAACAGCTCACTTACCAACCACATGCCCTTATTCTGAAAATCTGGAAACATGAACAGATTTCCCAGTAACTTAAGACATGCCAGAATTGTAACTATATTTAAGGAAGGAGCTAGACTGGATTGCAGCAATAACCATGGCATTGCAGTCCAGTCCATAGCTGGAAAGATCCTCACCCACATTCTCCTAAATCAGGGGTGGGCAATTATTTCAGTTGGAGGGCCACTTAATGAGTTGTGGTAACTTGTCAAAGACTACATCCCGCCCCCCCTTTTCTTTTGTGTGTATGCCCATCCCCCCTTCCAGAACCCAGCTGGAGCTGCAGTTTGCCAAAAATCTTGAAGCTCAGCTCTGGACCCAGGTGGGGACTTCAGCCACGGTGGGTGGGTGTCACATGTCAGTTGTGGGTGCAGCCAGCAGGTACCGGAGCCTTGACATGAAACCTGCTGGCAGTGTATGCAGCTGAGGCTGCCAGCTGCCCACTGTGGCAGAAGCTCCTACCTGAGTCCACAGCTGATGGCACCACGTCAAAAGCTGATGCTGCTGAGCAGAAGCAGTCCTGCCCACCTAGAACCATGTTGTGGCTGGAGCTGGAGCCACCAGCCACCCTTGAGCCAGATCCAATGGGGTGGTGGCCACCTGCACCCAGGCGAGATTTTTCATAGATTTCATAGACATTTGGGCTGGAAGGGACCCCGGAGGATCATCAAGTCCAGCCCCCATATTTAATTTGTTGGCAGGCCAGATGTGGCCCGCAGGCCGTATTTTGTGCACCTCTGTCCTAAATAGACTCAGTCCCCATGCCACATGAGTCACACTGTGATTTTAGACCATTCAGAGGTACAAGAGACATGATGTTTGTTATTAGACAGCTGCAGGAGAAGTACTGTGAGCAATACAGAGATCTTTACATGGCCTTCATTGACCTGACTCGATCAACACAGAAGTTCTATGGAATATCCTCATGAGATCTGGATGCCCACCAAAATTTGTTCCCATCATCATACTTCTTCAGGATGACATAACAACCATTCTAAGCAATGGTTCAGAAACAGATCCATTCACCATATAACTTGAGTCAAGCAAGGATGTGTGATTGCACCAATGCTTTTTTCTTTCTATACTGCAGCTATTCCGCATCTTATTGCTGATAGACTTCCTTCTGGAGACAGCATCTAGCGCGGCATGGACAGGGATCTCTTTAACATATAGTCATTGTATTTGACATCCAAGATCACCAACACCTTCATTACTGATTTCAGTATGCTGACAACTGTGTTGTGTGTGTCCACTGAATTGAAGAGCTCAAAGTCACTCTTTATAGCTTCTGTGAAGCATATGAAATGCTTGGACTCAATGTCAACTTCACGCAAACTAAAATACCCTACCAACATACCCCAAACAACAAAGTACTCCCCACATATTATAATTAGAGAGCAGTTCTTGGAAAATGTTGAACATTTACTCTATCTGGATGTCAACTATTCCAAAAACTAAACATAGATGATGATATTCAATACCAAATAAAATATGCCAGTGTTCATAGTTTCATAGTTTGTAGGGTTGGAAGGGATCTGAGCAGATCATCGAGTCCAATCCCCTGTCATGGCAGGAAAAAGTACTGGGGTCAAATGACCCCAGCAAGGTGTTCATCTAGCCTCCTCTTAAAGATCTCCCAGGGTAGGAGCCAGCACCACTTCTCTTGGAAGTTGGTTCCAGATCCTAGCCACCCTGACTGAAGTAGTGCCTCCTGATATCTAGTCTGAATCTACCCTTTGCCAGCTTGTGACCGTTATTCCTAGTCACTCCTGGTAGTGCTTGGGGGAACAGGGACTCCCCCAATGCCTGCTGGTCCCCCCTGACTAGTTTGTAACAGGCCACTAGATCCCCCCTCAGCCTTCTCTTGTGGAGGCTGAACAGGTTCAGGTCCCGTAGCCTCTCCTCGTAGGGCCTGCCCTGCTGCCCCC
>NW_017729002.1:18855616-18864460 GCF_001723915.1 Gavialis gangeticus
CCCCTCCTGGATGTGTGCCAGAATAATTTTCTCAAACAGCTTGCCTAGGATCGAGGTAAGACTAACTGACCTATAGTTTCCCGGGTCGTCCTTCCTCCCTTTTTTGAAGATGGGAACCACGCTGGCCCTCTTCCAGTCCTCTGGCACCACACCAGAGCACCACGAGTGCTCATACAGCTGTGCCAGGGGTCCCACAATGACCTCAGCTAATTCCCTCAGTACTCTAGCGTGGAGATCATCTGGAGCAGCTGATTTGAATACATCCAGTCCCTCCAGAAGTTGCCTAACTAGTTCCTCACTAACCCTTGGCCTAGGGGGCCCAGAGGAGGGGTGGCTGTTCTGGTCCCTGCTCAGGAAAACAGAGGCAAAGAAGTCGTTAATAGGTTAGCTTTGTCGTCTGGTGTGACAACCAAATTTCCTAGCGTGTCCTGCAGGGGCCCCACGTTACCCGGAACCTTCTTTTTCCCCCTATGTATTTAAAAAAAGGACTTCTTGTTGTCCTTGATCCGGGAAGCTAGTCCCAGTTCCATCCCTGCCTTGGCCTTCCTGACTTCCCCCCTGCATCCCCAAACAACTGCAGTATAATCCTCCCTTATAAAATACCCTTTATATAAGGTCCCCAAGACTGACCAATTCTATAATTTCTTTTGTGTATATTTGGAGATCAAACCACAGACTCTGTGCCCATCTGGGTCTCAGTCACTCAAAATTTTTTCAGCCTGGAGAATGAAATTCACTACTTTGAAAGAGCAAAACTGAAGTTGGCGCTCATAAAGACAGTACTGCTCGAAGTACAATCCCTAGGCTGGATCTAACCCACAGAGCCAAGTCATCTGGCCCCTGGGGTTCCCCCAGGTTGGAAAGTTCAGGACCAGTAGCAGCATTAATTGGTCCTGGACCTAGCACAAAGTATAAGACCTGGTGCATGGCCCTAGATCTGGCATGCAGGATCAGTCCACAGCTGGACTAACCATGGTGCATGCAGTTGGTCTGCAGATCAGACCTGGTGCACAGGGTCCCTTGTATGCTGGATCTGGCTCACAGACCCAGCCCTGCTCGCTGGATCTGGACTGGTTTTGGATCCAGTGGTTGTGCTCTACTCATCTGTCTGTGTGCTGGTATGGTGGAGCACCACAGCATAAAGAGATACCCTTAAATACTTCTCTTGTATCTACAGCATGTTATAGGGTGTTCTGTTGTTTTGTTTTGGGCACTGTGCCTTGTAGTTGTGGGTGAGAATTTCAAGTGAAGATTTTGCGGACTGCCTACAAACGTAGTCCCCAGTAGCCCAGGAGGCCCCTTCCAGTCTTATGCTCCTAAAAGATGAACAGGCCACCAGAGAAGGTAGCATAAAATAAGGACAATACAAATGCCCTTTCTGGAGTAATTGAAAACAGTGTGTGAGCTTAGTGAGATTTGCAGAGCAGATATTTAGAAAGAGAAGATTGACTTCAAACATGGTTAATGCCACAGAAGGAGAATAAAAGCAGCAGTGTAAACTGACAACGATTCAGGTGGATAAAAGACAAACCACCTGTAGAAGGAAAGGGAAAGCTCAGGCAAAGATGACTCCAATATTTCTGACTGAAGGCAAAAGTCTAAAAGGAGGAGAATGATATTAAATCAGAGATGGTCAGAAGCAAGATTTCAATTTGTGAAGTATTTTATATTAGAAATATATTTTTGGGTGTAGCCAGAAGATAACTAAGTCAAGAAAAACAGAGGCAGGCAATAAAGAATAGAGACAAGGATTTTCTATTGAAGTAGCAAGGGGATGTTCTGATAAGAACAGGGTCAGAAGGAAGTTCCTCCCATTTGGTAGGAGCAGGTGTTGAGGACTAAGGTTTAAAAATTCACTCATCCCTTGCTGTTCTGAGTTTTAGTAAGGCTGAGATATTGAAATAACAAAAGACATTCAGTTAACATGGAAACTGACTATTATCTTTCACTATCTATCTATCTAGGTGAAAGATAATAGTATGTTCAGTAAGAAAGCTTTTTAGACAGGTTCCTAGTGAGCCTTTGAATAGGACACATTTCCAACTAAATTGGACATTTCATAAGAAGTATTTTACTAGATTGAAACACTGGCTCTTTGTGTCCAACAACTTCCTGGCTAGCAGCTAGAATTAAATGCTCCAGAGCAGAGGTTGCCACGTGTGCCACAAGTGGCACAGACAACCCCCGTCTGGGGCACATGGCAAACCATGGAGGAAACAGGCAGCACAGCAGCAGCCTGGGCAGGAAGCAGAGCAACTGATTGGGTACGGTAAGGGGATTAGACTGACACTTTGAAGAGGGTGTGGGGCATGGTAAAGGGGTTGCTGGAGCCATGCATAGCCCATAAGGCTAGGGTACCCCAAAACACCTATTGTAGAAAGGGACCCACAAGGGGTCCAGGAACCCACGGGGTCAGAGAGTACAACAAAACTGTGTCCAAGACAACGAAAAGGCAGCCTCCCTAATATATATTTTACCATCAAAGACGTGGCGGGCGAGAACTGAGGGTGCCCTTTGGGCCAACTTGGCACGGCAAGGGGGCCTTGGGGAGATCACGGCCCTCCTGCAGGACCCTGCGCCATGACACATGCCCAGCAACCGCACCCTGAAGCATGCTGTGCTGCTACGCACAGGGTGCCTCCTAACTTGGAAGCAAGGTAGTCCTGTCCACAAAGTCATTTCAGGTATGCTAATGTGCAGTACTGACAGTGTTAATTAGCCTGTCCCTGAGCTAATTCACCTGTTTGTGGCAATGTAGAGATAGGGCTACACTGCTTCTGGTTTAGGGAGTAAGTTGCCTGAAGCAGCATGTCATGGTTGAGGGTACTGCTGCCAGGCACAATAAATTTACCAGGCACACATGGCTTAAGTGTCCTAACTCTTAATTGAGGGTCTTGTGTACTGGACCACACTGCTTCTGATGGGACATATTTCTATATATAGAGACCTACTCATAAGATCCTAAGGTCTTTATCAGAACCAACTGGAAGATGCAACTATAAGCAATGCCAGGAAACTGTACTGAACAACATGGCCCATTTAATGACAACAATGGTAGAGAGAGTAGTTCAGAAGTAACTTTGCAACTCCTGTTCCTAAGGCTGGCAGAGGCCAGGCAGATTACCTGTGCAGTGGCCTTGATCTGGGCTGGAGAGGAAGTAGCTATTACTAGCTGTCCATTACACTGCCACCATAAAGTAAAACTGATGGTAGCAACATAGAAGATGTCTTAAAAGGAGACATTTTATGGTGCAGTCTCTTGGGTGAAAGTACTTAAAGGAGGAAAAAGTGCTACAGGAAACTTCTTTGAGAAGGATAAGAAAGGAAAGACATATTCTATTCACAGAGAAAGGGAGCAGGCAAAAATGGCCAACAAATAATAAATGATTTAAGTTATCATCAAAACACAGTGTCACTGAGTTCAGTTTTAAAATAACCCATCTTTTTCCACTCTATCAGTTTCACTCAGGCTCTGTTGCATTTTAAAAGGTAGATGAAAAGTAGGCTTTGCGCTGCAGGCAGCCTTTTCCCAACTCAATTTGAAAAAAACTGAAAACGGTCTTTTAAGTGAATGTAGTGAAAGTAATAACAATTGAATAGTTTAAAGTCCAGGATATAGTTTCTATCTAAGAAGTAATTAAGGAAGGCTAATGATTTGTTACACAACTACAAAAGTAATTGCAAGTCTTTGACAAGGCTTGGCAAAAGAGGAGCCATTTGGCTCCTGTGCATGAACAAAGAGAAGGGGCTGAAATCATCAGGGAACACAAGATGACAGTGTGATTAAAAAAAAAAAAGTCAAAGGAACTTGGAAAGGGCAAAATCTATTATTCAGTCTCCCTCGATCCAATAACAGTATGAACCAATCTCTCAACTTGGCAGACATACCATAAGAAATAGCCAGGGAGATGACTTCACTGGGCAGGTCAGTGAATGGGAGTAGATAAAATAAAGACAATGCAATACTTAACAGACATTTTAGAGGGCTTTCATAGGAAACAGGAAAGGGCTATGCAGGGAACTCTATCACCATCACCATCTAACCAAGTTACAGGTAAAAGGTGTTGGGTGCAACATCTCTTCTACTTGCCCTGAACAGACATGTTCTCACAGTAGTGGTTGGTAGGGCAAGATTTTTTGCACAAGCACAGTAGCCCTGTTAGTGCTATAGTGTGGTTTTACTGATGAACTTGAGGATAAAGGAAGACAAGGCAGAGGCTTATTATGGCTTCAGTTGCAGAAGTACTCTTCTTTTTTAACTGTATCTCTTTGGAATGAAAAAAACCTGTGTTGTGCTTTGAAGGGACTGGTACTTGTAATCTACTCAGTGTCACTTTAATTAAAGTATGTGCCTTGGTGCAGTCTTTAAATCACTTTTCTAATTAGGAAATGCACTCTGGTCTATGTTGTTAGCTGTACAACATCAGCATTGTACACACAACTGCTTTGTGTCTGAGTGCAATAGAGATTACACTCTCATTACTTACAATGGTCTCTAGTTTGGAGACTGTGTTCACTTCTAAACATTTATTTGATCAAAGAAGAGTGGGTAGGAATCCTTCCACAACACTGAATGGCATCTGGGGTGCTGGGATAATCTAATTACATTGCAACTAATCTAATTAGTTGGGTTTTTTTGCTAGAAAGATATTTAGTTATAGGCACAGACAAAGATAACCAAAGAACTGACTTGCATTGCTCCTACAAATGATCAAGATTTGTTTGACTGAAAAGGCAAGCCAGGTGTGCCTGCCTGACCTCGAACTACCGTTTGTGTGCCACCTTGGCCCGAGCAGCCCTTGATGGACATACCGGTGTTTCGTGTGGCCCCTGAGGTAGGTCATTATCGCCTTGGTGGCTGCCCCCAAACTTGCCTGCCATGACTTTGAATGTACTACCAGTGGGGGGGGGGTTGAACTGCTGGAGGCCCCTCCAGGGTGGGTACTCTGTTTGACGGCCATTCGTGGGGCTCCACCTCCTTCACACCCCAACCTCACACCAACCTCTGGCGGGACACCAGGTCTTGAGGCAGCCGTCCCTCTGGTGTAGGTGTTTCCTTGCCCACGATGCCTCCCTCGAGTTTTGTGTCATGTGCACACTTTGCCTGCGGTGGCCCACAGGCCTACTAGTCACATAGACCAGGCCTCTACCCCCTCTGGGATAACCAAAGAGAGGGGCAAACAACAAAAAACAGGAACGCAAAATGAAAAAAAAGGGGAAGGAAGCCGCAACACTGGCCTTCCTCACTTCCCCTTGCTGGGGTCTTTCTGTACTAAGAGACTCAATTCGTGAGGCTTGTGTGCCTCATCACCGCCCTACAAAAAAGGGGAAAAGATAATTGAACAAAAAAAAAATAAGGGTCTGGGCAGTCTATTGGGCTGTTCCACTAGCCTCAATGTCAAAATTCAATGGGGTCCCCTCAGCACCCTTCCTGGGCAGTTTCTTCAGCTCTGCTGCCGCCAACCCATCTCCCGTAGCTGGTACCTGAGAGTATTTGGGAGGATGACCCGTCTTCTCCCCTGGGTCTGCTGTAGCCCTTTCCTCTGTACTGTTGCTCCCTTCACGTTGCTGAGTGCAGCCTGCAGTGCCATCCTCCTTTGGCGTTGCCTGCAATATCCTGCCCCCAGCATCCTTTAGCCCTTGGGGCTTCGGTTTTCCTTCACCCGAGCAGGGAGACCCTGTTGATTTTGCTGCCGCTCCCTGCCTTGATTTGCCTCCACTACACAAGCACTAGCCGCTGCCGCTGTGGAGAGCCTCTGCCACCTCTCCTGCTCCCCTTGCTGCTTCTCCCGCAGCTATTCTTATTTCTGCCGGCCAGCGATTGCCCATGACATCATAGACCAGCTTCAGCTGGATAAAGGTGTGGCTTGTAACCCGCACAAGCTCTACTCTTTGTTCCTGCCGCGTTGTGCACCCTGCTGCAGGCAAGTAATTTTCTTGGTTTTTTTGTTTTTATGCCTGGCTCCCATCTCTGGAGCCCCCAGGGTGCAGCTCAGGGCTTTTTTATCTGAATGCCCCTGGGACATCAGGATTGGAAAATCAATGTGGAGTTTAGTAAATGTTAATAGTTTGAAGGACATGGTATTGCAATGAATTAAATGCAATTACCTTGCATGTATTTTTCTTCTGGTGAGCCTGAAAAGGATAAAACCCAGGACAAGTGGCATCATTTCCTAATACTCCATACTAATTTTAGAACAAATTGTTCTTTTAAAGTGTGACCTGTTAAACCTGTCTGAATTCCAAAAATGCTTAAAGAGATGGATCTGGACCAGACAAGCTTTATATATGCATAGAGCTGAAAAAAATCATTTATCCTTGATGTTATTATTTAGATTTGCTAAATCCTTGATACCTTTAAGGAAGACATGATTTTTCAAGATAATTACAGGATGAGTTGCAAAGTTTTACTTTATTTCCGTAATTTGTCTCTCAAGTCTACAGGTCAAAAGTGTTCCTCACCTGTGTTTAATAATATGACAAACATGCACAGCATGCCATCTTGTGATATGCTGGCTATGATACAGTTAAATCAGCAAATGTCAAAAGCTTTTTTAAAAGTTAGAGCACTCAAAAATAAAATGTATTTTGATTATACAAATTAACAATTTAAAAATCTCTCCTAGGGCATTATTCCATGCTAGTTTTTACTGCCGTTCTCCAAAAAATGAATGATGTAAGCTATGGCCCAGGCAAGCCTTGCTAATAGGGCTTCAAAAGAACCGGAAATGTAACAGAGGATGAGATGTGGTATTCTTGTTGCTGGACAACTCAGACTTCCAGCAACGGTGTTCTTTTACATCAAGATCAATATTTAAAGGAACAGTGATTCTTACCAGCAACCATCAGGGTGAAACTTAATGGGCTCTTTCTGACATGAAGATTAGATTAGATGATGTAACGCCTTATTCTTTGAAAATATGTGACCATACTTCACAGAGCAATGCAGTTAGAAAGACTTGGTTACAGATATTTAATTAAAAGGGACAATGCATTCTCAGTGGCAAGCCCCCAAGTGTGAAAGAAAAAACAGAATTCAAATCTGATAACATTCAGACTCCAATATAAAATATATCACTTTGCTAAGGAGCTTACCGAGGAGTGACAACTTAAAAAAAAAATGCATATACCAAGTCACAGAACCTAACAGGGAATGAACAAAAACACCTTTTCATTACAAGTTTTTATGCCCCCTACTTTTGCGTGGATTACTGCAATAGTCACCCACCAATTACTGTGTCAAAAAAAATACAGAGTCCTATGCATAGAAGCAGATTCTCTCCGCATGTGTCAGTGTTTGTGAGAAAGTAAAAGAAACAAGAACTAAACTAAGTGCTATCTATGTTGCTAAAACAGAAAATTCATGGATGACGGATGCTTTTCTTCATCATATTGTGATCAAACAAAACCCCTTTGAATGCTTGGATGCAAGCTCATAACTGCCTGTCATGCAGAAATTTATAAACAGTCTTAAGCAACTCTGTCCAAAACTTTTCCAGTCTCAGGATCAAGTTTTGACAGAATTTGAACAGAAGGGAGAGATCAGATTTTAGGCTTCATTGTAAGATTATCTTTTAATTGGGGACATATGTTCTTTTTTTCTGCCCAGGATATTTGAGAGGACAACAATATTACCATATAAACCATAGATGAAAATACCATGGTGATTCCAGAATAGAAACCTGTGAATTAACATCTAAAGAGAATGCTGATCATAGGGGATGTTAAATGGGAAATTGGATTATAAGGATTAAGAAACTGTCAAAAGATATGAGTTGTCAATCATACATCCATTTTTCAAATCCCTTGTTTGGTACCTTTCGTACATAGGGTTTTTATTTTTAACCTCATATATATAATGCAGCAAAAAAGAGTAATATCAGCATGCTTTTCTTACAGTTTATCTGTAATGGGGCAGAAATCATAGATTTTGTTATATTTCCCACAATTATAAAATACAGTGAAACTCCCTCATCAATTGTGCAAAAATGTGTTAGCAACATAGTACAGTATGTATGTGCGTGCACACACAACAGCTACTCCCCCATCTCCATGTGCAGCCAAGTGACTGCCTGCCAGCTAGCCCCACCCTGAAGCTCCCTGTGCATGAAAAACTCTGCAGCAGAGTAGTATTTGTATTTTACAAGACTACCCTGCTGCGGAGCTTATTAGTTTCATGCCCCCTAAGAAGGGCACATATGTAGACGCTGAGACATTTACTGCACAGTTAAATAGACAACCGCACAGTAAACATCTCGTGTAGATGTGCCAACAGAGTACAAACACACACACACACACACACACACACACACACACACACACAACAAAATACCTGCATATTGAGAGGCTTCTGGGCAAAGTTAGCACAACAGAATCAAGTTGTTACAATAAGTAAGTACATTCGCAAACTTCAGATGTAGAGATCTGAAGGTCAGGAAGGAACTTTCATATAAACAGAGGCCATATAATGTTATCATGAGTGAAGCCCGTCATGACATTGATATACAAAAGGGAGAAGGTGAAGAAAAACATTGGACCAAATTCTGTGATTATTCATTTTCAAACCACATTTGAATGTACAGTTGATGCTGCAGTATGCATTTATATTTTGGGTACCAGTGACCTCTTAATGCTGAACATTTCTGTTAGGAGGGGAGACAACCCGTGTTAGCTAAAAGAGATACAATCTACAGATGCAACACAGGAACTCCTGGAAAGAGAAAGGGCTGTGCATCAAACACTGAACAGTATATTTACTAATAGTGAAGGGCAAGCAATGGTGACAGATGGAAACAGTAAACTTTTATGGATTAAAATAAAACATAAAAAAGCAGGGGCATAAGA
>NW_017729002.1:18869460-18869941 GCF_001723915.1 Gavialis gangeticus
AGCAATGGTGACAGATGGAAACAGTAAACTTTTATGGATTAAAATAAAACATAAAAAAGCAGGGGCATAAGAAATAAACAAGAAATAAACCAGAAGATTGGTACTACCAAGAAAAGTAACTATACTGAATTAGTAGGTGGAAGTTCACTTCTGAAAATAATCTTTCTGAGCCACAGGAGTCAGGAAAAGTAAGAGAGGACTGGGAAAAGCTGATGAACTTGGAAGCACCCAATGCTGCTCTTATTTATGCAGGTATTAGACTGGCTCAATTCCACTGACTCAAAAGGAAAGACATGCATTATCTTATTTATTCAGGGCCACTCAAATTTACTAATAGGTGATGCACAAAATGGCTATCTTAATACTGGGGACAACTCAGGACATCTGTTAATGAACAGCTTGCTACCATGGGAAATGCTACAGGCAATGAGTGTCTTCTGGTTACTGCAAAAGCATGATTAGTGGAATGAACAAGAGAATC
>NW_017729002.1:18874941-18882948 GCF_001723915.1 Gavialis gangeticus
AGGACATCTGTTAATGAACAGCTTGCTACCATGGGAAATGCTACAGGCAATGAGTGTCTTCTGGTTACTGCAAAAGCATGATTAGTGGAATGAACAAGAGAATCCATTTTAAAATCAGTGCCTGTAGCTGAGTTACTGTTTTGCTTGGGAATACAAAACTCTCTTACCTCAAACCTCTCTTGCTCTATCCTATGATGATCATCCAGCTGCTGCTCCAGATAAGTCAGGTTACGGAATTTTTCTAGGTAACTGCTGTACTGTTTCTGCAGTTCCTCCTCAATCTTCTCATATTCATCCATGAAAGCTGGGCTGGAGAGATCAGGGACAACAACATGGAAAATCAAATCTATTTGTTGCTGCAGAACTCTGAAACATGTACTTCCATGCCACTGCATTTCTATTAGTCTAGTCCAAAGCACGGCTTTCCATTGTAAAGGCTCTATCCCCAGTGTCTTTAAAACGGAGTATAAGTAGACAACCAGTTTAATGTGGGCCTGATTAGGCTGAGACATGAGACCTCACCTCACCTCACCTCACAGACCCTTGTTGCATTGCACAAGCATCCCCTGCTGCACCACACAGACCTCTGACCTGTTGTATAAACCCCTCTTGTTGCACCATGTAGCCCCCCAATGAACTGGGTGAGCCTCCCCAATGCCATGTGGAATCCCCAGATCCCTTAAAGCAGGGGTTGGCAATGGTTTTGGGTAGAGTGTCAAAAACACCTGCAACCTCGACTTGTAAGATGTTGCCATGCCAGGGGTAGACAGTGGGGCAGCCGTGAGGGGCCTAATCCTTGTTGTGGCAGCGCAGCCCTGGCCCCTTCCCTGAGGCATGAGTGCCAAGCAAAATGCCTTCACGTGCCTCACTCTGGCACACCTGTGAGGAGTTTCCCAGCCCTGCCTTAAAGGCCTGTGATCACCAGATCCCTCAGCCCCACTAGTTGTGCCACTCTGTCACCAAGGGACGGTGACAGGCAGCAGAAGCTGGAGAAAGGATGGAAAACCTAGGGACTCTAGCAGCAGCAGTTAAAAGCAAATTGGGAGTGGCACCCTGACCAGGAGTCCCACAGGCTGCCAGCTGGCATGCTTCACTCTTCACTGTACTAGATATTAAGAATACAGGTTATCAACACCTAATCTTATTCTGCCATGAATAATCAGTACACAGTCTTTACCGGACACTCTGTAGGGTCTGAAGTCGCTTCTGGTTTCTTTCCAGTTCCAATTTTCTTTTTTCTATCTTGACTTCCAAATTGGCTTCATCCAAAGCCACATTATTTAACATGTCTTTAGTCTTCTGGACTTGTTCCTGAAAGGAAGAAAGAAAGAATTAGTGGATGAGATGTAATTTGCTATGCTGTACTCTGAATTATATTTCTGACTCTGGACCTGATTCTGCACCTTGATTCACTACAAGTCATGTAACTAAAACCCATCACATGTGACTGGACATAGGCTGCTGCATATTACGGTCTTGGTACAACCATCATGTACTTAGTAATTCACTGTGGTTCTCAATGACAGCATTAAAAATGTCATTACTTGTTTTTCAAATCAAACCTCTAGCAGCACTTCAGAGACAATTCTGCTCTCCCATAACAGTTAGTTTGCCTGTTTTTCTCTTTCTATATTTTAGGATTAGTTACAGATTAGAGTCTTATTCTACACTGCTGAGCACTTATACTGCAACTTTTGCTTATTCAGATGCAAAGTGTTGGAACCAAAGATGTCCCTGATTTATGCATCTTACCCACAGTATTTACTTGAATATAAGAAAACGTTCTTATAATTAGATTCTATATATGGAAGAATTATAAATGTTATAATTTTCCAGGTCTAGAATCTAATTATTGGAGGTTTGCCTTGAATTTGTCCCCCTCCCCCTGCTACATTTGAGAAAATATATCTGGGGTATCAGGTCGCCCCCTTACCTTCTGCCCCCTACAACTTCCTTCCCCTGTAGTCCCCACCTCCTTACTGTCAGACCCTGCTCTCCCTGAGCACATGGAAGTGGGGGGCAAATTTGAAAACACCTTGAAATAAATATGCCTGCAGTAATTTGCATAGGTAAATTACCCATAGACTTAGGTCATCCAGAATTGATGCGTTTTACCTTTCTTGAAAATGCTGTAAGCTTTAGCACAAGTACTCCATAAACACACTTTTATACAGCACTTTTGTATCCACTTACATATAGTAGAAACTATACATGAATTGCAGTGATGGCAAATAAGCATGAGATGGAAAAAAATGTTGAAGAACAGAAATGAAAGTCTGGAGACAGATGGAGTGTGGACAAAGGTGGAGAATAAAGGAAGAAAGAAGGTGCCAGTAGGAGCAACAGCAGAGGCAGCAATGATGACAGTGATGATGCCAGAAGGAAGAGAGGAGCAGAGGAAAGTGGGAGACAGAGTGGGAGCAGCAGGAGAAGGTACATGGAGTGAGCAGCAGAGGACAGCAGCAACACAACAGCAAGTCAGCCCACAGGGAGTGGTGCAGTGGGAACACATGGAAGAAACACTGAGAACAGCTAGAGAGGAGCGGAGGTTGCAGATAAAGGCAACTTTAACTGGCAAAGGGACTGACAATGGGGAGGCAGACAGGATCAACAATGAATAGATATGATTCCCTAGAAAAGGTACTGTTTGAGATTTTGGAGGTGCCAGTGGAGCATCTCACCAGCCCGATAGCTTTCTTGAACCAAAAGACTTGGGACTTGACTTACTGGGATGAAAAAGGGTATGAGAACCTTTGGAAAAAATCTGCAGAGAAATGTGGAAAGGAGGAATTAAAAGGGATAAAACTCATAACAGAGAAAAGTCAAGAGAAAGCATGATTATAGTTTGAATGCACATGGATTTGCTAGAAGCAGAAGACACAGAAAGATGGATGGAAAAGTATGACCAAAGGGCCATGTTCACAGAGAAAGTAAGGAATAAATACAGTATCTGGACGGGGTCTGGGAGGACACAACTAGTGTTACAAGTGGATGAGTGAAGCCCAGGTGGGGTGCTGGTTAGTGATCCAGATCAGGGCACACTGGGATTTTTTAATGTACCACAGGCAACCAAAATGGTGCAGCAAATGCAAAAAGGTGGGGCACCTGTCTGCACACTATCCCCTCACAGTGTACTACAGATGTGAAGGGCACAGAGCAGCAGAGTCCGTAAAATGCACTATTTGTAAGGGAGAAGGACACTTGTATCCGTAAGTGCCACAAAGCCTTTGCAAGTATAGTCAGACCCACTAAGGAACAGCAAAACCAGGTGCAGAAGAGGAGGAGTTGGACACTGAGATAGAAATGCTGGAAGAAACCCCCCAGGAGGGTGAAACAGAGGAGGGGGGCAAAATTTCTGTGACTGAGGTAGTACAGCGAGAGATAAGAGATGGACTGGAAGGGAAGGTGGGAATAGCAAACAGCTCACACATGAAGGTGGGGTGGGGAAGAAAGAAGGCCCTCTACAGACAACAGAAGTAGAGATGGAGCAAGAAAAAGAACCAAAGAGACAGGCTGGGAAAAGAAAGAAAAAACACAGGGGGCTGAAGACCAGGAAGAAGAAACCTGATAATGAAGGAGGTGAGTCAGAGGAAGAGCCACTGACACCTCTGGGCTCCAATCCAGACTGGAGCCCAGAAGGTGGGAAGCAGTGGGGAGGCAGGAATATGCAAGCCTTCCTAAATGCAAAACCAATCTGGCAGCTTACAAAGGCTATAGGAATGCGAGTGAGGGAAGGAGAGGGGTTGACCACTCTGAGCAGTAGCACAGACAGATCTTAAAAGGACAGGCAGGCTCAGCAGAAAGCAAGCACAGACAAACCTTAAAGAGACAGGAGCCTGTATTTTAAAACAAGCACAAATGGCATTGACAATAGTTTTGCTTACCATCAGGAGTATCTTAACAAGGAAAAGATGGAAACAGATTGAACCAGTGTTGTACCAAGTAAGGACAGACATAATCTGCTTATAAGAAGACTGTGGTATACCAAGGAGAGGGATTTTAAATATTTTGAGAAAAGGTGAAGATGGGGACCATCTTGTGGTCAGGGACAAATGAGAACAAGGCAGCAGGGGTAGCAGTATTATTCAAGAACCCAAAGCTGAAGGCAAAGCAGGTCGAAGTCAGCAGCGGCAGATTGCAGTGAACAATACTATCAGTCAGGGGAACACAATTAGAAATTTTCAATATATATGCACCACCAAAGGGTGAGGAAAGGAACGTATTGCTAGAGGTCTACATAGGCACATGAAGATTGCGCATAATAGCAGTAGATTTCAATTATATAATCAAAGTGGGTGACTGAACAGGGAAGGAGGAAAGAGCTTTAGACATCTCATCCAGACTGTTGACATATATAACAAAACAAGAGTTGCTAAGAGATGTGTGGGCAGGGGAGAAAGTTTTCACTAGAACAGACCCTAGTGGAAAGAAACAATCAAGAATTGACTTTGTGCCTGTATTAAAAGAAGTGGAAATAAAGAAGAAAGAAACCATACACGTGGCTTTTAGTGATCACCAGATGCTGAAAGTGGAAATGAGTCTTGGTAAGAGCCCCATAAGAGGGAAGAGACTGTGGAAATTAAATATGCAGATGTTACAAGATGAAGAAATATGTCAAGCATACACGTGGCAGTATGAAGGGTGGTGAACACTGAAGAAATATTTTGGGAGTACCAGACAACCATGAATGGTGATAAAGAGGACAGGAGAATTCTTCAGGAAGGAAGGCTGAAGATGCATGGGGAAAAGAAAAGACTTGCTAAGAGAGCTGCAAAGAAAGATGCAGGAGCTGCTAAAGGAAGCTGCAGAAGGAAGACAGGTATCAGAAGAGCTAGAAGAAACAAGGCAAGAGTTAGAAACCTGGTTTAAAAGAAAGATGAGAGAGAAAATGTTCTTACCACAAGCACCCTCCGTGGGAGAAAATGAAGAGTGGTTCCAATATTTTTTGGCCAGAAGATGGCAAAAGGACAGCTTAAAGCAGTGTGGGAAGAAGTTGGTGCCTGGGTGGAAACACACGAGGAGGTATTGGAGGCAACGAGAAGATTTTATGAACAGCTATAACAGAAGAAGAAAACAGACTGGAAGAAGATGAAGGATTTCTTGGAAAAGATTGAAGAGAAAGTAGAGGAGGAAGCAAAGTAGATTGAAGAAAAGATAAGCTTAAAGAAGTGGAGGAGCATTTAAAAACTTTTAAAACAGGGATATCACCAGGAGCAAATGGACAGCCTATGGAATTATGAGAAGTTTTGGGCATGGGTAGGGAGGGGTATAGTGGAAGTGTTCAAGGAAATAGAGGAAACTGGAGAGACAGGGAAAGCTTTTACAAGAGGTGTTGTGATTTTCAAGAAAGGGAAGAAGGAACTCCTGAAAACTGGAGACCAATTACACTCCTTCATATGGATTATAAATTAATGGCCAAGATGCTGGCTTTGAGAATGAGAAAAAACTTCTAGAAGATAATACATGAAGACCAAGTGTGAACAGTACCAGGTAAAAGGATCTCTGAATCAATAAAAGATACAATGTCCCACATCCAAGAGAGGAAAACAAACACAGTTATAGCAAACCTAGGTTTAGAAAAAACATGACAGAGTAGATCATGATTACATACTCAAGGTGCTAGGAAAAACAGGGTTCCCAGAGAAATTTATATGTTTTGGTTAAAGTTATTGTATAGAAAAGCAGAGAGTCAAGTCCAAATTAATGGGTATCTAAGCAGGGCCTTTAAAATCCATACAGGGGTGAGACAAGGGTTCTTCCTGTGGCCACTACTGTTTGTGTGTGGCGTGGAACCATTAGCACAAAGAATAAGAAAATATAAAGTAAAGACACCTGTTAGAGTAGCTTGTCATATTTTATGCTTTAAAGTTGTACCTATTTATAGAGTTGTGAATTATAGTATTGTTTAAAGTTTACTTTTATATTCAGCTATAAATTCTGTATAGCCTCACTATTATCTGAATTGTTCATTTTGCTGGTGTCTGCAATATCAGCTGGCCTTGCCTCTTGCAAGCAGCTTATGGCCTTGAGCTTGCTCGCATGATGTTTCTTTCCTTTTCTATTACTATGAGAAGTTTTTCTAACACAACATAGTAATAATTCTGTTACCAGTTCAAATTAACTGAACTTGACACTAACCAGCTGAATCAGAGGGATGAAATGATTGGATATGTTAATGGAAGGTGATAAGGGAGACCAATGGACAATGCCTAAAGTCAGGCACTGGAAAAAGGCCAAATTAAGAGGTGTGCTCATGATAGGTCTGTTGAACAAAGGGATATGCTGACAGGATAACATATGGACAATATGTTGACTGAAGAGAGACCAATCTGGAAGCAAGGAGTCAAAGGTGTAAAGTTAAAGAAAAGCATAAAAGCAAGAAAGTTAAGTATGTCGTTGTCATCATTAATCCAGCTTTCAACACCTGTCTGCACCATCCCAGCCAACAACATACCCTTTGCTTCAGGAACTGAGTGGCTGTCTTTTCTGTTGAGCAAAGTAACATCTGGGATTGGGTGAGATTACTGTACTGAATGTTTTTTCTCTCTCTGAATATAGAAACTGCTAAGATAATACTTGTTGTACTATGTAACAGGTCTAGCGCACTGGTGCCTTTCTGTTGGTGGCTCCGCCTTCCTGTCTTGGGCTAACCGCCTGCTTACTCGCCTGTCACGCCTTGATCTTAATTGATTGAGTGATGTAATTAGCAGGAGGCTGCCCACTTTATATGCCTGGTGTCAGGGGGTGATACCTGTGGCTCCTTTTCCTCCCCTACACCGCAGCCCAAGCCTCACAGCTGGTACTTGACACGGTTTGCCCTATGCCTTGGCTCTCTTCTTTACTTCTGGGGCCCCTCTCTGCCCCCTCTCGCTTTGGGGCCCCCTGCTGCCCCCTCTCACTCCGGGTCCCCCTGCTGCCCCCGAGCTCTGGGGCTCCAGGGCTGGGGCCAATGCGCCCCCAAACAATGCTGCGCCCTCTCCGGCGCCAGGAAACCCCATGCTACCGTGGCATCCCTATGAGGCCTCCTCCACCCCTAATAGCCTCATCTGGTCCTCCGGTTAACTAGTAAACACAAAACACAAAGCCCCTGGGCTATAATGGAAACTAAACGGCCCGGTCAAAAATCCATGTTCTGTCCCTACCGGAAAAATACTTCAACTCAGCTGCAACCAGGGGATGCTCCTGCAGTCTATCTTCCCCTTTCCCTGCGTACTGGCCGAGCTCCCCCCTCCTTGGCCACTGGAGGGGAACTGCTCTTCTGGCCTTACACTTGGGCTTAAGAAGGGGCCAAGCCCTGCCCCTTCCTGTCAGCTGACCCCCTTGGTTTCCCTGGCAACCAGCACCTGTGCTGCCCTTGTGACTGGCAGTTGAGCCTCCCCCTTCTCACCACTAGGGGTCTCTCCTGCCATTTCTGCTTTTAGGTGCAGGGCACCTGCGTGCACTGCGACACACTAATAAAGTTAAACTTTGATTTTAGGACACTGAGTTGTCTGTTTTCATATTTCGCATTTCATTTAAGGGTTAATTGTGCTTTAACAATCCCTAAGCACTACGTGGTAGACAGTGGTGCTAAGTAGGGGTGTTCAAAGTGGGTCCTATTCAATTTGGATTTGGCCCAAATCAGGGACACTGATTTGATTTGTTGATTCAGATCACTGTCCCTGATTTAATTTGGCTGAACTGAAGATTTGATGATGATTCGAAGAATCAGCAATTTGGCCACAGACACAGCTTTAAAAGTTTTTTCTACATACCTTGAGGTAGCAGGTGCATCTCGTGATCACTGCAATGCTGGGGCACACAGGAGCATGGGGGCGGGGGGAGCTTGGCAGCAAACCTGAAAGTGGACTGGAAGTACTTCTGATCCACTTCTGGGTCTGCCAGGGAACATGCTGCCCCCCCTCCCCCCATATCCCCCTGGCTCAGCGATCGGCCACAGGGGGACCCCAGGTGCCCCCCCAGACACAGGAGGCACCAGTCACCAAGCTGAGGGTGTGGGGGGGGGGG
>NW_017729002.1:18882958-18891196 GCF_001723915.1 Gavialis gangeticus
GGGGGGGGGGGGAGGGCTGTGCCTTCCCCGGCGGACCCAAAAGCGGACTGGAAATGGTTCTAGTCCACTTCCAGGTCTGCTGCTGAGAGCGCTGAGGAGCCCCCTGCACTTCTGTGGGACACTCCTTGCACCCCAGCATCACAGCATTCACAAGCCCCTGCTACCTAGAGGCATGTAGAAAAAACATTTAAGGCTGTCTCTATGTCCGAATCTCCAAATCTTTCTGAATCTCTCTGAATTGATTCGGAGGGTTCTGATTCGATTCAGAGAGATTAAAGGGTCCTCTGATTCAATTTCAATTCAGAGATTTGGCCACCAAATCAAGCCGAATTTCCACAGAATTGAATCAGGGACTGAAGCTTCACACAGCCCTAATGTTAACAATACCAGGAAGGGATGAGGTAAAATGCATACTATATATGGAAGATATAAATGTACTAGTTTGAAATAGACTTTGGAAGGAAAAGGTGCTAAAACATGCGTAAGAGTGTGGAGAAGTGATGGGGGCTAAACTAAGTAGATCGAAAAGCACCATAATGTAAGTGGGGAACTGGAGGGATTTGTAGAAGTTGGGCCTTCAAATAAGAGAGACAGAAATCAGAGTGCTAAGGATTCTGATGGATGCCAAAGGAAAAGGTAATGTAGCATGGGAAAAGGTGACAGCAAGGCTATGGGAAATACGTTGGTTATGGTCTGGGAGGACACTGTCCTTTATCGGAAAACTGGTGGTGTTTAAGACTGCCAGTTATTCTATATAGGGAATTGTATTCCCATCAATGTGGCAGCAGATAGCAAAAATACAGAGGGAAATATGTGTATTCTTCTAGAATGCCAAAAGAGAAAATTTGGCTAGAGCTGAACTTAACAAAGCAAGAGAGATGAAGGGGATGGGGACTGCTGAACTTGGGATTGCTTGTCTATGCAAAATACATAAGCATGATATGCAAGCTGGTACTGGAAGGAGAGGGGAAAGCAGCATCTATTACTCAGTTTGACACAGCTTCAATTTTGAGGAAATTAGGACTGTATCAGACCTCTTTGAAGAGTCCATGGGCATGGCAACCACTGATTCATTATATCAGGAAGGATTCATGCAGAGGCATAAAATGGGGAAGGTGGGGCTGGAGGTCCTGAAGGATCATAAGAAACTGATGAAAGCGGTAAGGGAGAGAGATAGGATGGCACTGATGGGAAACTTCACAGAAGGATAAGTGAAGAAAGTGTAGGAAAGCCATGGCAGGTAAACAACTAAAAGGCAAACTTGCTGATCTAACAAGGATGGCTGTAAGAAATATCTTGCCAGTGAGAGAGGAGAGAGGTGCAGCACAGATGGGGCTTGATGAGCTCATCAGGGTGTGCAAGGGAGAGGTGCAAGGAAGAAGAAACAGTGAGACATGTTTTGGGAGTGTACATATGCAAAAGGAGTATAGGAAAGGATCCACCACTTTCTAAGCATCACCAAAATAAACCTGTCATGAGCACGGGAGATAGTACTATATGGATTCATATCAAAGAGATGGGAGGAAATGTTATTATGGATTTTATTAGCATGTATTAAAACTAGTTTACAGAAAGTAAGAAACCTCTGGGTGTTTAAAGGGTTAGCTTTCACTGAAAGTGTGCGCCAGAAACTGGGGCTGCATGAACTGAAATACTACGTTGACTGGGACAAGAAAGAGATTGGACAGGAAGAGGCAGAGAAGAAGTAGAGGAAAAAGATTTGGACACACTTGTTGCGCTAAACCAGCAGAGAAAACTGATAGGAGGGGCGGAGAGTTTCAGATGGTTACTGGGGTAATAGTTTTTTCATGGGATTCTGTATGAAGAAAAAGATATCTGTAAGAGTTTTGTTTTAGTGGGAAGTTGATGTATGTTTTTAAAGGGTTTAATATATGTAGTTGTATGTTTTGGATATGTAGTTGTTTCTGGCTATAAGTCTTGATAAAACAAGGATGCTTTATATGTATAGCTTTGTAAGTGTAGGGTGATAAGTGTGTTTTTAATACCATTTGTTTTTAAAAAAGGAAAAAAGTTCCCATCAGTTTGTTTCCCCAGTATGGGCCATGTGATCTGGTGGGGGGGCCAGAACCTTGTCTTGTATTCAAGTAAATGTGGTAGTTAAAATTGCATCTGCATTTTCAACTGGAAAGTAGCTTTGTCACTTCTTGTCTCAAACAGTTGCTGAGTAAGGCTTTGAATTTTTGAACAACTGTCATAGGTCACTCCAAAGGGCCTATAGTTCAGTGGTAGATGAAGTGATTTTTAGATAAAATGTTATAAAGTCCTTTAGGACAAAAATAGCATTCTTTTTAGGCTGTAGGCTGGAGTGACTCAGTTCAGGTCAGAGACGGAAGGTGGGCAAGTGCTAAGATGCAGCCTCTGCTGCCACTTTTCCACCCAGTGGCACAGGGCGCACACAGCTGAAGCACCCCAGTGCTGACTGCAATTGAGTGCACAAGTCTGCAGGCTGAATCCAATGGCTCTGCAGACTGGATCCAGCCTGTAGACTACAGGATGCTGACCCCTGATTTAGGAGCTGTCTACACTAAAAGCACTATTATAACAATTGCAAGATATAACTTCTTCTGAATGTGCTAAAACGGGATCTCAGAATATTCTAAACAATCCAAGGAGTCGCTGTTCACTAAGCCCTGGGAGTGGTTGCACCTTAAGTATCCATTGAGCTTTTGGTGGGTTTCTTCTTATATACATAAAGAAGTAAATTTGCATTCTAATACACAGCAGGCTAAAGCCCAGATTGACACTGTTGTAACATATCATGAACCTGTGAGGCTCTATTTTTAATAGTATATATTCAATAAGTATTTATCTGAAGACACGATCCAAGTGCTTTCCTATTTCCATTTGCCTTTCATGCAACATAAAAAAATTAAATAGAAATTTTGTTCAGATGAAGAAAATGAAGCATTATGCCCAAGATTTTAAATATGTTTTTCAAATGAAGAATTTAAAAAAGCCCACATTGAGCTAAAATCAACAACTCTATCACTTAAGAAAGACTTGCAGAATTCTACTCACCTACTTATCTAAAAAGAATCATCTATTATTTTTGAAAGGTGAAAAGAACAGTTTTATTTCCCTATCTCATCATTCCCATTATCATCGTGGCTGAGTTGACTTTGTGCCTGTCCAAGTAAATTTTCATGACAGTTTTCAAGACTAATATGCAGTTATCACAAGTTTACCAGGCCATTGCTCAGAACCAGCTATTATTCAGTCTCTCTGGCCACATCCACAAGAGACACCAACTGCGCAGTCATTTAGTAGTCCCTGCACGGTTGCCTGTGATGCTTACTGTGCAGTAGCTTGTTACTACTGTGTAGTAGTGTTGCATCACGGTTTATGCCTGGTGATGCTACTGTGCAGTAGCAACAAGGTACTTCATAGTAAGCATCTCGTGTAGACACAGCCTCTGAGTACTCCCTGAAGCCAACCCCAGTGGTAATTTTTTATCAGGGCAAGACTTACGGCTTTTGACTCCAAGACAAGGCCTTTAGGTCAGAGCATCCCTGTAAGCCTCCATGACCCTACTAGTGAGCCCAAATTATCTCAGCTTTTAAAGCTAGATTTACCTTTTAAGGGAAGTAATGCAACCAAGAGCACATTATAATGATGCAGGCAACCTTTCCACAACAAACCAGAACTTCCTGATTCTGATGAAGTACAGAATGCAGAGTTGTTAGGTCAAAATAGCCAAACCAAGATTAAGACAGAGTTCAGACCAAAAAGAGCAATAGGTCTAACCACCTGTGCTTCTCTGGAATCCACATGGTCTCTCTGTTCCTCTTTCTCTTTTTTCTGTCATTTGCTGTATTAAAAAAATAAACAAGTATGTCTTGCCAACTGGTTACTCTTTGCCATAGCTGTTAAAAGTTAATCTCTGTTTGCTGGGGCTTCTGTTCTCTTCATCCAGGTTTTCACTCCTTGAATGTACAGCCCCATTTCATTCTGGGTGGCCCATTTCATAGCAAGCTGGAAGCTACATGCACTTTTCCGTGCACCATGCTACCCTAGTCCAAGATAAAAGTTAATTTTCTCAACCCTAATGCACAGCAAAACATAGGAATGTGAGAAAACTGAAGCATGTCATGACTGAAGCATATTTCCTGCTTTGAGCAGGAGGTTGGACTACATGACCTCCTGAGGTCCCTTCCAATGCTAATTTCCTAAGATTCTACGATCATAAAAATATTCCAAACAATCCCACATCACTCATAGCAATATATTATGGCATAAAGATCTGACTCTTAATCTTGCAAATATAGGTACTTTCTGCCAGGCATCCAGGTTTGGCCTAGCTTTGTGCAAGTATGCATGTGCGTGTGCAAAGCAGATGGAAGGGAGAAAGAGTTGTACATCTCTTCCATTGCCCATATAATGAACATGAACTTCAGTCCGTTCACAGAGGGGAATGAAGCAACTGTTTCCTCCCTGTTCCCCTGGGGGGAACAAAATGTCCAGAGCGAGATGGGTAAAGGCAGGCAGATGCAAGTCCACAGCTCTATCCCTTCTCTTGCCTACAAACTTTCCAGAGCTTGCTGAATATGCAGTGCTCAGGGAGGCAGCTGGTCTCTCTTCAGCAGGTTACTACATAGTGCTCCCCTTGCAGAATTGGAGTTGTACACTGCCCCTTGCTATAAGCTATGCCAAAATGATCCCATCTAGTCCAGGAATGGTCTTAAGGTTCCTTAAGATTCCCCACCCTAAGTCCCCATCATGCGGCTAAGCTGGTATTACGCTGTGTTGCCATGCACTGCTTTGGACTCCCATGCACCACTTCAGGCCACATGGGAGCAGATGGAGGAACTGGCGTAGCTCCTGCCCAACTCAGCCACAAACCAGGGACTTAGGGTCCAGCAGAAGCCACTCCAAGGTCAGGCAAGAGGCACGCCAGCCTCTCCAGCTGCACCGATGTGGTGAGGCCCAAAGCAGTGTGTGGGAATACAGAGAGGCACGGTGTTAGCAGTGCTGCACCCCTACCCAGCCCTGGCCACCAGAGCCCAAATAACCTGTGGCTGCAGTGTAGATGTCCTGTATGGATCTGTTAGACAGCATCTACCCCTCATTGTCACTAAGGGTTCCCACAAAAGTCCTCTGGGGAGAAATTGGTTCTCACCATTGTGAATCAGCATTCAAAGCGTACACAGTCTCTGCACAGAAAGTCTGGCAAGGCTTGCAAGGGAGTTTCCCCAGGTATTCTCTGAGGAATTAGGAACGTCCTCAGGTCCACCTCTGACGTTCCGAATGGATCCTGCAATAGCCCCTATCTTTATAAAGGCTCAGAATGGACCTTTCGCACTATGGCTGAAAACTGATGCAGATTAGATCGGCTTATTGAGCAAGGGGTACTCGAGCCAATCGTACATACAAGCTGGGCCACACCAATTGTTCCTGTTTTAAAACCTAATGGGAGTGTTTGCATCTGTGGGGATTACAAGTGCACTGTTAATAAAGCACTTAAGCAGGACCTGCACCTAGTGCCTGCCCTTAACCAGTTACTGTTTTTTCTGGCAGGAGGGAAGGTTTTTGACCTCACTCAAGCCTATCAGCAATTGATAGTGGACAACAAGGCTGCTGAGGCCCAAACAATTACACACTGGGGAACGTTCCATGTCAAGCGCCTCCAGTTTGGAATTTCTGTGGCACCAGAGATTTTCCACTGGTTCATGGAAAAAATGCTAGCAGGAATTCCTGGGGTTGTTGTTACTTTAGAGCAATGACTTCAACAGAGAGGAACTACGCAAAGATTGATAAACAAGCATTGGCGAACATTGCAGGAGTTAAAAAATTTCACAATTACATTTATGGCTGCAAATTTGGAATCCGAATAGACCACAAACCCCTTCTTGGAATTTTTACTATGGAGAAACCAGCTCCTCCTATTTTGTCTCCCCGTATGCAACGCTGGAGCATCATGCTAAATGCATACGGCCATATGCTCATGTACAAACCTGGGAAAACAACTGCAAATGCTCATGCATTGAGCCGCCTACCATTACAAATACCTGATTGTGCTACTCCTCTGCCAACAGAAGTCCTCGTGCTGGAATCCATGCCAGAAGCCCCACTTCAGGCTGATTAGATAGCAAGGATGACTGCAAAAGACCCGATCCTTGCCCATGTCCTCAACTGGGTGTGGAGGGGCTGGCCTGCAGACAAACTGGCTGCCCACAAGGGTTGCCTCTTGTGGGGAAATTGTGTTGTAATCCCAGAAGCAGGATGCTAAATCATACTGACAACACTGCACGCAGCACACCCAGGCACTGTGAGGATGAACGTGTTGGCTGGAAGTTATGCATGGTGGCCAGGTATGGACAATGACATAGAAAAGGTTGTGAGGGAGTGCAGCATTTGTCAAGCAACCTGTCATAATCCACAGAAGATACCAGTATTCCCTTGGGAAATGACAAAGAAACCCTGGTGTCACATCCATATTGATTTTGCTGGCCCTTTTCAAGTTAAGAATTTCTTAATTGTTGTTGACTTATATTCAAAATGGCTTGAAGTGATTACCATCTCAACTCTCACATCAACTGCCACTATAACAGCTTTCCGTCAGCTGTTTGCAACCCATGGGGTGCCCAACACTATCATTTCTGATAATGGCAGTCTATTCACTTCAGCAGAGTTCCAAGATTTTGCCAGCCACAACTTCATTCGAACTGTTACCATTGCACCTTGCAGGCTACAGGCCAATGGGCAAGCTGAGCGAATGGTGCAGACTACAAAAGATGCACTGAAAAGGATCGTTGTAGGAGACTGGCCTACCAGACTGGCCAGATTTCTGTTTGCTCAACATGTAATTCCTTGCCCTACAACAGGGTCCAGCCCATCAGAGCTTCTTATGGGTCGTTGTCTCAAAACATGCCTTGACCATGTTAACCCTGACCTTGCGAGACATGCAGTTTAGGAAAGAAAAGGAGTTGGACTCTGCATTGGCATCTGGTACCTTAAGTCTTTTCGTTTCACAAGAGACTGTGTGTGCTTGGAACTACAGGACAGGCCTACAGTGGGTTTAGTCTAAAACTGTAAGCGCCACAGGACTTGTATCATACAGAGTCTGGACTGATGACAGACAAGTTTGGAAACGTCATGTGTACCAACTGCGTGGGCGTTCTTCTACTGATAGCCCTTCACCTGAGCAATCTCCAAGCACCAGTCCACCACTGACAGACAGGGATTCATTGGGGAAGTGCCTACCCATTTCCACCCATGCAAACCCTTTGCCATTAGCATCAGAAGGAAGCATTGCTGTTGAGTCTCCAGATATGACCGGGCATGACCAGGTGCAGCTGGGCCCTTTCAGCCTATGCTGAACCCATCACTGAGTCCAGTTCTAAGGGAAGACCGCAGTGGAAGCAGAGTCCTCCCAAATGGTTAGCTGACTATTCTGTCTAGGGGAAAGGGGTCCTGTGTCTTATTGTGTTTTCCTAGCACTGTCCCTTTAAGGCCAAAGCCCTCATGTTCAGCACTGAAGGGTTCAGTTGCTTGTGGCAGTTCTGCAGCACTGGGGACTCCATGTGCTCTGCCATGAGGAGCCAAGGGCTTTCTCGGCTCCTCTCCCTCCACAGAACTGGACTGGGTCAAGTCAGAGGCAGAGCAAGTATAAGTTCTGCATACATGTACTGAGGGAAATTATTAATATCCACCCTGGATATGATTCCAAAGAGTTATAATAATAAATGCTAATTCAACATAGGAGTGCCCAGAGTGTTGCTGCTGAACTCACAACATATCAGGTGGTGAGACAGGTCACGCCACATGCATGGACATGCAGAGCACCTCCAGAAGGTAAGTACGGGATAGGGGGACTGAGGCCCCTGTAGGGAGGAAGGGAGGGAGCTGGGCTGGGCTGGGGCTGCTACCCAGCCGGGTGGGGCTTGGGGCCCGGGGCTCAATGCGCAGCTGCAGGGCCCCAGCAGAGAGCAGGACTGGGCCGTGGGTGGCTTGTCCAGGGGAGGGGGAGGGCCACTCCCTGCTGCTGCGCGCACTCCCAGGGGGCAGGGGGGACTTGCGCATCCCAGATCTGTGTGCAGAGCAGGTGCAGGCTGCAGGTGTGGGCTCCAGACCTGCTTCCCTCCCCTGGGGCCTCTGCAGTCCAGCAGGCATGAGTGGGCACGGCTGGGCTGCAGAGGCCCTGAAGGAGGGAAGCAGGGCAAGAGCACACAGGGCCAAAGCTGCACTAGGCGGTGCTCTGGGTGGGCAGCAGGGGATATG